>NC_052955.1:9243225-9553622 GCF_013358895.1 Oreochromis aureus | reverse complement strand
CCCTGTAAAATCTGGTACTGATCAGATTGGATTTCATTGAGTTACACTAATTTGTTTCTTCATGGCGAGACCTCAATGTTCGCCATGCTGCTGGGGTCACACCCTTCAGCGAAAACTCACAGTTTTCTCTGTAACCCAAGACCAACTCCTTAAGGCTTTCCTAATATGTTCAGGGTGGAGCCTTATCATATGTGTCCACTTTGGTCAAGGTCGGACAATGTATGACAGAACGAGAGGCAATAAGATTTTCATGGCGAAGTCATCGAAATTAGCCCGTGGCGCCACGGCCTCACAGTAACCCGAAAACTCAAAAAGCTCCGCAATTTAACATGGCCCAGGTGTGTAGTTGACACTGACCAAATATGAAGCTTGTACGATGAAATTCCAATGAGGAGTTCGCAAAAAGTTCGAGGCATGGAAATGGCAAAATTAGAGCCAAAATGTCACCTTCACTTCCAAATGGCGGACTTCCTGTTGGGTTTAGGACTTGGCCATAATAGACTTTTTGTGCGTCTCCCGAACGTTAGATATGTGTTCCGAGTTTTATCCTGGACATGTCTACGGACATTAAAATACGTAAATTTTCACCAGACCTGACGCGTCTGCAAAATTTCATGAGTTTTCAAGCATGTTTAGGCCCTCAAAAGGCCGATTCATTTGCCGAAAATAATAATAATAATAATAATAATAATAATAATAATAATAATAATAATAAGAAACAGAGCAGATATAATAGGGCCTTCGCACTTTTGTGCTCGGGCCCTAATAATAAGAAACAGAGCAGATATAATAGGGCCTTCGCACTTTTGTGCTCGGGCCCTAATAATAATAATAATAATAATAATAATAAACAGAGCAGATACAATAGGGCCTTCGCACTCGAAGTGCTCGGGCCCTAAATATATGGTAGCTTAATCTGTAATGGTCTTCTTATTGGTAGTTTTTAAAACCTGTCTGATATAGCTCACAGTATGGTTAGCAGTATATATGTAAACAAAGATTATTTAAACACAGTTTCATTACAGGACTAAACGATGCCGGGAAATGAGTGGGAAATGCTGGTGGCTGCTTGTGAATGTTACAAGCCTTCGTCTTTGTGTAGACTTTGCCAAAACAAATTAGCTGGCAAATTACTGTTCCCACTTGATTCCAGCTCATGTTTTGAATATGACACGAACATGGGAAATTAAAACAAATAAAATAGATCTTTTTTTTGTTCATATAACTAGTTTTGTATTATATTTTTAACTGAAGCACTCCCAAAAGTAAATTTGAAACCATCCATCGCTTTTCAAGTCCGGCCTCCTGTAAACCCCAGAAGCTGAGGCATCAAACATAATGAATGTAACACAGTGCCACAGTACTGCACTTATTTTTTGTCTCATTTTACTAATCTACACACTTCTTCCCCACGGACTCAATAAACAAATACCATAGTTTGTCCATTTGAGTTATTACATATTTTTGAATATGCATATACCCTGCAGAAGGAATTGCAGACAGAGGGCTGTCTATAGTTTGTCTGGAATTGATCAGTGTATGTGAATGAGAACGATGCATTGTTGATATTTCTCCCATTTCAGTGAGCAGCATTCTGCTCAGCAGCCTCATGACGTTAGGCAGATTGAAGCTGACAGATTGTGTTGATGCAAGTAATTACACAGTAGATCAAATAAGACCATAATAGAGCCATCAATCACTGTGCTGCCAACATACCACACTCATGCAGTACGCATGTGTTTTGTTTTCAACACTTCAATGCTACGAGATACTCAACAGACACTTTCCATGCACATGATTTCAGCTTCTTCTCGCTGTCTTTGTTTTTTTGGGGGGTGTTTGATAACCTTTTTGACATTCAGCTGGAGAGAAAAGTGAAAAACACTTTGTCTCGCTCGATATAAACTGAGCATGGCACTTGACTGTGTTGTTTTATGTTTCTGTGGCTTGGTTAAGAGGAGCTTTCAGAGCTTGTAAAACTCTGCTGTAGATGATTGTTTCCCTCTGCAGCTCTGTCCACGGTGTCTATTTATGGTATGGCTGATTATTACATACGCCCCGTAGCTGACAAAAAGGCACAATTTTCTGCTTGTGTAGTCATATTGTAAATATCCACATGTTTCAATATGAGATGTGCGCATAGCCATACTTTTCTTTTGTCCACTCAAGTCAGAGCTGAATTATTTATTTTCTCCCACCATGAATGAGACTCTCAGGGTTGAGGTAGAGGTTGAAATAGAAAAAAAATCTTTCTCTTTCCCTCCTGTTTTTTTTTTTTTTTTTTTTTTTTATAGCTTCACCAAGTGAATGAAGCCATTTGTGCACTAAAGTTGAACTACAGTAATGTAGGTCCACATTGTTATTAGTGATTTAAGCTAAAGCATGGAATATCTGCTTGATTATATGAATATATTTTCTCCCTCCATCAACAATAAAATATTAGGTCTGTTTTATACATGCCCGTATATCAGAGTGGAAAAAAGATTGAAAAGTAGTACAATAGCAGTATAGAGTAAATGTTTTCTTTTTTTACTAAAAGCACTTCATATAAAATATTTTTGAATGAAAAGCAGAGCTAATACAATAGCAAGACGACAGAAATGTTTCAGCGAGGCGTGTAATGTTCTTTTTGTCAAAAGTAGGTTGGCGCTAAAATGGCTCGTTAGGTTTAAAAATTTTATTTAATGACAGCACTGACAGTTCAAATGGGTTTTTCGTCTAGAAAACAATCACCAGATTATGCAGTCCCCATCAGCTCATTGTGTTTATCTTTCTCCCTCACAAATTCACAGCTGTTTCACAAAAAGAAAAAAAACTATAAACCCATTCTGCAATACCTGGTCAGCCTTAGACAGCTAGAAAAATTAATGGTATGTTAATTAAAAACTTATTTTTGGCTAAAGGATATGTTAGAAATGTAAAAAATACATTGATATTTGTGTTCAGATGTTGATCAAATATCATCTTGTCCTTTGTTGCCATGTTAATAATGATTGATTTACTTTTCATTTTTCCTTGTGGCTCAGTTTAGTTGCATTTTCTTTGATACATTTTTTTTTTTTTACTGTTCTATTTATATGTCAAGTGTGAGGGTTTATATTAGCACTTGCATCATCACTCCTCTTTGAATGAGCAGCATTTGAGATCCACTGTGCTCAGCTTCAGCTATTTCATATTCTACCTAGCATAAGAAATGAATCATGGATGATCCCAGCACGCAGTGATAAAGCCTTTTATAAGGAGAAGAGATTTCTTCATTTTCCTTACCGCGAATACATGAACATTTCTGTCATGGGAGGATTCTACTTCATGAGTGCTGAATTTTGTTGTGAATTTCTTTTTGTGATGTGCACAAGTCTAAAGTCTAGTATTTTGTTATTATAAAGCGACCATTTTGGAGAATATGGGGGCCAGTGTGGAAAGGGATTTGCCCCTTTTCTTTGGTTAATGTCGGTGGATTTTCCAGAACTGACAAGCCACGCTGGAGGAGCAAGCGGTAAGCGGTCAAGTAATTACACCGCAGGACCGTGAGGGAGAAAGGCAGAACTGCTTGGATTCAGAGGTGTTGAGAATGGCTAAAGTGCCCTGGCCTATCAGTGAGGGGGTGATGGAGTGGTGAAAGAGGGCAGCTGGTGCTTAAAGAAATGGCAAGCAGTGAGGACAGTTTGTCAGTGGAACCAAACCAAGATTGGAAGAACAGTATTTTACAGCATACAGACTAGAGATGGACCGATCCGATATTAGGTATCGGTATCGGTCCGATACTGACGTAAATTGCTGGATCGGATATCGGTGAGAAATAAAAATGTAATCCGATCCATTAAATATCAAAAAGCACCTCACAAAACTTGCCACACGGCGTAACTCGGCTCATAACCGTAGCATGTTGGAGCAGTGCGCTCACGTCATAGAGCTGCTGTGTTTATTTGTAGCCTCGCTAGCAATCCAGCATTTCATCTCCGAGGAAGTTATCCCAGAGAGGTAAAGCAAGTGTGTAAGTTCATCTCTGAATGTTTGTAAAGCGTTCCCACGTTAAGCTTAACAACCGATATATGGAGCGACTGCCTCTCTCTCTCTCTCCTGCCGCTACTTCAATCGTGAAACTGCTTAACGATCAGCTGATCGGCTTTTCTGTCGCAAGTCCGTCTCTCTTGTTTGTTTTGGCCCACTTTGCACCAGAAAGAGGAAACCAGCGGCTGAACAACAGCAGCACGTTTAAGCTTCACAAGCTGTTGTTAGAATTTATTTAATATTACTTTCACACCAGGATCCTTTTCTACGTAGCTGACGGCTGGTAACTGTGCAGGGGCGGATCTAGCAAAGTGTAGTGTAGCCAGGGGGCGATAGGGCATGAACAGGAAAAGGGGCACAAAGACATACTTTTCTTTCTTATTCTCATTTAAAATGTCTAGCTTTTAATAAATAATTATCTGAATCTTACACCCAAAGTTTTAATCTGATGTAAAATGTATAGAAGTCCATTACTGTATATATAGTAACTGTTAAGTCTAATATACCCTAGTAAGCTATAGTACTTTTTCCTTTGGGAAGGTACCGTCTGTGCAGTCTGCAATTCTGTTGAAGAAAGATGTTGAATCTATTTAATTATTCTTGAAAAATAATTTAATTCTGTGCATTTTTTTCACACTGCATCAAATTAAAGTTGATTACGTTGATTAAGCATCATGAGGTGGAGGGTGGGGGTGGTTCCTATTTTTTTTTTTTTGCTGGGAGTTTGCAACCCTATTAGTTAGGTTGCTTAATATTTCTGCTAAGTACTCTTTAAAATACCAGAATAGGGAGGATGGAGTAGGTTTAAGTTTATTAGATTGATCAGTGTTGCTGAACTATGAAATATTTTGGGTGCAGTGTATTTTTTACATACAGGTATAACAGAATAGCTTTAGTGTTGTTGTTTATTTAAACTTGAGTATGAACTTATACAAAATGCAGCAAGATATTAAAAAACAGTTTTATTGATTAAAAAACACTATATCGGATTAATATCGGTATCGGCAGATATCCAAATTTATGATATCGGTATCGGTATCGGACATAAAAAAGTGGTATCGTGCCATCTCTAATACAGACTGACAAGCAACAGCTTACTTACAAGTGTCACTCACAAAACATTGCCATAGGCCCCTTAGTTGTTTTGGAGGCAGGCTTGCAACTCCCATATCCCAGTCTGACATTCACATTCTCTTATCATTTACCCAGGCCACTGCTTAGTTTTACCTGACTAATAGAGTAAAAGGGTGAAGCTTCCTAACAAATTCTCTACATATAATTGACCAGAATATCATGGCTATTAGACTAATTAACAGCATTAAGTGACTGCAAGCCATCATTCCCATTAGTTCAGCAGCATGGTGTTGACTGAGAAGCCTTTGAAGTTCCCATGAAGATGGTAATATACCTGCAACAAGAGACAACAGGGTATCATACTTGACCCCCTGCCTCATCCCGATGTTGAATATGTAAAACTCCCTGCTCACTGCTGCTACAAAGACTCTTGTAATGAGCTCGAACCTCTCATTAATTGTCCTTTTCCACTTGCTGTTAGAGCATGTCTAACTAGTGTCTAGTGCATAATGATGTGTATACAACCAGAGTCCCGATTCATCTAATACTCACCTGCCACCCCATGCTTTTTGTCTTACCGCCGATTGCTGCAAGACCTGGTGTAAATGCACTAGAAAGCAAAATCCAGCTTTTCCTGTAATTATAGCTGCAACATAGCTACTTTTTGAAAATGTAATAGTTCCATTTAATCAATTATTAGAGATGGTGTTTGGAAAGATTACATTAAATATGCATTACATTTAATATGATATGAGAACACTGATGTTACAGGAGATGAGAGCCTTTGTTGGACATTATTGTTGGGTGTACATTATTACTGCTGTTTGTCAGGCGTCTCCGATAGCTGATGCAAAAGTCTCGGTTGGCTGAACATGTCAGGAATCTCTGGCATTAGAATAACAGGCAGTAAGGGTTTGGTTGGCGGTACATTTAAATACAAATTACATTAAAGGAGAGAAAGATTAGGAGGATTTAAATGCACATGCCCCAGGCATGTATCTTTGAGCGTGGGAATGAGAGATAAAGCATCCTTGCTTTTTTTTCTCTTGCTTTGGTGCTCTTTGATGCTTATGCATGTATTAGGTAGTAAACGTGTGAGTGTGACAAGGCCTTTATTCTTCTTATTTACCCTTATGAATTTTAATGGGGTAAATATATTCCTTCTTTATTTACTCAGGTAATTACCTCTGTGAGGAAAGGATACTTGTCCCAAACTACACCAGTGAAATATTTGATATATTTGCACTAAAGTTCAGGGTAAAGCTACACATATATTCATTCATTCATTCACATATATTCATGTGATTTTCATGTAATACAAGGACTTTCAAGACTTTACAAGAATAAACCTCAGCTTAAGGTTCGCATCACTTCTCCACAATAACATCTACCTCTACAGTCCTCTGAACTTGGAAATGGATTCTAGTGCATGTATTTTACATTATATTTTCTTTTTTTTTAAGCATTGACTGTGTGTTATTACTATGACATCTAGTTTTTTATTTTAGTTTTTGCTATAAGAAACCAGTGAGGCTTGCTGTCAGAGTGTGATGAATTGTCCATGAGGAAACAACGTCATTAGTGTTGTGGTCAGAGAGAGGAAGTGGGAGATTGCTGCAGTAAACACAGTGGACTGTTTCCACCACTTTCTTCCTCTCCTCTTTGGTTCTGTGACCTGCATACTGATCTCCGTTTTTTAACCTAGAGGACATCTTGTCCCTAGCCTGGTAAGAGAAGTGACACTTTGATGATCTGGTGAGGACAGAGTGAAGAGCTCTCTGCTGTCATAGTCTTTTCATCTTATGCTGTTTTTTGCCTTCTAAAGGCCCATCTCAAGCTTTTCTGTTTTCTGTCCTCCCTTTCTATCTCTGCCTCTGTCTGCATTGCAGTGTACTTTTCTTCCCTCTATCAAGCAGAGATGTTTATATCAGCAGTGGAACTTTAAAGTCCTCTCCCTTTTCTCTCTCACTCCTTGTCCCTCCTCCTCTCCTCTCTTCTCCAGATGGAAGCTAGCAGCACATATTTCTGGATGGATGCACCTTGCAATATACGAGACATCAGGAGAGCATATGTTTTTTGACAGCACTATTCAGCAGGAGGAAACTGTGCAGACTAATCACAAAAAAGATCAGTTGTGCTAGTCCCCAGCTGTCTTTCATTGTTGATGTAACGTGATATTTTTCAAATATGAGCTTGATTTCAACCAAATCATATCTCGAGGTCAGTAGGATTAATACAGGCTCACAACTGTTGCTTCATATTCAGTGTGCCTAATTAACTGGGAATTAGAGGAGCACTTTGATGCTAGTGTGTTTAGAGATGCAGAGAAAGATGCTTTTGTTTCCCTTGTCTGTGTTATGTGATTGCATGGAATATGCTGCAGTGCAGGGCACAGTCAAGGTGACCACATAGTGTAAAATTGATAAGTGAGTTATTGCATGTGCCAGTTCACAGTTTTTCGACAATATAGTATCTCAGCAGTATTTCCTTAGACTTACAAGTTGTTCCTGTTTAGATGATTTATGACACATTTTTTGCATTGCTTGTCAGATTTGACCTGCAATTATTTATTGATAACAACATTTTTAGATTTTAGGCTCTACACATTTTCTCTCCAGGGTCCTATGTGGTTATAACTGTGTCAGACTGTATGATGCTCTGTGACAAGCACTATCATTCACTCAGGCTTCTTAGTAGCTATGTTCACAGTGCAGGCTTTTTCCTTGTGCAAGATATATTTCCTGCAAGATTGCCTTTTAATTTTCTACCTCTCCCCCTCTGGAGAGGTGAGCACTTCTCCTGTTTGACAATTCCAAGCATTTCAAGGGATTAGAGAAACGACCACATGATGCAAACCACCAGAATAGTAAACAGGCCGGCGTTGCCACACAGTAAGCTGTGAATATGAGATAGGGAACGCAGTGTGGCTTGGGGAGTTTTACCCTCCCTTGCACTCAGGCTGCCTTTCGACTAACTGCCCCACTGAGTGTGGCCAGCTAAAAGGTGTGATTAATTAGTAGAGTGGAACAAAGACAAAGTCTTTTCATAAGTGCCATTCAAAAGCAAACAGACCAGCATTACTAGGCTTTGATCCCCATTTTAGTTTTTGACAGTCAGGGTGCTTTAAAGTTCAAGACTGGCCGCAGATGAAAGGCCTCACTTCTATGTTCATTGGCTGCTCCACATGACAGCGTTTGGCATGGAACTGACTAGTAGAGGCTAGACAGCGTAGACACTGCATAAAAGTATTTTACACATTCATGAATCAATGGAAAGTAAAAACTCCACGTTACAAAGCTAAATCTGTCAGTCTCGCTTAAAGGGGACCTTCCCGTATGGCACGTCAGAAGTCTTGCTCTGATTCTTCAACAGGTTTTCATAAGAAGGGAGCTGTCCTCAGTGCTGAAATCAAGACAGGCAGCTGGTGTCAAGGGAATCTCACTGTTCAAGTGCGTCTTTTTCATTGCAGTAATCACCCATTTCATACCCTCCTCGTAGACCAGATCTTTCAGAACCCTATGACTTTGCTCTTAAAATTATTTAGGTTACTATTACCTGATGAGCTTTGGGGTTTTTTCTGAGGGGAGAAAAAATGGTTACTTGTTGGGGAAAATTTAGCATTACAGTACTATTCTTTAGTTTTACCTTCAAACTCAGAATTTTCAACCTTCTGGCTTTTGTAATGTGAGTAACAGCCAGATCTCCTACCTAGCAGTTGTCCTTTAAATGCTTTATTTCTTTGTATGCTTAAACATCCCCAGATAATTTGATAGGTTAAACATGGTTAAGTATGTTTGTTAAATTATGAATAACCACAGTGTCTGCAAATTAAATATCTGGCTGTACTATTAAGTGGGAAAAAAAGAAGTGGGACACAGGACTAAATGGTTTTACCACACCTTGCTTGTATTTCCATTTATTTCCTTTTCATGATGATGGCACTAAGGGTCATGCTATTAACTTAGGTAGGAGCACGAACAAATAACCAAACCTTTGCAAATTGCACCTGCTGCACTTTTTGAGATTCGCTACATTTAATTTTCCAGTAATTTACCGGCAGAGATGATGAAAACACTGGATGAGTTCACACCTTTCCCGAGGTAAGGTCTCTTACTGTTGACAGTAGCAGAGGCTTTTAATATTCAGTTCAGGTTCCTGTGCCTCTGTGGTCTTTTTATGTGATTGAAATAATTGTAGCAGCTGTGTCAGTTAGGGAAAATAGTTTGAGGCACAGAAAAAGAGGGAAAAGATATGAATTCAAGATCTAAATTGATAAATATCTGTGGGTGTGCTTCTGTGAGAGAGGACCTTTGGACATAATTGTGTTTCCAGGGGTAGGAGTTCAAAATACAATCTGTTTCTTCCACTATTACTTCTTGTTCTTTCAGTAAATTCCTTTTTTTCTGTTAATAAATGGACTCTTACAGGATGAATGAATTGACATATTGCTGATGATGTGGTAGACCGTCCAGGACATTTAATTTAATACAGCTAGACACGGTCAGGATTAGTATGAGATGAAATATATGGGGTCCCAGTGATGCATAGGACGCACTTACTCTGCCGTGCACAGAAAACAAGTGGATCAGATGAGGAGATTCACAGCTTTTTGTCAACTGTGTCTGGATACTAAAGTCAGATACAGCACACAAGGCCTTCCAAAACTGGCCGGTAGCCATTTCCCTTCAAAGAAAGCTCCTGGATTGGAACTTCTCTGTTTTGTTGTTGTTTTGTTAATTAATTAATTTTTTACTGCAGACTTTGTGTGAATTATTTTTTCTGCTTTTGCAGCAATGCATACTTATGTTGAGAAAATAAATCAGTAAAGCAAGAATGACTAAATGAGTAGAACAAATTTATGTACTTGGGGAAGTCTCACTTTTTCCAGTTTGGTTTCCGTTTTGAGTCCCACTCTGAGGCTGAAGAGTTCCATGTCTGAGCAACAGTGACTTGTGTATGATTGCTGTTGTCTTGCCATGACTTGCTATTTTAATGGAACCCGTTCAGTAAACATATTGGCTCATGGTACTCTCTGACAGCCTGTCCACTTTACTTACAAAAACAGTAGCTGAAGGTTTGGCTTAGGCTTTGAAACACTTCAAACAGTCTGGTCTTCTCAACACCTAAGGTTATCTGTTAGATGTCAGTAGTTTTACTCACGTTATGCAGTTAAGGTAGTTTTTTCTCAGGAGGAGGATTGTTTGTGTATTTATTCAAAATTTTCTAATTTTTCCATAATTCTTTTTTTGTTTACACCTTGCTGGTGCAGAACTGTTTTATCGTTGCACAGATTCAACAAGGTCCAACATTCCTCTGAGAATTAGGTCCGTATTGATATGATAGTATCACACAGTTGCCGCAGATCTGTTAGTTGGATATCCATGATAGGAATCTCCCATTCCACCCCATCCCAAAGGTCCTCTATTGAACTGAGTTCTGGTGACTATGGAGGCCATTTAAGAACAGTGAAATAATTGTCATGTCCACAAAGTTTGAGTATTGTGACATGGCGTGTTATCCTGCTGGAAAGAGCCAGCAGACGATGGGTACACTGCTGTGATGGATATGGTCAGTAACAACACTCAGGTAAGCTGTGGCAACAAGTGATGCTTAGTTGGTATTAAAGGGTTCAGAAACTGCCAAGGAAATACCCCCCACACTATTATACCATTAATGTAAGATGGATCTCGTGTTTTTTACGCCAAGCTCCGACCTGACCATTTGAATGCTACAGCAGAAATCAGACCACGTTGTGTTTTTAGTTTTTTATTTCGTTATTATTTTCCGAAGAAAATTATTGGTGAACAACGTTAACACTGTGCTGGAGTTTGTTACATTGAGCTGTGCACATGTTATGTGGATGTATGTGTGTGATAGTATGACCATTTTTTTTTTAAAACTCCCTATTCCCATATCCATATCAATAATTTATGAAAATAAAAAGGATTGGCAATGTTGCAAATAAATCCAGGACCTGGGTTCAAAAATAGGACCTTCTGTGTGGTGTTTGCAAGCTCTCCCTGCCTGTATGGGTTCTTGCCAGGTACTCTGGCCCTTCCAAAGAAATGCACGTTAGGTTACCTGATGATTCTGAATTGGTTGTAGGTGTGAATGTAAGCATGAATGGTTGTCTGTCTTTATTTGTTAATGCTGAGACAGTCAGGTGACCTGTCCTGGATCTACCCTGCTTCTCGCCCTATGGCAGTTGGATTGGTTTCACCACTGCAACTGTGAATTGGATAAGTGGAAGATAATGAATACAAGGGTGGATGATTTACATAATAAGTCTGGATTTCACAGCTGAGTATTAAAGATAAAATAAAAATAATGATGAATTAGAGAGCTTGAAGTTTAGGGAAATGATACTGAAAATATTCAGCAACAGGAGTTTTTACTATTTTTTTTCCCTTGTGTAAGAGTTAACCTTGTTGACAGCCGAGTCTCTGTTCATAAAACTCTTTTGTTCTCTAGTCCAAATATGAATGTTCTATTTACATTTGGCCTGATGGAGAATAGCTGGTGAAAGGCATTAAAATTAGCAATTTTGTATATTCATGAATTATAAACCGTTTTAAATAGCAGTTGTCTCAAAAACTGAATGGATCACAGATGAGAGGTATAGTCATGTAAGTGTCTGCATAATTTGGGATTTTTAGTGCTGAGACTGCTAATATTGCTAAAATATCATAATTCAAATGAAAAAACAAACAAACAGGAAATTAAAATTTTGCTGCAGTCATCTTTCTGCAGCAGACTGTTGTTTGTCGTTGACTATAAAGAAAACAATAACTTCCACTCTCTGAGGCTTTCAAAATAAAATGAGGGTGCTTTAAAAAGTAATGATATGAATGAATTTTATTTATCAATAAATTTGCAGTAAACTGAAGAAATCTAGACCAGATCAATATTTGGCATGAGCGCTCTTTACCTTTAATGCAGTACTATTTCTTCTTGGTATCTTTGCAGAGAATGTTTTGGTAAGTACGTTGTGTCAGGGATGCTTGAGAATTTGCCGCAGTTGTTCTGGTGATTTAGGGTGTTTCTTTGTGTACCGCCAGACTGTCCTAATGATGTTCTTTTTTAAGATGTTGGTTAAATGTTAGGACTTCCATCATGCTACAAGTGAATTTGGGGCTGATAAGCCTGAAAGTTAAATGCAGCTTCTATTTCTTGGTAGTTAGGGTGTGATTTGCGTCTACCAGCCCTCTGCTACATCCTAGAGAAATACGCCTTGAAAAGGAGAGCATTTTTAAATGATCGGATTTTTTATGAGTTATACATAATTTTAATCATGATAAAGCTATCAGTGCTGTTAGTGATGCAGCTGTTCAAAAGCATTAAAAAGCAGATTTATTGTTCCAACAATAAAAATATGTTTTAGCCTTCCTATTTAAAAATAAATATTGAAATAAATAAAGAAAACAAAGAAATTGCTGCAGATTTTGAGCCTCTACCACAGCCATAATAGCAACTTACCAGCAATTTGTACTGTGAAATGTAGTTTACATTAGGTTAATTAACTGTCAGGAATAATTTAATGTTGATATGTCTTCCATGTGCAAAACACTATAGTGAGGCAATTAGTGTTTAATTATATATTCCAATCAGCATATTGGACTTTAATTAAGCAAAGCAACATTTTCTGGAAATCTTGCCTTATATTTTTCATTATTTTACTATATACAAGTAGCCAGAAATCAGAGAAACAAATCTTTGTGTGTGTTGGGTTTTTTTTCTGATATTGTGTGAGTGTGCAAACCTAGCTGATAATGAGAAGGTATGAAGACAAACTTGTCACTGAACTGACAAGCAGATGTTTCCAGATAATAAATTCAAAAAGGATCTGTTAACTAAAGATTTTCCAAAATCCTTGCCCGTGGCTTCCCTCTTTGACTGAATGATTACGGAGCAACTTTCATCATCATTATTTCTGAGGGCTTGTTAGCCCCATCTGTATGCTGCAAGCACCCAGTTCAGTGAAGCATAAACACATAATCTTTAAATCTCTGGCACTGTTTCCACAAACACGAGCCCTCCTGATGTCATAGTCACTGTCTGGTCACATGTGAGGACTACGTCAATAATTCAGGTCACATTCTCTCCAGCCCTCCCAGTGTATATACCTAGTTGAGACTGGATGCATGTAATTAAAGGTTGGTACAGCAGCTGTATTCAGGAATAGTGTCATTAAAGGTTACTTGAAAACTTAAAAATTAGTTTTACAAGCTTAATGTAATTGCTTTTATGATTTAAGCACATTGCTTTTTCATTATGTTACTGTCCTCTAAGCTGTGAGAAAACAAATATTGCCAAATTTGTCCACCACTGTCAGACATATGGATGTCAAATATAGTCTTTCTTTGTATCCACACTCTGACTGTACATGACATGAGATGTGATCCGAAATTCAGACACACCAGGTGGCTGCTGTCGGCTACATGTTAGACTGAGCCTAATTTTTGGTGAAGGAGAGGAGCCTCCCCAGGTGTCAAACAGAAGTTAGTTGGTATAATGCAGTGGATGTTATGCGGCCTGTGTCCTCTCATCTGTCTAGATAGTGCTTCTCAAACATGAGCTGTACTTTCAATTATGAAGCAAACATGTGCTTCACAGTTTGCGGCAAGATAAGAAATGATTGGTTCAAACTTTTTCCAGATGGATATGTAATTCAATTCCATTTTCTTTATATAGTGCTAACTCTCAAGAACAGTCATCTCAAGGTAAGGTAAAAACCCTGCAGTATTAGAGAAATAGCCCCGATGGTCTGACACCAAGAACTTGATGATGATGGTGATGATGATGATGAGGAGGAGGAACAGGAGGAGGAACGAATTACTTACAGGAAGAGAACTTGAACCTGCTGATCTACCGAAGTGCCAAAAATGTCTTGTTGATGCTAGATGTCAGTGGCTAGATTGGCTTGGAGCTGATAGAGCAAAAGTATCTCAAATAATCGATGTAACCAAGGTATATCAAGTGGCAGAAGAGCATCTCTGAATGTAAAACACATCAAATCTTGAAGCAGATGGACTACAGGAGCAAAAGACTACACTGGGTGCCACTCCTGTCAGCTAAGAATGGGAAACTCGGACTACAATTTGCACAAGCTCACCAAAACTGGGCAATTGAAGACTGGAAATATGTTCCCTGGGCTGAATGTTTTTGCTTTCTCCTGTGACCTTTGGTTGATATGGTCAGAATTTGACATTAACAACATGAATGCATGGATCTAACCTGCTTTGTATCAGTGGTTTAGGCTGATAGTGATGGTGTAATGCTGTTGGTGATATTTAGTATTGTATATTTTAGTATCAATGAAACATCACAGTCTACTTGGGTGCCTTTGCTGATGGTGCCCATCCCTATGTGAACACAGTGTACCTCTTCTGCCTGCTGCTTCCAGCAGGATAATGTGCCATGTCACAAAGTTCAATTGTCTCAAATTGGTTCGTTGAACAGTGATTTCACTGTACTCAAATGGCCTTCATATTCACAAGATCTCAATCCAACCTTTGAAATGGGAGGGAACAGAAGGTTCAGATCATAGATGTTCAGCCGACAAATCTGCAGTAACTGTGTGATGCTATCATGTCGACATAGACCTAAATCTTTGAGTAATGTCACCAGCACCTCATTGAATGTCTGTCATGAAGAATTAAGGTAGTTCTGTAGGTAAAAGGAGTCCAACCTAATGCTAGCAAATTGTTCCTGGAAAACTGATTTCTTTGTTAGCATAAAGTAATCAATTTTCATTGTGAAAAAAGGGAAAGAGGTTACTTTAATGAGGAAATCATAGCATGAGGCTTGGAAGACTTAACTGAAATCCGAGCTTTCCCCAACAAAATTCTTACAAGGTGTTTTGTTTTTCTATTTCCTTTCCATATGGGTTTGCAAAAGAGTCTGACTCTGTTTGGTTTAGCTGTAGCATGAAATCAGAGATGAGTGTGTTTGCAAGATCCCTGCAAATCTTCCCTGTATAATTCAGTAAGCCAAAAGGCCTGTATTAAATTTTTGGCCTTGGTTAAATAGACACAGTTTTCACATGGTTGCGTGATGTGGCAAAGCAAATATGAATCGTGATTGACTAGAAAATGAGGAAGTGTTCCACTCTCTCAAGCATGCCAGGACTAAGATATGGTTCTGCGCCACTATGAGACTTAAGAGACTGTCATATTGATTTCAACTCCTTTTTCCTCTCTCTTGTACTGTGGTTTAACCATGTGTTTAGTCAGAGATGGGACTTGCTCTCCCAATGAAACAACATTGAGTGTAGACAGAAGGATGGTGCTGTCAATATGACTGTAATTTGTATGCGGCATTATCTCTGAATCCGTACTCCTTGTCTGACATTAGTTGTTCAAATTATGCACCGTTTGTGTCTATATATCAACAGTCTAGCACAAAAAATGTCTTGTAGTGTGAATTTTACAGTATTTTGAAAATGTTGAATGTGGCGTCTGATGTCTCCCTGCATGCTTTAGACAATGATTGCCTTTTAAAGGGAGAAAGAATAATTATTTTCTCCCTTGCAGATAGTCCGCAGCACTGTTGTGTGCTTAACTCATCAGTGAAGCAGAGAGGATAGGGGCATTAGTATGGCCATTAGCATAGTTCAGCATTGATGTGAAGGCCATTCATCAAACTCAGTGGAAGCACAGAAGCAATAAACTAATTTCTTACATTTTTGACACTCCCTCCTCCAACGCTTCTCACCCATCTGCCTTAAATGGCTTGACCTTTATTTTGGTGACATTTTCAGACTAAAGAAAGAATGGCCCTGAGTGGGCTTCCAGCTCAACTCTTCAGAATTGTTCCCTGGAGTGGCAGCACCATTTTGTCGCAATGCACGGCGGCATTTGCATAACATCTTGATCCATTTTTCTTTTCATGTCATTTGTTTTGGCACATTGGAGAAAGCCTAAAAGCTAATAAGGTTAGCAGTTTGTTTTTTGCACATTTCTTTTTCTCCAAGCAAGAGCAAATTCTCTTCTATGAATGGTTTCCCAAATTAGTTTGACATTTGGTTTTTGAATATGGTTCTCAGCTTCATATTGTTTGTAGTTCCATTATGACTTGGGGAGCTCTAATTCTGTATTTTCTATCCTCATTTTATCTGCAGAGGTGAACCCCGTTATCCAAACTCATTATCTTATTTCTGTGGTTCAGCTGTGACTTTTTACTTTTTATCATTTCTATTCTTTTTCTTTTTTACTGCAAGAACACCCAAGTTTGCATATTTGTTTTCAGAAGTAGAGAATGCTTTTTACCTTCCTTTTCAGTTCTCTTCTGTATTTGTGATACATTATTCAAAATACAGACATTTGAAAATTATTCATTATTTTTTCAATGACATTTTTCAAAATAGACTGTGGGTCTAAATCCAGACTTATTCTTGTGTTTTGTGTGAATGGATTGTGCTACCATTACATAACACTCTCTTTCATGTCTTTTATTATTGCACACTTCTGAGATTTATTTGTCTTTTTCTCCTTGGTGCTTAAAAATATATATATTTTTGCAGAAACCATGAAGAAATGAGCAAAGTTGTTGGGTGAAAAAACAAAAACAAAACAAGTATGCTGCTTGAATATTGTATTCTGCGTTTAACTCCCTCTGGTGCTGTTAAGCACTTGGCTGGGGAATGGTCACTTTATTGTTTCCCCTCTTTACTTGTGCATGCCACATTTTTCATCATCCCCTTGACTGCATTGGTTTTTCAATAAATGGGAGCTGCTGGCTTTCCTGAATTTTGTAGTTGAACCTTACCAGAGTTTGTCTTCCAGGTTGTGTCCCTGGAATAAGCCACCACAGTACACTGACCTCCAAGCAAAAACTGCGATGGTATCTGTTTTTGGTTTTTTTATACGTGTGATGAATTGCTGGTTGTTACAGCACCAAACATCATATATATATTGGAGCTTCATTCTCCAGTTTTTATGCTAAGCACATCATGAGCACTTCTTTTTAACCTTTTGGTGCAAGTTTAAAGTAGTTCTGATTGGCAAACTCAGTATTATCAATCCTGTGCATTCGATGATTGTGAAGGTCCCAGTTAATTTTTTTTTAGGGATAAATACAATGGTAACCAATTTTATTAACGGAATGGACAGTATCTGTGTGATCTTGAAGACTGCATAAATTTGTCTTTAAACCAGGGGCACTTCTCATTTTATCAATTTAAAAATATCAGGGAGGAAATTTGTACTCTCCACATCTGCTTTCAAGCGACTCCGTCACTGCAGCGGTCTTTGTAAATAGGACATCACTTCTATTTATTTTCACCCAATTTAGTGGCCACTATAGACTTCCCTTGGAAATTGTCTCAAGTCCAGTCATTGCTGCCTGTCACCATGGTGACAGTAAGCCTCTAGCCCTGGCCTAATCAGAAGTAGTTGAAAGTGGGGGGATTGTCGAGGGCTCAGATGTAACTCTTAATACTGTGAAAAAAAAGTTATTTAAAGGTATTTAATTGAAGTTCATATAACCCTGTCGCATTAAAAGAGAGTGTCCACTGGGGTAAATAACGGACACCTTAATTGCTTTCAAATTTTAAGTCATGCTACCAAGTAAAATAAATACCTACTTGGTGGACTGCATATCCCATCATCCCATTACAGTAAAAATATTACAAACTGCTTAGCTTTATGGAGTTTGCCTTGTGTCATCATGCTTGTGCGGATTTTCTGAATACTCTGGCTTTGTCCCACAGTCCAAAGGCATGCATGTTGATTTACTGGTGAATCTAAAAAGCCTGTAGGTGTGCATGATTGCATGAATGGTTGTCTGTTACTCTGTGTTCCCTATGATAGACGGATAATCTGTCCACGATAGAGTGTCCACTGGGGTAAATGGACCTTTTGCCCATTCGCAGGTGGGATAGGCTCCAGTCCCATTATGACCCTGAAATCCATAAGTGGTTAAGAAAGTGAATGGGTGGCACAACAATCTCTGCTGGGTTATTTGTAATTTAATTGGAGTATCAGTCTATGCAGGTCAGCCAGATGGAATTACCGATTGCATATATGGCGGTGAGCAGCTTAGTGATGCGCCAGTGTGCTTGAGTGACTGAGAGACATTATTACTGCTCTAGATTCACCTCTGGTTTGTGAATGGAAAGTCTTTCTCTTGATTTTGAGGCGCTGTATAGTGAAAATAGCTAACTGTCACTCACCATCCTGACATCTGACAGCCTGAGCTGCATCCATATGAGTTAGAGCCTAATTAAGGTGGTGTTGCTCTCCCGACTCACATTGTAGTGTTTTCATAAGCTTCCTCTCGTTTTTATTTTTCTGCAACCCATCGACCTGGTGCTGCACTGAGCTTCTGGGCATCTTAATAGTCTCAGGCAGATATTCTTAATTGAAATTATATGTTTAGCCATAGCTACAGGAAGCAGGTTTTCCCCTTGCACTGGCCCCTCTCCTGATAATAGGCAAATGACTGTCTGTAAAACCCTGATTTTTTAAGCACAAATGGGTACTTGTGAATTGTTGGCTGCTGAGTTTTCTTCTCTCAATTATACCAGGCTTCCATATGACTAAGACTTTCTGTACAGGTGGACGTACACGTGTCTGTGTGTTTCTCTGCAATCCAGTGCTCTCGCACTATGCAGAACTTTTATGCCTCTTTGATGTTGAACCGTGGCACTTTCAAAGAAATGTCAAATGATTCAGTTCCATTTAAGTTTGTGTTTGAGTGAAAACAAAGTGAATACAGGTTGGTAGTTGCACAGAGACTATGATAAATGCTGAAGATGAAATTTCATATTCTGACTCAGAACTG
Source organism: Oreochromis aureus (assembly GCF_013358895.1). NCBI lineage: Eukaryota > Metazoa > Chordata > Actinopteri > Cichliformes > Cichlidae > Oreochromis > Oreochromis aureus. Next base: position 9,534,755 of record NC_052955.1, on the reverse strand, counting down.
GAAGACAGACCTTTAACACTCAAACACCTAAAAGTCTTCAGGTGGAGCCCATCATTTTTAGTATCTTCCCTTTAGTGAGATGAAGACGCAGAAAGGAGCATTTTTTACATGGGATTAAAAGTTCGATTATTTGGATCCTCCTAAGGACATATACAGAAAACAGAAACATTATTATTTCTCCCATTTGGATAAATAAAATGTCTGAAAAAAGTTGGTGGCTGTAATAGTTTTTTATTTAAACCTATTGCTTTAAATAATTTTCTTTAGCCTCTTTCCTATAAAGAGAGCATCCTTTTTAGTATTTTTTTTCATAAATATAGCAAACTGTGATTAGGTGTACAACCCTGATTGACAGTTCAGCTTTACAACGATATCTGATCACATCTCAAGATAAGACTTGCAATAAGGCTTAAAGAGTCCAGAACACTATTTGTCTTTTTTGTTTTTTTCCATATTCATGCTGATGGAAGTTTGGATGTAATTTTCCACAGCCAGACTGATATTAATCACCTTTAGCAACCTTCAATGTTCTTACTTATAACACTGTTTTTTAACAGGGCTTTAATGATTCAATAAATTCATAGACTCTTTAAACCACTTACTTAATGAGCCACTGGCTAACCTTTTTGAAATATAGTTAACTTAACCAGTTTCTTTCAGTTTGATGTAATTGTCTGAATTTTTGATGGTTGTCTTTTACAAAGCTGGAGTTTTACAGTGCAGATTAGCGATCTTTGAGTGTCAGTGGGAAAGGATTTGGCAGAGTAGCTCACGCTCACCAGCACACTCAGACACCCTTGGGTTTAAATATGGTAAACAAAACAAAACAAAGCTACCAGTGCTCTATCATCGGGAATCATCAGGGGCAGAAAGACAGTTGCAAAATAAATTGGAGTACAGTCACATCCTCTCTCTGTTTCCTTATATAATAGTGTTTTAGATGGGTCCTTTAAAGCGACACTGTATGGGCAAAGTATTCAGGTGTTTTCAGTCCCGTTGCCGCATGTGTATCTAGTAGCCATGCAGACTGCCTTGATGAATACAAGAATGGGTCCTTTCTACAGAGCTCACTGAATTTGACTATAGTACTTTAGCAGGTTTCCACTGTTGCAACAAGTCAGTTAATTAAATTTCTTTCCTCCTAGATATTCCACAATCAACTGTAAAACGGAGACGTCAGAAAGGTTGAACAGGAAGGTTGCTGAGCACAAATGTAATAGTTAAATGTGAAATTCTCTCTATGTTGATTGCAACAGGTATGTAATTTGTGACAAATTAATACAGTTAGGGTCGCTGTATTATCAGAAACAGATTACAGATTTGACGCAGAACAGACTCAAACAAAGTGAAAAACTAGAACATAACTTGTTGCAACAGTAAAACACGATTATTTTTAAACTGCAATGCCACATCTTAGTAAGCACTCATAAAGAACTACACATGTTAGGAAAATCTGTTTATCCTGTTTGTTTGGGGGAGAAAAGGGATTTTTAAATCACCGAGTATCATATTAGTATCTGTCTTAATAATCCTACTTACATCAGTTATCTCATTATTTTTGCCTCTGCAGGTCTTTTAGCAGTGCACACAGTATTATATATTGCATTAGCTATCATTTTAGATGGTATTGTACAGCATTAGAGACTTAACAGTGATCATTGGAAGGAGCTATTATAAGTGTTATGCTTTCATTTCACTCTAGGAAACTTTAGACATGACATTTTCTTTCATTCATCGGTGTAGTAGATATGCTTTGAAATGCCTTAATTACTTAATACACTTAGATTTTCTTGACTTGTGAGCACAACATGCTCTTCCTTTCTATCACACTTTTTGTGTCGTTTGTGTCAGTCTTTTGCGGTGATCCCGTCAACCCCTGACAGACCGGATGGATTTGCTGGAGAAAACAACCTTCAGGCCTTTCCAAAGATTTTCAAGCAAATTCACCTGCAGACCATGGCTGGTGCCTTGATCACTGGGCATTCAGACACATATCACGTAGCATCTGCAGCACTGTCTTTGCTATGTGCCGAAAGGTCATTGTCATCCTGAAAGGTGAATCCTGCCTTTGAGGTCATCTTTCTTGAAAGATGTTTCGGCTTTTATCTTTGTTTATGGTTCCCTCACTACTACTGGTTATGCTGGGACCATCATCTTCTCTGCTAACCAGGTGATGAGCGACTGCAGTTTGTTTCCTGTTTATTACCCCCATGGTGTTCAGGCTGGTGTTCCGAGGAGAATATTTTCTGCTCCTGCTGTCAATTTTGCAATCATTAAGAAAACTCCAGGGAGGCTAAGATAACCATTTAATATAGGAGCGAGATCTATCTAGCTACTCTTCCAAGAAGGTCTAATTAATGTAGTGTAGAGCTCTTTTGGCAGGTTTTCCATCATCACAGCCAGACCCAGAAGTTCTTTTACACCATCTAAGCCTAATGAAATACATTTTTAGGGGCCAGTTATAGTTGATTTATCCATGATAGCAAGCCTTTGAATGACAGTGGAAACTACAATTGGTCTTAGGAGCAAACACCAAAAGCATCATCTCAGTACAAACCAGTAATTTTGCTGTCCACTCATGTCAAGTCTCCAACAAAGAATCACCTGACCTTTTCAGAAGCTGAATAGGGACATATCAAACACAACTGAAGAGGATGACTTGCTGTAATTTACCACAAATCTTTGCTGTCTGTACTCTTTGTTTTCCCTGTTTTTCACTTCAGCTGTGTGTTGTGTGCGTCTTGCCGTGTTTGCAAGCAGGACATTTTCCTTACTTACTTGATGTAACTGCTTGTTTTATGTGGAATAGTAATGCTAGTTTGGTTTTGCTTTTTAGCAACTGTTTGTTGCAATTTTATGTTTTCTGCAGCAGTTCCTTCTAAGCTTAGTCATTTACACTGATTATGGGGTTTGCATCTGAAACTAAGCAGTGTTCAAACTGTGCATTGATGTTGAATTGAATTTTTATATGGCTGAGATACACTGTGCTGTCCACCTGTTAAGCGTGTAATCAGTGATTAAATGTCTTTATGTGCCTCTTGTAAGATAATGGGTGAAAATTATTCTGAGGAACCAAACCTGCAATTACTTCACTTCTCGGGATTGTGACGTGCCTGTGAATAGTGTGATTAATGGCAATTGCACTTAAGAATTATGAGGTTTAGTCTAGACTTTATGGCTCTTTTCCCTCTTATTGCATATGCTCTTGGATGACGAACATCATAGCGGCTGAAAAGGGAGTCTTTTGTCTGATAATAATTTACTGACAACAATTGCAGGAAATTTCTTTTATCATCAATCTTTTGATATATTGTTATTCTTTATGCCTCAAACAACCACACATTAAAAACCACATAAATGCTTTGTGATCTTGGGTAAACCTAATGCTGTGAAGACACAGTCACAGTTCATAAAAGAAGGGAACATGGCAGGTGCTGCATAGACTGAACTGTTAAATTTTCTCGATACAATATCTGTTGACATCATATATGATTAAGCATAATACCAATTATTTTTCTTTGTATTATGTCCCAATTCGAAATACTGAGATCCAAAACAAAATACCAAAGGCCCAGAAGGATGCAATCAAACGGAAGAGTTTATTGAGTACAACATGAACAGAAAATATCTAACTGCCAAACATCAGTTGTAGGCTCCACCAAAAAAGACACTTCAGATTGCTTTTGATTCATCAGGCATGACGCCCCCATGCGTCAAAATTGTGATATATCAGATACAGTAAATATTCATTTTCATCAGCTAAAATAGACATAGGGGTTCCTGTCTCTATCACATTTTCCATATAAGGCCACTCGCTGCATCCTCCAGATGGTCCTTGGGGATGGCAGTCATCTCAAATACCTCTTCTGTCACCTGTAACTGGGCAAACTCAAATACAACAAGAAGCTGAATACATTCAGGCCTTCACTCCAGCCTGTTTCTTGATTAAATGTATTATATGTGTTTTGTAAGCGTGCATGCATTGAACCTTCCATAGCTCCAAGCCACTTACTCCATGTTTCGCAACATTCACAACCAGGCTTTCAACCTTCTAATTAATTGACTGAGCCACAACTCTTTAATAAGCACCAAACTGCAATGTGTATATAAAATGATTACCTTTCCACCTGCAATAAAAGAGTATTATGTGATTATGATAACACCTGCAATATAGACTTTAATGTAATGTTGGCAGCTTCAATAACTGTTTCAATAAAATGATTATCATATGGTTTAATGCAATGATCATGACTTAATGCAAAGTTAATTAATGCAATGATAATAATAAGAAGCATAATTAGCAGTAAGATATTTCCCTTATTCCACAATTATTACACTCACCACTTCATTAGGTACACCTGTTTAATTAACCCGAACAAAAAATATCTAACCAGCCAATCATATGGCAGCAAATCAATGCATTTAGGCATGAAAACATAGTCAAAATAATGTGTCAAAGTTCACATTGTCCATCAGAATAGAGAAGAACTTTCCCCTGAACCATCTCTCAAACTGCTTCGAGCTGTTAGGAGCAATCACTCAAATAACCCCTGGTTACAAACAAGTTATGCAGAAGAGCATCTCTGAATGCACTAAAGCCTTGAAGCAGAACAGCTACAGCAGCAGAAGACTGCACCATGTGCCACTGCTGTCAGCTAACAACAGGAAACTGAGGCTACAATTTCCATAAGGACACCAAAACTGGGCAATAGAAGACTGGAAATACGTGGCTTGGTCTGATAGGTCTTTGCTTTCTTGGATGGTATGGTCAGAATTGGGCATTAACAACATGAAAGCATGGATCTATAATGGTTATGCTGGTGTAATGGTGTACCAACTGAGCATCATTTAGAAAAATCACTTATTTGAAATGGTGACCTAAGCTTTCCATCAGTCTGTTAATGTCCAAAACCAGTTAACCTGGTGTCTAGACTTACACAGACATGTTACAGCTTGTTTGGGTTTATAGAATTTATAGAATCGTCTGTGCATTTTGGCCATTGAATTGAATTAGACCTCACCTTGCCCCCCACCACCTGTGTTTTCAAGCTGTGAATACCTGCTATTGTTAGCATCTCACTGATCAATGTCTCTGTTTTTTGTTAAGAGACTGATCGACCGATGAAGAGGTCTGGTTTTCAGACTGAATTTCAGATTTGAGATTGGTTTTCTAAATATGTTGACAAGTGCTTTTTATTTCATTTTTTTCATGTTAAAAATTATTCTACCATTTATAGTTCTATGATCTCCACATGTGCAACAGCTGTTAAATGTGGGGAGATGGCAACAAAGCACAGCCAGTAGACCAATAAGATGTCATGGGTAAGCTTTTGGTCATTTATAGCAGACGTTTCCTTAGGAAGTCTATTGACATAAAAGACTGCCTGAACCATCTGCTCTATAGGAAAGTTAACATTGCTCTCAGGTCATTGTTTGATGATGCTTGATAGGAGGACTGTAAGGACTGACTCTTGTATATTAAGTCCCTTTTGTGTACATAATACCAAATAGCGTTACGTATAAACGTTCCCATTATGAATTTTTCCATTTCATGCAATTATTTTTTAATAACTGTGGATGTTCTTGTTGTGTTGTGTGTAAAGCTATTGTGTGAACTCTTGTTGCAACACAAATAACTCGAAGTGGGCCAATAAAGATAACTTTTAGCCTCAAACCTCAGCCAGACTGTGTCTGATGAGATTGTATTTGTGAACAGTTTACTTTTTTATGCACATCAATGTGTATTTTACCCCAGAGAGAATATGTACGTTTTTGTGCAGGGTTTTTTATTTTATTTTATTTTATTTGTACTCTGAGCAAAGACTGTCTCTCAGAACTTAAAGTCCTAGCAGTCCTGAAGCACACATCATTGTAATGTAATTGTGCCAACATCTGATGATGATTGAGGTGAGACCTTATTTATACCTCCATAGACTAGTCTTTCTCTGCTACTTTAGGCAGCTTTTGCTCTCACCTAGCTATTACCAGTCAGTCACAGTAATGTGCATTGGGTATCTAGGTCCATTTTCCTCCTGCTTGCTTTGATGCCCACCAGCAAGTTGTTGACAACACACTCCATAAATACCATGCCCTTTTTTAAAGGGCTAATTTCATGCTTTTTGGTCTCAAAGAACTGCATTATCGATTGCACTTTTCTACTTTCTTAATAGTGATTATCAATTGTGTTTTAAATGGAGCAGTGGAGTTATAGTGGCTCCATCTGCCTTCTCCTTTTATTTTGTTGTATGCCAGCTCTATTTTCACGGGTGCTTAAATTCTGATCGAAATCTTGTAGAAGGAAAAAGATTTTCACTTTCTCTTTCCAGTTCTAGCCTTAACCATCAGTGTAGTGAACTGTAACATTTATGAAAGGATCCTATTAGTTAATTCCCCCCCTAGGAAAAAAAAAAAGGTATGGGGGGGAGGGTTGAAAGCTGGGTCAAACAGCAGTGTCCAGTGTATAAATTTATTAAAGGTTGCTACTTGCTGGACCATTACATTAACATAGAATAAACTATAATTTATGCAGAATGTGAAAGGCATAAAAATTCAATCTCTTCACACATTTTCCTTCTGTCTCACCTTATTTTGCAGCTGGTGGGTGGTGAGTTTGATCTGGAGACAAACTTCATTATCCAAGATGCGGAAAGCATCAGCTGCCTGGTGGAGCTGCTGGAGCACTGTGACATCACCTGCCAGGCTGAAATCTGGAGCATGTTTACCGCGGTCCTCCGAAAAAGTGTTCGAAATCTGCAAACGAGCACTGAAGTGGGCCTTATCCAGCAGGTGTTGCTGAAAATGAGCTCAGTGGATGACATGATTGCAGGTACGATAACGATATGATTCTGTCTTCATTTTTTGCCTGTAGTAGACGTAGTATGTGTGTTTTGTTTGTTTGGTTTTTTTCAGATGGATTGATGGTAATGAATATGATGTTTATATCTAAAAAGTACATGAGAATGCCTGTTAGGATTTAGCTTCAGTCAAAACCATTTCTGTCATTTTTGCTGAAGGTTTTGGTTAAAAAAAAAAAAAAGGCGACTTAGCCTTAAATTTTATCCAGAACAGTTCTATAGTAACATGATTAAAAAATATAAAAACATCAACAAATTCCTTCAAAACGAAAGTAGTGAAGACAACAGTGTATTTGATGATTCTCATTGAAAATATGAAGGAAATTAAGTGTGTATGGGGGATTAGATTTAGTTCAGTAATTTAGTAAATCCGCACAATTCTTTGACACATCAGTTTTTGGGAAAAGTCACGATAGCCCTTGAACTGGGTCGCCACAGTTGATCATCTGCCTCCATCTCACCCTATTCCCGTCCTCTTTCACTACATCCATGAATCATCTTGCCTGTGATCTTCCTCTTTGCCTACTCTCTGGGAGCTCCATATTCAACATCCTTTGTCCCTCTTCTTCGCATGTCCAAACCACATCAGCCTTACTTCTCTAACTTTGTCTCCTCCTGATATACTATATCTTACATAGTATAAAAGAGGGACATTCACACTGAAAGTCTTAACTGCTTCCACCTTCTTTTTGTCAATGCCACCGCCTCCAAACCATACCTCATAACAGATCTCGCTACAGTCTTATAAATCTCGTTTTTCATTCTCGCTGCTATACTTCTGTCACAACTCACCCCTGAAACTCATCTCCGCCCACTTCACTGTACCTGCACTCTCTTATTCCACCTCTCTTGTGCACTGTCCATTGCTTTGGATGTTTGATCCCTGGTGTTTAAACTCATCTGCCTTCGCTACTGCTTGTATCATCACTGTTCACTCCATTGCATTTACGCACATGTATTCTCGTTTCACAAAAGCACCTAATATTAAATATAAACTACTGTATTTTACTGTTTATTTATCCTGCAATATTTTACATGTATTGGTTATAAACTAACGTTTTTGGGGGTTTTGTTGCAGGGGTTCGGATAAAATGTAGACGGAATTAAAATATGGCACCAGGATTATATTAGAATATCTCGTTGATAACACCTTCAGGTAGAAGTATACACACAAGGATATAGAAACAACTGAGCTCAGAACCCCTCAGCCTGTGAAGATTAATGTTAGAGATGAGTTTTTTGTCACTGCGGTTTTGTGTACTGAAGTCATTGTCACTGACATGCTGGGCTCTGCAAATTACACCCGTACCCCATCTTACTTCTAAATTATGCTTCAGATGATGAAATTAAAATGCATTTTCGCTGCAGTGTTCCAAGTCATTCTCCGTGCAATTTTGGCTTTTCTGTGTTAAATATAAGAATTTCACGGACAATGAACTGTAATCTAAAGTAAAACTGTTTCCATTATCTCAGATGTTCAGTCATATGAATACTTTTCCCCATGAGAAACTCCAGGAAAACTTCCAGCGTGGATGAATTATAATATCAGCAAAGTGCAGCTGCATTTGATTATTGCCTCCTCTCTCTTCTCATATATGTGTGTGATGTGTGTATGTTATCGTTGTCTTTAAAGATTTGTTAGTGGATATGTTGGGAGTACTGGCCAGCTACAGCATCACAGTGAGGGAACTGAAAATGCTCTTCAGCATGTTGCAAGGAGGAGGCGGCCTCTGGGTGAGTAATACCAGGACGAGTTGTACATGTGTGTGATTGTTTGACACTGCCACTGGAGTCGCCTCAAGAAACCCATCAACACTGATCGGTCTGTGGCTTGTTCTGTAATTGACTTACTGTCGAATGATTGAATGAAGTAACTGAAAAGATATTGAATGTCTGCTGTCCAACCAGCCACAGAGAAAGCCTTGCTGTCTTATCTATACTCTTTTTATCTTTGCTACCTGTGCAGCCGAAGCATGCAGTCAAAATGTTGTCGGTGCTCAATCAGATGCCCCAGAGACACGGTCCGGATGCCTTCTTCAACTTTCCTGGTCGCAGCGCAGCAGTAAGCTTTCCGATTTTGCATTCTGCCATGAAGCAGTTTTCATACATGCACTGCAAGCGTGAACTTTTTTGCATGTACAGTGTGAAAATGCAATAAAAAGATGCAAATAAACCTTAAAATCAAAGATCACACAGGTAACAAAGGGTTCTGTTAAGAAAGGGGGGAAAAAAGGGAGGTGCATCCACATACACAAACTGGATCTCAGGTACTTTTTGGTCTGCATAGTGGGCAATACACCTTCTATAATGTGAAGTATGCTGTTCCTTGCCTTTTCCTCATTAACTCTTTGCAAGATCAAAAGCTTTGTTGATTTTTTTTCTGGTTTGCTGGATTTTTAATCAACATACTGCAGGATGCTGATTAAAGCAAGTAAATGAGGTGTCACAGTAATGTCATTAAATGTTTTTTTTAAACTGATGTTTTAAAAGTTATTTCAGACTAAACTCCTGAAAGTCTTTGAGATTAATTGCAAATTCACTCAAATAAAAGTGGAACTCAAGCAGATTTATGTCAAAGAGGCTGAACACATGCGCTGATAATGTAGTCTGGATGAGAAGTAATTATGTCATCACCTAACGCTATGGATGACAATTCCAGAGCAATTATTAAACATCACCAATATTTAACTGGAGGTACATATTTGGATAATTAAAATAAAGACTTTTCTTTACATTTAAAATGTTTTAACGTTAGTCTCAAAAATTGAATGAAAGTATGGATTCGGATTTGGGATATTCTTTTTGTATTTTTTTGTAGGTGAAATTATGAACATTTTAATTTACATTACTGATTTTTATATTTATGTTTAATTTTAATCCATATAGTATAGTATAGTATAGTATAGTATAGTATAGTATAGTAGCATATTATCCTACTATAATACACCAGTCTCTGTCTGTGTGTGAACTCCTACACGAGAACTCGTTCAGCAGCCAAAACTGGCACAAAGAGGTACATCTAAGGCCCCTGAAGCTTCTTATACAAATCAGATATTATAATGTTATCATAGTGCCCAGCAACCACCTACCAATGGACTAAAATGACCCATATGTAGCATTTATGAACCGGTAACACCTTATGAAAGCATTGTTATTTTAATTTCACAACAGTAACATCTACTGTATAGCCACAAAATCTGAATATTCAGATATACTGTATATTATATATTATGATGTCATTATGCCATCTAACAATGGACTAAAATAACATTTGTATACTAGAGCAGGACCTGTGCATTGCAGGGAAGTTGCAAAAATTGGCTAAACTTTATACAGCCAGTCCAGTATTTATCTTCAATTTATATACTGCCGCTATTTTCTTCAAAGTAAACAAGAATAAAGCTTAGGTGCATACTAGTCTGTATAATTTAGCTTACCCTGTCATGTAACTCAGCGATAGCAGTAGGGGAACATAATTTTAAGGAGCTATCTCTGATGGTGCATGAATTTGTCCTTTGCTATCTTTTCTGTTTGTTTTTTTTTGCCTTAGGCAATTGCTTTACCTCCTATTGCTAAGTGGCCTTATCAAAATGGGTTTACATTCAATACCTGGTTCAGAATGGATCCCTTAAATAACATCAACGTGGACAAGGACAAACCATATCTCTACTGGTGAGTACACACTAACTTATGCTTTTACTCCTTTTTCCAATGTCCTCAGTACACGCCCATCCCTCTCATAGGTGCTGTAAGTCCACGTTATGACACCAAAGAGAAGTAAATTGCGCTTTCCAGTTTTCCATCATTCTAATTGCTTTAGCTTTGTATTAGAAATCATACCCTCTCTGCAGAGACCTATAAAGCTACAAGCAGCTTTATTGACAAAGCAGTGTGGTGTCTGATATGCTGTGACCTACAGTGATTTTCTCGTCTAAGTAGATTATGACTGCAACTTGTTTTTCAAGGTTAAACTAGTTTTACAGACAGTTTTTTACATACTGGCAGCTCTTATGTAATGTGGTTCATGAAAAGGGCTTCATTTTTGCCAGATAATATTCATGAATTATAATAAGAATAGGGAATTAGGTGAGATTATTGAGATTAAAACCCACGGAGCCATGAACTACAGCGGCTACAACTGTCGACTCCAGTGGTGAATTGCCACAGTGGGAGACGCTATGGAGGTATTAATTTAGTTTTGAATATCTGCCACATAAAGCTCATGTAGCAGCCCATCCAGGAGCTTGTGAGTAATTAGTGCTAAAGTCATTAACCTAGACGTGCAGTGATGTTTGGCTGCTCTGTTTATTAGAGGAACTTTGGGAGAAAAGCTCAAAATACAAAGGGACATATAAAAGAATTGTATCAGGAGAGCGAGCCAATAATAAGGATGAAAAGTCAGAGAGAAGACTAATTCCCCAAAGACAATAGGTAGTTCAGTGTGAATGAAAGAGTCTGTTCACCTTGGAAAGACTTGTTCTGTGTTTGTCAGATGTACAACATCAAAAAGAAAAAAAATGGCTAAGCTGTGATGTTTGTATTCGTCCAATCATGTTTGTATTCAGCATTGGTAGAGTCCCACAAAAAGGTGAGATATGCCAAACTAATCCTGTTTATGCTTTGCTCTGAATGCCTCACAGCTCACTGGTAGGGCATGTAGACAACAAAAAGAATTGTATCTTTAGAAAGGAGTGTGTCCACTGTGTCTTGGCTGCCTCAGCAGTAGCCATGTGTGGGTCATATATTTCTCTAGCTCTGCATCCAGCCCTGCGTTGCAGAGGCCTGTATTCTCTTTATCTGCCTTGACAAAGAGGTCGGTTTGTCTTAGATGGTGGTGTGGTGGAGTGGGTCTTTGTAGATGGAAGACTAATATAGACCTGAGGACTGTGAAAGTGTATTGAGTAAGTGTCAGCAATGAAAAAGATGTTCATTCCAAGCAGGCTACGAGTGGAGAACTATTGTTGTATTGCAAGGTTGTTTGTGTGTGTACATAGTGTGGGCTGTATAGGGTCTGTTCTTATTGTTTACAAGTTGAATTTCCTCAGTGCTTCTGTAATATATCTTTTACCAGGAAGGCAGGAACATCAGAGTGGAGCGATTTGCCATTGAGAGCGTTGTTAAAGCGTAGTCTCGCTTTTCTGTTTGTTTAAATCCATTCACTATATAGCTTAACAAATAACTATGGCTACTTTGCTCTTCTGATTCTTGAGGTATAATATCACAATTCTCTTATGAGTTATTTGTCAGTTACTTTTGCAAATTGCTTTCTGGCCGCACAGTGCAAGGTATTTAAAATAGCATGACCACAAACTTATTATGCAGTGCAAAGCCACCGTTTTCTTAATTTGTTTTTCTTTGTTTGGCGCCTTGAGGAGGAAACGTACAAATGAACTTGAAAGGATGAAAAAATAAAGAAATCGGACTGGATAATTTGCTAGTCAAAAAGTTCTGCTTTTGTTGCTTTAGAAATATATTTTTTTCTGTTTGTGGCTAAGTACATTTGGGTTACCCTGTCAAGTTTGCCAGCTCATGATATACTGTGTGAATATCTCTTTTTGCAGCTTTCGCACCAGCAAGGGCATCGGCTACTCTGCACATTTTGTTGGTAACTGCTTGATCATCACATCTCTCAAGTCCAAAGGAAAAGGGTTTCAGCATTGTGTGAAGTATGATTTTCAGCCCAGGAAGGTAAGAGCAGTTTTGGTTTGCTCCTGCTCCAAATGTTCTACACCATATATCATTATTTAGACCTTTTTCATTTACATTATCTGTACACATGGACTTCATATGTATTCCTAGTAAGGATTATTTATATTATATAAGTAAGTGTAACCCTAACAGTCCATACACATGATGTCTATTGATGATATTCCTTGTTTTTAGTGTCATTCTTCTTATATATTTGATTATAGTGTAAGTCAGTGTACTTGTATTTATATAGCACTTTTTGTGTTCTTCATTGTCATTCAGAGTGCGGCACTTTATTCTACACACTTTATCCACCTCACATGTATGGCCAATTTAGAATCACCAATTAAGCTAACAAGCATGTCTTTGAACTGTGGGAGGAAACCAGTGTAGCTGTAGGAAACTCGTAGAGAATGGCCACAGCTGGGGTTCAAACCAGGAAGCTTCTTGCTGTGAGGTGACAGTGCTAACCACTGCACCAGCATGCCACCCTCTATCGATTCCCAGTCGATTTTCTGTGTGGCGGAAACAGTAGGTGTACAGAGCTTTTCTGCATCAATGCAGTCGTTTTATTATCTGAAAGTATAAAAAATAAAGGGCTGCACGTGGCTCAGGGGTGCGGAAACTCTTTCTTTTTGATATGATTGTTTTTCAGTGTACTGTCAGGAAAAAAAACAAAAAACATGCCAGCGTGGATTAGGGGATTTAATAAGCTTGGCGGTAAAAAAGAAATTCTCTTGAACTATTTCTTGATCCCAATTGCCATTCCCTGTTCCGTTTTCTTAAATTGACATTGTTTTTTATCTCTACTGTTCTCCAATTGCTTCCTCAATTGTGCTTGTTGCCTTTGTCTCTATAATGTCTTGAACTTATTGTTACACCAAATCACTACACATAAGTCATGCTGCGTATGTTTCCATATAAACGTGAATGTGTTTAAAGCCCCCGAGCAGTCTTAACAGGTCTAATTGGATGTAAATGTAGATGAGAATATGAAACTTAATTTAGCATGAAGTGTCAGTGTAGCGTACCTATCCCTGCAGAGAATGAAAGCTGTCTCTAAGCATGTGTCAAACAATTAGGGGCTTCACATAACACCTGGGAACAACTATTCGTCTCATTCCAAGTGTCACACTGCAGGTATGGTTTTGTGGAATAACTTGGAAGACAACTTGTTCTAAATTGAGTTTTAATTGATTTTGAGTTCAGACATCTGTGGACAAGTACAGGTAGCTTGCATTCTTCCCCATAACCATGAGTCCTCTTTTAAGTGTCCTTACCTTTGTGTGAAGACAGCAGTAATTCTATTAGACTGCTCACATTGCCCTTCCTGGGGCAAACTAATAAAAAGCAGGCATAGTCACGTACTGTAAGAGATGGACAATCTGTTTCCTGCTGCTGTGACTGATTGTCTCAGTCTTACCCTATGTTCATATTATGAGCAGCCTGAATGCTTTATAGTGGTATGCAGTTCTGCATCGGGCGTCTTATTGTTATCGGCACAAGCAGCTTGACAGGGGGAACAAGTCCAAGAGCAGTGCAGACACCAATTCAAAGCAGTTCTGCAATATTTTTTAATAAAAAGCAACATCAAATAAACATTTTTTAAAAACTCATAATTAAGAGGCCACATATATTGCCTGGCCTGCAGTGTCACTGTCTCTTTGCTACATGCCATGTTCCTACTCTCAAGTTAAGGCACAAAAAGTAAAAAGACCAAAAATATATCTTTAAAAAGGTGGAAAAAATATATTTTTCTACTTGACGTCATTAAAGCCACATTGTTTTGCTTCTGCCTGGTGTGTCTTTGTCCCACTTTCCACATTTCCAACTGCTGCTTCCAATTCCTGCTACTATTGCTTACAGTTTCCTATTTCTTATTATATAAAGAATTAAGAATTAATTCAGAAGAATTAAGTTTTAGTTACCTTTTTTTTTTTTTTTTTAGCAGATGAACAGTTGATATGGTCAAATATAAATACACTCACTGTTCACTTCTTTAGGTTCGCCTTGCTAGTACCTAATGCTAGCAGGGCTGGAACTACTTTTGCCTTCAGAACTGCATTAAGTCTTTGTGGCATCAATTCAACAAGGTGCTTGAATGATTCCCCCAGGAATCTGGTACACATTGACGTGATAGCTTCACACAGTTGCTGCAGAGTTGTTTATCCAGTTGTACATCTGCAATCTTATGTTCAACCACATCCCAAAGGATTGAAATGCGATGGTTGTAGAGGTCATTTTTTTGTACAGTGAACTCATCATCATGCTCAAGACACCAGTTTTAGATAGTTTGTGACACAGCATAATCATGTATTGTGTAACATTTAGTGAATGCTGAGTTGGTACTAAGGAACCCAAAGAGTGGAAAGAAACCCCCAACCATTACCATCCTAGTAATGGTCGTGAAATCCCAGTATATCAGCAGACACCAGTAACCATCCCATGTTTAAAGTCACTTAAATTAACTTTTGTCTCCATTCCGATGCTTAGGTTGAACTTCAGGTGGTTGCTGCTATATGACTGGCTGATTTGTGTTGACAAGCAATTGAACAGCTTCACCTTGTGAAATGGGCGGTGAAATAATATAATAACAGACCATTAATGTTTACCTCTTGTAGCATATAGTTAATAAGAAACAACTTTCTCCCTCTTGCTCGTTTTTAAATTGTGTTTCTATTGTTGCACCCTCTCACCTCTTTGGCTGCAGTTCTCCAGTATTTACCTTCCTTTTGTGTGTGATTAAAATTAGCTGTCTTGCGTCCCTTTGGCCTGTCCTCTGATCTATTATTTATTCTCCTCCTTTGTAAATCTGAAAACATTGTGTAGCAAGCTTCATTTCCATTGTTCTTTTGAACTTTGTGATTCATTTAAAAGTATTTGTGATGTTGTTTTATAAACTAAATGATACATTTAGTTAAAACATTAATGACCTAAATACATAATGCTGTATTCTTTAAATCTCAATCTGATTCTTTCTCACCTTTAGTGGTATATGATCAGCATAGTCCACATCTACAGCCGCTGGAGGAACAGTGAAATCAGATGCTATGTTAACGGACAGCTCGTTTCTTATGGAGACATGGCATGGCACGTCAACACAAATGATGTAAGTCCGCCTTATTTGTTACTTTTTCTCACTGTTGCCGTTTTGTCATGATTTTAATGCTTACTGGCACAAGGCTGACTAAGGCTGCCACATCAATGTTTCGTATGGCTCGCGGTCTGTGGGAGTAAAAAATGTATACATCCTCAATAATTCTGATTGATGAAATGAGAAAATGAGTTTTAACTTACTGTTTTCCTCTGAAGTCTGTCTAGGGTTTCACTCTTTATTTGAACATCTGTTTGTCACAGTTGTGCTGCAGTAGATGTGAGAATACAATTTCGAGGCCCAGTAGCTGTTTTATGTGTAAATAAATTGTAACTTTCATTAGACTGAGGATGTCTTATTTAAAATGTGTGATAACAAGGTGATTTACAGTCTAACAGAATATTTGCATGTTCAGATGATTTCACACAGTTATTTAGAAATGATTAGTGTTGTATTTGGACTTGCGGAGAGGAAACGCATTTAGAAAGGTGTGCTTTGAACCAAGTATAGTTCATGAAATATTCAACCACATTAAATGAAGATGCCTTAATTTTTGATTTTTTTGTAAAGAAATGTTCCGATACATTAAGAAAAAACATGAACATTTGCAGTATTCCATAGGGATAAGCTGGTTTCTGGTAACATACAGTGGGCAACACATTTAGTAGACGACCTGCCAATGTGGTTTAAGCCAGAGCTGCCCTAAATGAACATTTTCTGTAATTTCCAAAATAATTGTTTATGTTTCTGTAATGGTTAATCCATCAGTATGCATAAGCTCTTCACTAAAAATTATGTTGTTATTATACTATGTTATATTTATTTTGCTGAATTATAATTGTTGTTGGCCATGAATTTTCACATTTATTGTTTTACAGAAAAGCAGATAAAATAATAAAACTTTTAAAAAAATTTATTAAGACACTAAATTACAGTTGTTTTCTTGCATCTCGTCCTTTCATCCATTCTCTTCCATTTATCTTTAACAGGATCACTGGAGCCTATCCCAGCTTCTATAGGTAGAAAGGCGGGGTACATCCATTAACAGAAAAATTAGTTTTAGTGGTTGAATGTTGTGGTTGATTAATTTCTGAGCAGGCCAGAAGGTATAAAAACATGAATTCACATAAATTGAAAATGTGACTTTTTTTTGTCTAAGTAACAATATAGGTTTTAGCTTTAAACAAGTTTTTGGCAGATTTTTGAAATATTTGGGTTTTCATGTTATTTGACAGGTGGTATAATAAATTTGTTATGTATAATTTTGGTTTCTTCTTCTGTTTCTCTGCTATTGAGGCTACAATCTTAAAGGTTAAATGCTGTCATCTTTAGATATCCTTTTTAATTGCCTTATTCTGTTCTTAACTACAACTCAGATATCGATTATTGTATCTTTCTGTTCCTGCTAAGTAATACAGTGCACTAAAGCTGTATTTCTTAGTTAGCATAAATATATGTGGTAAATTTTTAGTTGTCTGTTTGCTTTAAATTTTACACATGTTGGACTTATAACAGCTTTTTTTTACAGGGTTAAATGGAACCAGATCTCTATCAACTAATCTGATGTTTTTATTCTTCCATTGAACCTCTTTTATAGATCTTCACTTGTTATGCAATTTGCTGCTGCTGTTGTAAATTGCCCTTCGATTTGGTGCTGGATGTAACTACAGCAAATACATTTTTTCACTACCACAGAGATTATATAGAGGTTTCATGTCTTTGTAAATCAGGGCCGTTAGGAAATTCTTTCCATCAGGAAATTGTCAACTTAAACACTGAAACAACATGAGAGAATGTTATTTTGAAAAACTAAATTGAATTTCTAGGCCGGAATGGAAAAAAAAAAAAAACACATTTGAAAAAATCAAATATTGTACATTTTACTTTTTGACCTCTGCGTAATAGAGCTGTGTGATGTATTTTTTTTTCTTTTTCTTCTAGTCCCTGATGGTGTTGCCTCTTTTTCTATGTCCCTCTTGCAGAGTTATGATAAGTGCTTCCTTGGGTCCTCAGAGACAGCGGATGCTAACAGAGTGTTCTGCGGGCAGCTAGGAGCTGTCTTCGTGTTCAGCGAAGCTCTCAATCCCGCTCAGATATTTGCAATTCATCAGCTAGGACCAGGCTATAAGGTATGTGCTTGTGGGTGCCTAAATTAGATTACATGTAAGCAGTCTGCATTACCAATCCATCTGTGAAATCAATGAGCAGCTCTGTCCTGCTGTAGTTCCTTTGCCTTGTATCGCTGTCCTGCTTTTCCTCCCAGATAAACGGCTGCATAAATTACCTACTTCTAGGGAATAATGGCACAGTACACAGAGGAAAGCAGCAGGCCCTCTGAGGGGATAGAGACATGAGATTATATCAGCTGCAGCAGGTGGAGCGCTCCCGAGCATCTTAACAAAAATCAAAACATGAATGTGAATATAAAAGGAAACTGACCTCCCAAAATAGGGATTACAGTGTGAATATTTATCATATGTTGACAAAACATCCCACTCATCTGAAAGAAAAAGGAGGTGCCTGTTTACTTTCAGATTCTTCTCCTTATTGTCTCACTTTTGTCCCAGATGCTCACAAAAGGCTGTTCTGTTTCTTCAGTGTTAAGCCCACAAAGCTCACAAAAGTAGGAATTGCATTTCATGCTAAATAAACCCTGAACACAAGATGTGACTCATGCAGTTTGCACTCTCAGTGACCAATTTGTGCCACTAGTGTTTTGTCTCCAGCTGTTTTAAAGACAAACTTACTAAGTAAAAGCTACCCTGCTGAAGATGATTTAAGTCAGGTCTACTGATGCCCAGGAAATCCTCAGAGAAATCATTGTTTTCTCTTTTTGCTAATGACTGGTTACTTGTTGTTCCCCTCCTTAACTGCATTTCATGACCTTCTATTAAGCCACAGCAAAGCAATTGTTCAGAATTCTTGATATAATGAAGAATAAATGTCCCCAGGGGAGACAATTACCTGCAGTTTGTGAAGTTGTGAACAATGTTTTTAAGACCTAGACAGGTGAGCTGGGGAGAAAGGTCAGACAGTTGTCTACCCCACTGATTTATTGTTGTAGTGGGAGTGCTATACAAATGACGAGAGGTCTGTTTTAATTCAGAATTGCCTGGAGGAGTCTGAGTGCAGCCAATCTCAGCATACATCTGTTAGACTGTGTACTGTACACTCAACTTTATACTGTCTGAACTCAGCAGAGCCGGAGAAAAACCATCGCCTCTGATGTATGATTTATTCTCTAATCCGTGGTCCTTTCATCCATGTTTGATGTTCGACATGCTTTCACTTACTCCCACGGTGTATTCAGTGTAACCGTAACTGCACTTAGTTTAAATGCAGAGATTATTATTGCCTAGGGTTACCATTTCTAGTGCATGTTATGATTTATGGCTGTAAATCTGGCGGCGTTGTGTTAGCTAGATTTCTTCTTCAGGCTCTGAACTTGGATGTACTTCTGTTTATTTCGTTTAAAGTACAAACAAACAACTTTTTTCTTGTAAAGTTCAAACTTTATGATTGACTTGACATTCACAGACTTTGACAGATACAGTTTTAGGGTAGAGGTGCTTGTGGACACACTGTGCCTGACAGCAGCTGACATAATTTTTTTTTCTCCATTCATTACTCCTGTTTTAGCAGTTAGTTAATCTTCAAAACTCAGGTAATGACTCATGAGGTCTGGGAGTTTTTTAAACAGAAAGCCTAAAAAATCCCCTCGCTGCATACTTATTCCTAATATCATCTTCTTTTTTCATTTTTCTTTATTCTCTTGGAAATAATGTCATCTGTATTTGACAAGTCAAAACAATTATGCCACGATTAATAATTTTTCACATGATGCACTTTTTTTTCTTTGTCTTCCATTATCACTATCATATGTGTTCTACATAAGGCAGATTAGCCCATGACATTTGTAACAACACTGCACTGCAGTATGAAACACAAGCTACAGGAGAAGATATTGGGGCACAAATCTGGTCCACTGTTGCCCAAAGTATTTGACATCTAGCCATGCAGAATGCCTTTTCAAACATTTGTGAAAGAATGGGTCATTCTTTCTCACTGGATTCATATGTGCCACAATTGCAACAAGTCAGTTTTACTCTACTGATTTACTAACTGGAAAGTTCCAAACCTCCTCTGGCATCAACATTAATGTCAACATAAAAACTGTGAGCTTCATGGCCAAGCAGCTCCTGTACATGAAAAGTGAACATGGCCAAATACTTTTGACTATGTAACAGAATTGTGTCAGGAGTGAACTTCCTTTACAAAATAATCCCAACAGTAATTTTTATAAATAACTTAATCAGCGAGGAGCCGATGGGAAACGGACCAAAGCCGGAAGTAAAACAAAAACAATGACGAGCAAAGTCAGTAAAACAGAAAACTAACAGCCTACAAAACAAAAACCATGCAGATGATAGATATGGGACTTTTTTTTCCTAGCAAGTGAGAAACAATATACAGAAAGAAAAATGCAAACCCTTGACAGTTGTAATAAAACAACAAAATGGGGCTTACAGCGCACACAGATATTTAATGGTACTTAATCTTCAAACATTGGATTAATACTAAAAAAACAATGTTTATTTGGAAATGTAAAATTGCATTTATTTTAATTTGTAGTTGGATAGTTAGTTCACTTTATTAAAGACACACAAGGGTTGATAGCAGAAGAAAATGAAAGTCATACTTGGGTATATTGTGTTATTTTCTACTTGAATCACAGGCAACAGGGAGTGTTGCAGTCCTCTAAGTGTCTTCCTGTGGTGTGCAGAGAGACTGGGTTGCCCCTGGTCAGTGTCAGCCTTTGGGACTAGTAGAAAAAAGGAGGAACTGCACTCTAATTCTTTTTTATGAGTGTCTGGCCTATGGAATGATGCTGTCACGCTACAGGGTTTGATAGCCCAAAACCCACGGGATCATTATTTTTACACTGCGGCAAGGATCGCACAAAAGTGCAAAGCAGTGGAGCTTGTTATTTCTTGCCACTTGGGTTCCATGAGTTGAAACTTTTGAAGGATGTTAGAGACTGCATGATGAGATGCATGATGTCCGCTGTGTGGACCTGATCATAGCAGATGAAGAGATTATCTCTTATGCTTTTTTATCATTGGACTGTAAGTAGATATGTCATTAAATTGGGCTCAACCCTCTCAGTTTCAGTGCTGTGAGGAAACTGATATAACGCCTCTATAAATCCAAGACATATTTACTAGCATCATGTTGAAAAAGGTTCATAGCACTTTAGGCAGAGACGAAACTGTAACATGTAACGAAATGAAATGAAAATGTAAAATACTATTATTAAATTTCAAAAGATACAAGGTAGTGTTGTGCAATACTTGTACTTGTTGTTTAATAATAAAGATTATTAAAAACTTCATATTTTATGTTTCTACTAAAGGCTGCCACCCACTTACAACTCTGCTCTTCAGAGGCAGTCAGAATAGAAACCATACTCATTGTAGAATTTGACAATCTGAGTCAGATCACATTTTTTTAAATCCACTTATTCCTCACTGAGAAAAAGAATCCCAGATTCTTTTTCTGCCTGTTGGACAGGTGTGCAAACCCTGTTTGCCATGTTGCGTAACATACTGTATTTATCTACAGTCCCTCTAGGACCAGATGGTTGTTTCATCACTGTTGCTTCAGCTCTTTCTGCCTCTCTTTATCTCACCACCACAGTCTTGCTGCCCACAAGTCAGAGAGGGAAGGAAAAGCATCTTTCACCCATTAATAATTCAGCCCTCCTGATTAGAGAAATTGATTTCTGCGTTCACACTGCACTGACAGATTAATTCAGCTCATCTGTCAACAGCTAATTGATTGAGTAAATTGAGACTAGTCTGTCATTGATCAGCAGTTTGTTATGGTAGCCATATTGAATGTGTTACTAAACCACTGACTCATTTAACCTGTGCTTTATGAGACATGTTGGTAAAGGCATTGTGGTAAATATGATGCAGGCATTCTTATAAGACGCAGTCCCAGTAAAACATTGAATTATCATCATAATCATCAAGTCGCTGGTTTATTTCCCTCAGCTGGATGTAAATTTATAATCCGTTTTCTTCCCCTTATTACTATAGATGTGTGGTGGCCAATGTTCCCTCTAATTTTTCATGTGTCTGAGCGAACACACAAACTCCCTGAGCGATCCCTTGGACCACTGTGAGCGACATCAGACGTGTGCACTGTGGTCACTCCAGCATCTAATCCATCCAAGTTACATGGTTTATTAAAATAATCAAATTACAGCATTTACATTTATGTTAGACTACTTTTAATTAACTGCTTTAGCCCACTTACAATGAAAATTTAAAAAATCTTGTTCATGACCTGTGTAGTATGTTAACACTATTGGAAGTAAAAATAACTTGAACTCCAATTTTGAAAACACAACTTTCTTTCTTTTTTTTTTTTCTTCATAAAGCTCTGACTTGTATTATGAGTCTGAGTCTGTGGTCTGGGAGAGAGTCCTGTAACTCTCTGTCTGCCAAATACAGTATATAATGACCAATGCTGGGCAATTAATTATATAGTTACTACTTCAAAAAAGTAACTCAGTTTGGCAAACAACAAAGTTTTTGCAGCTATTTATTTTTTTTAATGCAGCCAAGGCGTTTTAAATAAACATTTCAAACTATTTACAGAACAATCAGCTGTTCTGCATCAAATCTGATGCCACACAAATTATTTGTGCCACTCCAAAAAATAATTTCTGTCCACTATGAGATAAATGAGAACAACAGCCTAATACCTGCAGGCCTGACAACAGGAGATGTATCACTCCTGTAACATTCAGCAGCCGCCTCATTGTTCTGACACACCAACAAAACTATTGACTACACTACACACTAACTACACAAGATTTGCGCTAAACGTCTCAAATCTCTCACATATCAAAACACTGCCGTCACTCCTAAAACTTCCCCCCGTTTCTTAACAACTAGATGCTACGTTGCCATATCATTTTTTGATTGGTCGACACGGTACTTTTTTCGACCAATAGGAAAGGGTGGGGGGTTTTTAGGGCCCGAGCACCGAGAGTGCGAAGGCCCTATTGTATCTGCTCTGTTTCTTATTATTATTATTATTATTATTATTATTATTATTATTATTATTATTTCGGCAAATGAATCGGCCTTTGAGGGCCTAAACATGCTCGAAAACTCATGAAATTTTGCACACGCGTCAGGTGTGGTGAAAATTTACGTATTTTAATGTCCGTAGACATGTCCAGGGAAAATTGGCTCAGTAGCGCCACCTAGAAAATGAGAAACGCGAGCCCCGAGATGGGTATGACCTACATGTATAAAACTCGAACACATATCTAACGTTTGGAGACGCACAAAAAGTCTATTATGGCCATGTCCTAAACCCAACAGGAAGTCCGCCATTTGGAAGTGAAGGTGACATTTTGGCTCTAATTTTGCCATTTCCATGCCTCGAACTTTTGCGAACTCCTCATTGGAATTTCATCGTACAAGCTTCATATTTGGTCAGTGTCAACTACACACCTGGGCCATGTTAAATTGCGGAGCTTTTGAGTTTTCGGTATACAGTGAGGCCGTGGCGCCACGGCGAATTTCGATGACTCGCCATGAAAATCTTATTGCCTCTCGTTCTGTCATACATTGTCCGACCTTGACCAAAGTGGACACATATGATAAGGCTCCACCCCTGAACATATTTCAACTGCCATATTTGACATCAGGGACAGCGCCACCTAGTGGGAACAGGAAATGTCATGTTTTACACTTTGGGGTACAGTATTGTAATGGGTGACATCTGCAGCCTCAAATTTCTCCAGGAAAGCCTTAAGGAGTTGGTCTTGGGTTACAGAGAAAACTGTGAGTTTTCGCTGAAGGGTGTGACCCCAGCAGCATGGCGAACATTGAGGTCTCGCCATGAAGAAACAAATTAGTGTAACTCAATGAAATCCAATCTGATCAGTACCAGATTTTACAGGGATGATGTCAGACCCGCCCTGAACAGATTGATATGCCCATTGTCAGGAATACGTAGAGCGCCACCTAGTGGCACCAGGAAATGTCATGTCTTTCATTTTGTTGTACTGATTTTCACAGGTTCATCGTGGCCACCTCAAAAGCGGTGAATATCACCATCAGTCCCTTCTTGATGCTTCAGTGAGAAAATTGTGACTATAAACTGAACGGCGCACCCTGGTGGCAACGCAGTTCACCATGAAAGATGAAGTGGCTTTTGAGGGGCTTGAAAAGTTTAAAAAGTCTTGAAATTTGGCGCACAGCTCTAATGTGATGAGGGATTTCTTTTATATGTTCATTTTCCTTGAACAGCGCAAAATGGCTCCACAGCGCCCCCTACAAAATTTCAAAACAACAGCCCCTGCTCTGTGTTTTATGTATGAGTTTGAAACCTGGCAAGCTTATTGGAGATATCAAGATGTACAAAAAAGTCTCTTGGAGCAATATCCCAAATCCAACAGGAAGTTAGCCATTTTAAAATTAATGTGTAAATTTGTCGACATTTTCCCCTCTTTTCAGGCCTCATACTTTGACGAACTCCTCCAAGGGATTTCATTAGATTTACGCGATCTCCTGTGTGTGGAATCTAAAGACCTTTGTGATGTTAAATTGCGAAGCTTTTTACGTTCAGGGAAACGGGGTGGTCATGGCGGCACGTGGAGTTTCAATCACTCGCCAAAAAGCAGTAACCTGCTGTCGCTAAAAAACACAATGTCCAATCTCTCCCAAAGGTCGCAGGCGTGATGAGACTCGAGCTCGGAAATGTTTGTTATGCCATTTGTCAGTAATGGTTAGAGCGCCACCTAGTGGGACGACTATAATAATGGTTGAATGAGATGAAATTTTAGCTGGTGGTTAAATGCATGAATTCCATCAATGTGACATCAGATCGGAAGCGCTGGTTTTAGGTGTTGGGCTTGGCTCGACGCGCCGGGGGTGCGAGGGCCCTCATATCGCTGCTTGCAGCTTTAATTTGGTTTTGTTTTTGCTCACAGGCGGAGAGTGCTTTCCAGCGTTTTCCTTATAAAACGCCGTTTTTACCGTTTCTTCCCGCAGTAAATATAAATAACGACAGTATTCAGGAAGAAAACCAAACATTGCATATATTTTTATCATAACTCTGGTTTTACGTGGCCTATCAACACAATTTAAAAACTGGTATAAAGTCCACACTTTTTCCGTCAATTGTTCCGTCTGACCTGCTCACATCTCCAATGGTTGTACACGTTGTCATTAATGTGGCTTCACTGCACATCAGCCACGCCGCTTTGCTAGCTAAAGCACCGGTGTCGGCACATAAGGACGCTGTCATAGCCTGTCAACGACGTTGATTGGCTGCGTATATACGAATGTGAATCGCATTATTGGCTGGACTATAGGATAAGGTGGCATCGCTCTAATCCCATACAGGAGCAGCCAGTCACTTACTGACTAACACTGCAAAACAGAATTGTTAAAGTTTTAATTTTAAGTTCAATTGAGGTTAGATTTTTTTTGTGCGCAACGCAGATTTTCTGTGCGCAGAGACCGTGCCAGCAGTGCGCAATTGCGCACGTGCGCAGCTTAGAGGGAACATTGGTGGTGACACAGCAATTTGAAGCTAAACTGCTGACCGCCAGCTTTAATTTAAATGTGTTTTCAGCTGTATTGGCAAAACTCGTCCCCAATTTGTCTCTGCTCCATGACTGTATTGGAAAAGAAAATTACTTACTTGGAAACAATGTCAATGCAAAACAAGCAAAAGCAACCCCCCCCAAAAAAAAAAAAAAAAACTGTGTACTTTATATCCAAAAAGACTGCTCTGACAGTGCCTTGTCTGCAGCCTTCTTTTAGTATGTCTTTGTGAGAGTTCAGCAGTAACTGTGTTCGGCTTGAATTTGCTCAAGAACAGAGTGGAGTAAATGACTTCTTGGTTAAATTAATGCAGGTACACAATCATCTCTGGTATCAAAGCAGCTTTGATCTTTATCATCACACCCTAATCATTGTACTCTGCAGTCGAACTTGAAGATTGTCATCAGACAATGTTTCACTCAGAACAAAAGGCTTACGCACACATTCAAAGTAAGACAAAATGAGACCAAATGAGAAAAAATATGCAGCAAATATCTCCAAAGAGCCATAAAGATAAAAAATATTTTATTTTACAAATATGAGTTTAAACATGAGTTTTACGTCTCATATTTTGGAAATGAATTTACAGCCACTGGTTTTCTATTTTGAATACAGCTTTTCTTTTGACATGTAAACATAATACTGCAGTCACAGCTCACTTTATTCTCTTAGTTACTAAAAAGCTAATGGTTTTGCCTTTTGTTATTGATTGCACCCATACAGAATGATAGAGATGAACAGGATGCTTTAATCAATGGAGAAAATTCATTTTGAAAATGGTGATATGCTGTAATGCACTCAGTGTCAGCTATTTTTCATTCTCAAATGAAGTTATAATTAAAAGATAACACCCAAGAGGCAATGATGGGGTGTATGTTCACTAAGAAAAATACATAGCCTATCATTCTCACTCTCCCAGTCTCTCTTTTTTATTTTTGTCATTCCTTTATTTGATTTCTCTCTCTCTCTGCTTTTTTCCCCTAACAGAGTACATTTAAGTTCAAGTCAGAGAGTGATATTCACTTAGCAGAGCATCACAAGCAGGTATTATATGATGGCAAATTAGCCAGCTCCATCGCCTTCACCTATAACGCGAAGGCCACTGATGCCCAGCTTTGCCTGGAGTCTTCGCCTAGAGAAAACGCCTCCATCTTTGTGCACTCACCGCACGCCCTTATGCTTCAGGTCAGTTGCATTACTCTTAACTTTGTGCTCAATACTTTAGGTACTGACTCATTCATTTTTATTACATTGGGTTTAAAATTCAGTCAGTACGAAGGCGTATTTATGGGTTTTGCCTTACCCTTCCAGGATGTGAAAGCCACAGTGACTCACTCCATCCATAGTGCCATACACTCTATTGGTGGGATCCAGGTTCTCTTTCCCCTCTTTGCCCAGCTGGACTTTCATCAGCTGAATGACAGCCAGGTGGAAACAACTGTCTGGTAAGAAGAAGCAAGGACTGTACAACTTCTTTTAGAAGTGGACGTAGAAGTTATATACATGAAACTGTAGATGAGGGGAAAAAGTAATTTGGAAGTTGCGAATTTAATTACTTTTTGATATTTTTTATTGTGAATTCATTTATTTGTGCGGGTGTGTTTGCGACTGATGAAGGGTCGGCAACTAAAGTAATATTAATCACTTCTTAAAACAGCTTAAGGGTTGCTTTTCCCCCCCATGAATACATCTTCATCTAAATTATCATGTATAGCTGCAACATTCCAGCATCTGACTTATCCTAATTGGGAAGTCACTGAGGTGTTCCAAATAATTATCACCCTTTTTTTGTGGTGTTAAACTGATTGGCAGTTAACCTCATAGCTCACTGGGAGTAAAATCAACAGAAGCAATGGGCTATTTTGTTAAACTTGATGCTAAATATGGTTTAAAACTACGAATGCTGGTTTGCTTCTGATTTTATAGTAAATGACAACTTGGTGATGGATTCAGTTCAGAAACACCCAGGGTCTGCAGCATGGATTTGTTGGATAAATAATGCAGTGATGAGATTTTCTGTATCATATAGCAGTCTTGGTCAAGCTGTAGTCGCCTTTCATTATTATCTCTGCTCACTGCTTCAGACTCCTCTCACCCCATCGTTCTGAGCTGGTCTGCCCAAAGCTTCCCAACTGTGCCCAGGATGCAGCCTGAGCTCTGCTCTAATCCTGTGTTAGTTCAATGACATGGATGGACGCAGGAGTGGCCACATAGCAGCACAAATCCCTGATACCCAAAGCTCTGTCCCTCTGTAGATTCCTCTCCTCTCAGCTCTCTGTCCCTCCTCCTCCTCTTTTTCTAGCATGTTAGAGTCTTTGGCTCACTGTGTGCAACTCTCCCAAGCACTTTGCTTTGTCCTTGCCGTGGCTTTTAGACTGAGCCCTTCTAAAAGCCTGTTGGGCTGAGAAGTTCAAAGCGTCTGCAACAATTAACTCCATATATTGCTCCCTGATCTGCCTTGGCTGCTCTTGACAGCATCATCAAATAGTGATTCAAAAAAAAAATCCCCTTTAATAGTAGCGTGAGCCTGTGTCACCTTGATTTCCAAGCAGTGCTGGTGTCGCATCAGCCACGACTCCTCGACCAAATTGGAAAGAATCTCTGCTTGCAGCAAAGGATCATGGGATAAACCAGACCCACACAGAGTCGTGTCATCTAATTCTGTTCTCTGTTTAAGTAAATAGTCCAAAGGAAAAAAAAACAACATGAACTTAACATTAAGTAAATGAGTTTGTATGCATGTAGTGTATGTTCACTATACATGAGTAAGCCTGCAGAGGAGTGATTGTGTCCTTGTGATTGTTGTGCTGGGGTGAAAGCCACTAGAGGATGTGAGGAAAAGCCGATTAAGAAGTGTCACCAAGCACCACTGTTGCTCAGCCAAGGGCTTCAGCTGAGAAAAAAACCCTGCAACAAAGAAGAAAAAAAATGCATTCACTGCACTGCCCTGCCTCCTCCTCCTCCCCCCACCTCATACAAAAATATGATACCTACAAACTCTGTTACAGTTCACCATAAAGAAATTCCCCTGTCCCAGGAGAACCCAGCAAACCAGCCTTTTCTCCTGCACTGAAGAGGGATGAAAGCAGTGAGCTAGAGTTCCCAGCTGACTTCTGACATCCTCTGAAAATGACCTTGTTTTTTTTTCCCCCTTTTCATTCTGTTTATAGAATAGTTGATGGACAAATTACATCTTAAGAGTCTGTGAGTCGATGAGTATTTTATTCCTGTATGAGAGATTGTGACTTTTACTTTTACAGTGCCACTCTCCTGGCTTTTCTGCTTGAGCTGCTCAAGAGCTCCGTGGCCATGCAGGAACAGATGCTGGGAGGAAAGGGATTTTTGGTGATTGGATACCTACTAGAGAAGGTATGCAAGAGCTTACACAAAATATTGCCACTGTTTTCCTACCACAGTGTAAAGTTTTCTAATTTAACCTATGTTACCACACCTGTAAAAATATGCGGTACTATCAAAGTCTTCTGGAATCAGTCCATAAAAAATAAAATAGAAAAATTTAGACAGTTTTGCCTTCAGGTTCATCTCCTTGTGCAAGCTGGGACTGCTTTCATCAACGCTGCTATCTTTAGATTAGATGCTTCCTTCATCTCACACATTTCCACTAGACACAGATTTCACAAATCACAGTTCTTGTCGTATTTGCTAAATGTCCTTCATCAAATTTCTCAGTATGGTACAGTACAATTTATTGTTCAGTCTCATCCCCGGAACACATTCACAGTTCAGCAATCTTGTGAATGTTGTAAAAAAAAAAAAACATACCAGCTATGCTACAAGCTGTCGAGACATGCACACGAAGATGGCCCTGAAAGGGAAATGATTCAGCTTCAGGCAGTTTTAATTGGTTGTTTGTTTTTCTTTTGGGTTTTTTTGTATGAAAAATACAGGAACATTTTGACCCAACTTCACTATAGAACCTGTTCGCTTATATAAACTGATTAAACAACAGCATTTACCCCACAGCCATCACACTACTGAACACAGAACATTTGCTCCCCCGATAACAGACCACAAGACTCAGCATCACTGCAAACACTCACACATGCTGCTTTACATTTGCACAGTACAGCTCATCATCAAATTCTCACACTCTTACTGTGTGTATATTACCTTTTTATGTATTCAGTATATGCATCTTATTAAATTTGTTACAGTTTTGCTATTTTTTTATTAGATATTTTTTACCAGGCATCTGCTGGCTTGTTCTAAACAATATGTTGTTCTTTCATAATGTCTGTCTGTATGTTTATTGTTATGATGTACTCATAGACCACAACAAAAAAAGTCAGGGTTTATTATAATAATCATGATGTGTGTAAGATGCTGTCTGACTGTCTGTCTGTGAGAAATTACAAATAAAATAACAGCTGTATAGACGTTTATTATAGTTGATCATTTTCCTCATTTTTAAAGGTGATTTGACAGAAAAAAGCACATGTTCACCACTTCATTTTCTAGTTCAATGAAAGGATAACTGGGAAATTATTTGGCTTTTTTTCCCAACAAAATCTTTTCAAAGTCCTATCCCAGCGATCTACCGTTGTCCTCAGTGCCAATGTGCGCCGCGTCTCCCCACACTCTCACAGCCCCGTCACTACTCTAATCTGTCGTTGCCTGTAGCAGAGTCCTAAATGTGTCTTAGAACTAAACAGAGCTAGAGGAAGAACACCCCCCTCCTCTCCCCTCCCTTTCTTTTCACATCAATTTTTATTTACCCATTTTGTGATTCAGATCTAGCAGCCGGTGTCTCTAGAGTGCTCGCTCTTTTGGAGCGCTGAGAAATGATGCCACTTTGTCACTCAGTGACTTGCCTTCCTGCTGGCTTCAGCTGCTGTTAACTAACAGCCAGGCAGAGTCGGCACCTGAGAGCTGAAGGTTTTTTGTTTTTTTTCCTTGCTTCCTTCCCGCCGCCAGGTTTCACACTTTCACATATCGCACCATCTGTTCATTATCTGTTTATGCCACACCTTCCCTTCTTCCCGGGCCTTCATTTTATCCCCTCTCTTGCCCTCAGCAAGTGTCCACCTGGACAGTGAACAGGTGCCAGACATGATCGCTAAAAGAACTCGTCAAAGTTGACTTTTCTGCAAAGTCAAAACAACTTGCACTAATTTTATTTGAATATTTTAAATATTCAATATATATTTTTTACAATATATATTTAATATTTAATTGGACTTCAGTAACTTGACAAAATGACTGAATAGATCAATTTTTCACCCATGCCAACATACACGACATACATATAGATGAATATATATATATGTGTATATTTAAATACATGTAGATTTTCAAAATGCACATTATCATATCACACTATATTATCTGCTGCTGACCACTTTTGTAGTTTAATGCTTCTACCTATCTTTCAGGTGTCGGTAACACAGTTGCAGATGTTTTTATTCGGTTTGTGACAAAAGGTTTTATCTTCCTCTGGATATTGCAGACACATTTCACAAACAGTTACCTTAGGGGTTTGCTTGATGCAGCAAGTATCAGGGAACATAAAAACTTGCTTACAGCAGAATCGTCTTGGTGACACAATTGTTATTTAACATGACTCTGTGCTTCTCTGTGCAGTCATCACGTGTACACATCACCAGGTCTGTATTAGAACAGTTCCTTTCCTTTGCAAAGTATCTGGATGGTCTAACACATGGAGCACCACTCCTGAAGCAGCTGTGTGACCACATCCTTTTCAATCCTGCCATCTGGATCTACACCCCTGCCAAGGTGAGTTCCTGCAGGTAACTCTCACTGGCATATCCAGAGTTTCCAATAACAGGCTTTAGTAATCCCCCACATCATGATTTCTTCTGTAGCGTGGGGTGGTATTAAAAAATAAAAATCCTTACACATTCATTCTATTTTAATGGAAACAAGCTGTCAAGTATGCATCATACTGGTGTCAGTTTTGATGAGATTCTCAGTGACAGCAAGCATTTGTGCATGTGGCAATAAAATAAACTATATGGGTAATAACACTGCAAGTGAAAACTTTTTTATGAATAATTATTAAATATTTTTCGTAAGGATCAACTTGGATTAATTTGAGCCAAAGGAAAGCTATTTTTACTCTGTCAGTTGAGATGTCAAATAAAAGTAAATTATGTAGTTTTACCTCTAGATGGTGTTCAGGGCCCAAGTGACATTCAGTGAACTACTGCTTTTCTAGCGTGTTTTAAATGTTCCAGAGGTCTTTTCCACCTCCTTTTAAATAATGACCCATAAAAAATAGGATGAGGTATATCAAAGAAGCTAAATGTGTGTGTGGCAAATACATTTGCCTCAGGAATGCTGCTTGTGGTGCCAAGGCATGAATAAATAAAAAGAGGAAATAAATACAAAAGTGTCTGGAGGCTCGACTGCCACACTCCTCCAAAATAGGGCATAGAGAAAAGAGTAGAGAAATGAAAGAAACAGCTAGGTAATGAAGTGGGGTAGAACACTTTAGCTACACACAGCTACTCTGGCTCCTTCCCTGAGGACATCCCACAAGGTCCACATTTCCTCTCTTCATATTCTCGAGCTGCACAGGCTGCAGAGAGCCAGCTGTGCCAGTGAGCATCCTGACATGCACTGTGCATTAATTACACAGGACCTATGATGTTCTTCCATGGTCATATAAGATTTTGTGAGCAATTTTAATACTCTGTTCCCATGGATATTGCATTAACAGTATTGCAGTGTTCATTTGTCTCAGAGG
Organism: Oreochromis aureus; assembly: GCF_013358895.1. NCBI lineage: Eukaryota > Metazoa > Chordata > Actinopteri > Cichliformes > Cichlidae > Oreochromis > Oreochromis aureus. The sequence continues at coordinate 9,502,757 of NC_052955.1, read as the reverse complement.
CCCTCAAACGATATCACATCACGCGCACATCATAGCCACTCTGCCACCTTTCATCATGACTCATATTTGGCTCATTACTATCTTGCAATTTATGACATATGGGGAAAAAGCCATCAGTATTTAGTGCTAAAAGGGCTGTAGTAGGATTAAGGATTCTTGTCAGGTCTACTGCTAATTACAGAGGACATGCTAATCATCACTGAACAGAGTGGAGCTGCGACAAATATGAAATTGAGTAATACAGGGTCAGTGGCCATCTAGAGCATACACCTGCAAGGATAATGAGCTCGGTTAGTGTGAAATATCACAGCAAAACTTCTTTCTACAAATGGTTTGTGGTTCATTGGACTAAGATGTCAATATTTACTTAAATTTTGTACTTAACTGTCCATTTAGTAACATGAGTACATCTATGTGTCTATGTGTGTGTTCCAGGTACAACTCTCTCTGTATACCTACCTTTCTGCTGAGTTTATTGGCACAGCGACCATCTACAACACTATTCGTCGGGTGGGGACTGTGCTTCAGCTCATGCATACGCTGAAGTACTACTACTGGGCTGTCAACCCTTCAGAAAGCAGCGGCATCACACCAAAGGGTCTTGGTGAGCCTATGAAGCGTCCTAGATCATTTTGAGCAAGTTCATTTTTTCTCCCTTTGATGTGGATTTAGGATTTGATTTGATGGAGGTTGCTGTTTATGTAAACTCCTTCTCATCCATCCGAGGGCTCATCCACGAGAAGCTCGGTGTTTTCGAAAGCAAATCATTGGTACCGAACCAATCACAATCATTGTGTTCAGTCAAAAGCCTGCTATCAAAGCGTCTTCCTGAAATGGCAGCAGCTCCCCCTCATTTGAAATGACTCATCTCCACATGGAAGCGCTTGCTTGTCAGCTGTTAGGACCGTGGCCATCACAGGAGATGACAGTGAAGCAGACACACCATATCAATATTGTCATCCCACTCGGGTGCTTAGTGTGGGTGTTAGGTCTCTGAAACCTGGGCCAATAGCATGACTGGCATCCTCAGTCTGTGAAACAACAGCATGTCACCAAGCAGGCTGTGCTGGGAGTGAAAGTGCCCTTGAACTGTCATTTCCTTTTTGCTATCCATTATTCTTTACTGAAACTATCTGTGTCACAGTGTAAGATTTGTTTTATGTTGGATCTTAGAGCTCACTTTATACTGCACCAATGCCCAATGAAATTTACTTGCTGAAGGTTGAAGCTTGTATTCTGACAATGACAATGTCATACTTGTTGTACAATCAGAGGCTGTTTTCTTCCAAAAATCATGCTTCTCTACCCCCAGCGTTTCCTGCGGCACTGATCATTTCTTACTAATTCTCTCGGGCTGTTACAGAGCTGGCTGAATATTGCAGTGTTTTTTCTGTATATACCACATCAAGGCACTTTGCCTGCATCCTTGATACTTTACTAATGGGTGTGATCCTAACTGATATAATTCTAATAGTGGTAGTGACATACAGACTGAGTTATGCTCACCATTTCTGACTTTATTTAGTTCCAGATCACATCAGCTCACACCAGGTAGTGTCCCTTATTCCTTCCTTTGTAGATCAAAGGATGTTAACAGGATTCAAGTAATGAAAGTTCATCCTATGTGGGCCAGATTAAAAGAAAACCTGAATCCTTGACCTTTACTGTGAGGAGATATTGAGGCATTTTTGATGCCATGATTTGGGTACTATTTTTATTTTTAATAAAAAAAATAAATAAAGAAAAATACTAATTATTAATACAGAGTTATCTGTTTTAGTCATGAAACATTTCTTTCCTGATGGGAGCAGTTTATAACAGATCATGGGCCACAAGGGATCACTGAATGAGTATGAAATTGTATAAATCACATGCTATGACTTTTGCAAGTGTGGAAGCCAAAATCCCTTTAAGACATTTTTTCCCTTTAATTCTCATGTCCTGTCTTGAGTTCATGTCCTAGGACCAATGTTCCCTCTAATTTTTCATGTGTCTGAGCGAACACACAAACTCCCTGAGCGATCCCTTGGACCACTGTGAGCGACATCAGACGTTTGCACTGTGGTCACGCCAGCATCTAATCCATCCAAGTTACATGGTTTATTAAAATAATCAAATTACAGCATTTACATTTATGTTAGACTACTTTTAATTAACTGCTTTTAGCCAACTTACAATGAAAATTTAAAAATCTTGTTCATGACCTGTGTAGTATGTTAACACTATTGGAAGTAAAAATAACTTGAACTCCAATTTTGAAAACACAACTTTCTTTCTTTTTTTTTTTCACAAAAGCTCTGACTTGTATTATGAGTCTGTGGTCTGGGAGAGAGTCCTGTAACTCTCTGTCTGCCAAATACAGTATATAATGACCAATGCTGGGCAATTAATTATATAGTTACTACTTCAAAAAAGTAACTCAGTTTGGCAAACAACAAAGATTTTTGCAGCTATTTATTTTTTTTTTAATGCAGCCAAGGCGTTTTTAAATAAACATTTCAAACTATTTACAGAACAATCAGCTGTTCTGCATCAAATCTGATGCCACACAAATTATTTGTGCCACTCCAAAAATAATTTCTGTCCACTATGAGATAAAGGAGAACAACAGCCTGATACCTGCAGGCGTGACAACAGCAGATGTATCACTCCTGTAACATTCAGCAGCCGCCTCATTGTTCTGACACACCAACAAAACCATTGACTACACTACACACTAACTACACAAGATTTGCGCTAAACGTCTCAAATCTCTCACATATCAAAACACCGCCGTCACTCCTAAAACTTCCCCCCGTTTCTTAACAACTAGATGCCACGTTGCCATATCATTTTTTGATTGGTCGACACGGTACTTTTTTCGACCAATAGGAAAGGGTGGGGTTTTTTGGTTTTGTTTTTGCTCACAGGCGGAGAGTGCTTTCGAGCGTTTTCCTTATAAAACGCCGTTTTTACCGTTTCTTCCCGCAGTAAATATAAACAACGATAGTATTTAGGAAGAAAACCAAACATTGCATATATTTTTATCATAACTCTGGTTTTACGTGGCCTATCAACACAATTTAAAAACTGGTATGAAGTCCACATTTTTTCCGTCAATTGTTCCGTCTGACCTGCTCACATCTCCAATGGTTGTACACGTTGTCATTAATGTGGCTTCACTGCACATCAGCCACGCCGCTTTGCTAGCTAAAACTCCGGTGTCGGCACATAAGGACGCTGTCATAGCCTGTCAACGACGTTGATTGGCTGCGTATATACGAATGTGAATCGCATTATTGGCTGGACTATAGGATAAGGTGGCATCGCTCTAATCCCATACAAGAGCAGCCAGTCACTTACTGACTAATACTGCAAAACAGAATTGTTAAAGTTTTAATTTTAAGTTCAATTCAGGTTAGATTTTTTTTGTGCGCAACGCAGATTTTCTGTGCGCAGAGACCGTGCCAGCAGTGCGCAATTGCGCACGTGCGCAGCTTAGAGGGAACATTGCCTAGGACAATGAATTCTTTTCACCCTGCCATCAAAGAGATTTTATCATAACCTGTGTTGAACAGTCTGTTCACCAATTTGTAATAAGTTACTGTGATGCTAAAATAGCTTGTTTAGGACATGTTTCTATCCTAAACTTAGGAATTGTAGTTTTTTTTGCATGAGATTGTTTCAAGAGCAAGTTTCCTGTTTAGAACTACTCTTACTTACGATTATATCTTACTGTAATTTCTTATGACACATTGCTTTTGGCTTTGTCAAAGTTGTCCCAAATGTTGGTACATTGCAGCAGTTTAATTGAGTATGATGTGGTTGGCATCAGAGCCATTGACATGTCAAAAGGCATCGATCTATGCTTGAAAATCACAAATTGGCACCACCAGTGTTGATTTCCTGTACCAAATGAGAGAATGACGATGAGATAAACAGGTAGGAGCAATCCAAGCATTTCAACTCATGTGGTAAACAGTGAGCAGAGGTTAAGAATAAAAATGCTCTAGATTTACCAGTCTATCCCAGACTTTGACTTACAATCATGGGCATTGCCTTGTGACTCAGATAACTGAATGCCTAGATGAGGCTCCTTCACAAGGTGTCTGTGCTTAAGGGGGACAGAGCTGAAGTACACAGGGAAACTAGAAAGTCTATTAAATTCTGTTTCGGCGTTCCATCATGCATCAGTACAAAATTAAGATTGATCCAAAAAGTACACTGGAGAAATATAAACAAAAAAAATGGAATTTAATTGGCACATGCAGCAGTCGCTGCTCAACAAAACTGTGAATAAAAAGAGGTGTGACAAAGACATCCACATCTGCACTTACATTTTGTAGTCCATACTTGTCAAGCACATTCCTCTGCTGAGTTTTTTTTAGCTAAGCTTTCCCTAAATACAGACTTTACAAAGTGTAATTATGGTGCTGATTGTCGTTGTGTCCCTGGTAGACTGTAATGGGCTGAAATAATGGTTGAGATTCTATGGAAGACATCTCAAATGGATCACCTTTTTGCTGTACGTAATTTTCCGAGTGAGTCTGGTTTCATTGATCTGTGCATCTTTTGGCAGGTCAGTTTTTCTCTCTGTCCTCCTAAACTGAAAAATGACCAAACAAAGATGCATACAAAAAGGGAGAGCGCCAAGCAGATAATGAAGTGTTCAATTATAGGACACAGAGAGGACGTTTAAAACGGATTTCCTCCAGCTACTCGTTCTTTTTCTGGGAGTGCCTCCTTTTTTTTTTCCTCAGGTCTTAATAGAGAGCACTATCAAATTAAAGCCATGTATCATTCGGTTATGCGCAGAATCAGTGCAGACACTCGTAGACAGTTGCTCATTGCTCAGCTCCTGTCAGTCTGTGACATGTACCCACAAGCCAGCACACAATTTGTCTCAATCTATATCATTCTCCTTTTGTCTTTGTCTCTGCCTTGACTGTTTTACTAAATAATGAGTAATGAGATGGGCAGCAAAGTTTCTTGGCCATTTACCACATTCGCTTTAATGTTATCCCCATTATAAGAGAAATCACCAGTTACAGACATGCAGGGATGCTTCAGACGAATAATATGATCAAGAGTTTTAGATGAATAGTTTGTGTGTGTGTGTCGTCCTTAAGGGTAAACCACCAGAACCATGTATCTTTGGTGAAGGCTTTCACTTCTTTCATTGGTGTGCTGTGTCACATTTACAAATTTATACCATGAAAACTCAACAGAGCACATGAAGGGATAAAAAAGCTTTTAATATCAATAAACATTTGTCTGTAGCCTGTCTGCAGTCTGGGTTCTGTTTACAAATCACATTTGAACAATCTTTGGTGGAGGAAAATATGTGGCGAGCAGAAGAGGGATGGCATTACATTTACCATCATGCTGTTTTTATGCGAGGAGTGGGTTTGACTAGGTAACTGAGGGGCACTGTGCACACTCATAGGATAGCAACCTGTCAGGCACAAGGTAGACCCACTCTAAAGATTATCCTGCTTTTATGGTCCTTGTGGATGCCAGAACGGTTTCAAGTCCAAAAACTAGCAATTGAGACAAACTCATCAGTAGTATTTACTGATATCATGGGGCTCAGGAGCTTAGGGCTATTTTCACTTAATTTTGAAACCATTTAAAAGTTGAGACTGGAGGAGTTTCCCGTCTCTGGTACCAGAACGAGTTTTTGTTACTTCTGCATTGTTCAAACAACCCCCACAGATGAACTTCTCAGATGTGAAGTGCAGTTGGATGTGATATGGAAGCCTTGGACATTTAAATGTTTTGTCTGTCGTGTTTTTCTGTCATCATTCATACACTACACTTTTTAATCTTTGAATTTAGGTGTTTTTGGTCTGATTGCCACATATATCTAAAATTGAGCGCCTAGCCATGCGGTTTGCCTTTATAAACATTAGTGAAAGATAGGATGTTGTCTCTGAATTTGAGTGTAGTATGGTAATAGGACACTAATATTGCAACAAGTCGGTGTGAAAGTGAGGCAGTAATTCCTTCCCTCCTAGATATTCTATCAACTGCAAATGCTTTTCATAGAATGTCAGTGCTGAGGCACGTATTGTGTAAACGTCACCAACTTTGCCAATTTTATTATGCCAGAGGGTTATTATAGCAAGATAATATAAGGCACTTGCAGAACTAATAATAAAATCTTTCTGTAAATTCACATTCCTCTACAGCACTTCAAAATGCTTTCCAAAATGTCCTCAAACGGACATTTGGAAATATGACTTATTACAATGTTTGGTTTGGCATGTTATAAAAATATAGTTCTAAGTTCTTTACCCTGCTGGTAGTGTGTCCCAGCACAGCTGCAGCTTTAAGGCATTTTTCATTTTATTGCAAGCAGACAGTATTTACAAAAGAAGCACATTTATTTTGTAAAACATCAATATAGAGCCACAAGTTGCTTTACCCTTTAGTAAGGGCAGGACTGAATTGCAGTCTGTCCCAATGAAATGTTTCCTTATTGCAGTTTAAAGTGATTATACTCCACATGCCATAACAAAAAAGGTTAAACCTGAGTAAAAGATGCAAAAGCAACTCATGGCTAAATTTAAAGGAAAAAGTGAGTGCTACTGCAGATTATTACATTATGTCAGAATTTGTTTGTTTAGAAACATTCATTCAACAAATGACTTTACTCACTTTTCTATTGAAGCCCTTGTACCAATAGATGTCACACATGTTTTTGTGCATGCCATAACTTTGTTATTATCATCAGTCATAACCTGAAATTAGGCTCCTGCATTAATCACATGGACATAAATCGCTTTTCAATAAAGGCTTTCTCCTTGTGCCCTTGGGACGCAGGAAGTAAAGCAATCTGTGAATGAGAAACAAGGGCCGTTCAGAGCTGCTGAGCATAATTGGTTGCGAATAACTGAGATGCGGCGGCTGTAGTAATAATGTTCTTATCGTCCCTTCTATGTCAGACTCTGTCCCTGCCCTGGGTTTTTGTCTCTCCCTCTATTAATCAGTGTCAGGATGCAGCGGCACTTACCATCATCCTGCAACCTCAGGGAGCCTCATCATTGATTACATTGACCGGTTGTTGGAGCAGGATGGTCAGTTGTCTACTGCGGTTGTATCTGTCATCATGGCATGGTCCCCATTTCAAATGAACATGTGTTCAGCCAAGGTGGAGGTTAGAGTTTATCAGGGCTGAGAGGAGAAGAAAGACAAAGAAAAAAGTATCAAATTTTCCGTTAAACACTTGTGTTTTTGTGTTTAACCCTGTTACTGTCATTTTTACCTGTGTAAATGGAACAGATTTTGTCAGTGTACCTTATTGGCTACATAGGATGAATAAGAAATGAACTGTATAGATATATATATGTATGTGTATGTGTGTGTATGCACCAGATTTCCTGCCTTTGTGCTACAGTGAGAGTTCTGCTAATCCTAAGGGGATTGGCTTGTATTGTCATAGGCGGTAATGTATGCCACATCCTGTATTTTCTGATGTGTCGGTCTGAATAGCTCTGTATTGTTGTGATCTGCCTGTTGCTGGAGCCCATTAGAGTGTTTGCTCATGAAAACATGTTTTGGTTAATACAGAAGAGCTTATGATAATGAGCAGTGGCTGATTGTGTCAACATTAATTCTTGTGCCAGCCAAATCACTGCAACGGGAGCAGCTCTTTGATACGACGGTTAATCAGTGTTTTTTGTCATTCCTGGCATTCTATTTTATTTACACCTGGTGACAGCACTTAGCTCATCACATGTTGACTAAGTTAGAATGTGAGGCTAACTTCAGAGTGCCAAAGTGACCTTAAGTTGGCAAAGGCATTTTGCGTAGATTTAATGAGATGTTGGCAGGTGTGACGGGCAGGTGTGACAGAGGTGACCTTGGGCTGGCTGCCTGGGTACTGTGTTGTGGCCAAGGCCACGTGGGATACACAGAGTTTGGATGCAGTGGGGATGATGAATACGTTTAAGATGAATACTCCAAATGAGCCCTCCCAGGCTTAAAGCATAAAGCCAGAGTACGTGTTCTGCTCTGATGACAAAGTGGGAGATTGGCTGTATGCCCAACACTAGATTGTTGGTGAAACTTTTCATCCACACACTGAAGGTGAATCCAGTGAATCAATAAAGAACATCATAGACCAAAAACTGTAACAACAAAACATACCCAAAATAAATCTAAAAATAGGCACTCGTGCTTTAATAGGCGCCCCAGCTTTTTCTCAAAAGCCCAGAGGAGCAGAAAATATGACTATAATGAGAGAAATATTTTAAGGTTATTAAAAGACATCAAAAAGGAACTTGCAGATAAGGTACAAAAAAAAATCACCAATAAAATATTAAAAATTGAGACAAGACTGGAAAATAAATGACAGGAAGATGTTTTATTTGGTTCCTGTACCTCCTTTCTCATTTTTATCTCTCCTTTCACAGATGGTCCAAGGCCAACCCAGAAAGAAATAATTTCTCTGCGGGCATTCATGCTTCTCTTCCTCAAGCAACTCATCCTGAAGGTATATCCCACCTGTCTTTGTGCCTCATAGCTCCTCACACGGCTGCACTGAGAAAATATGGAGATCGTTCCTCTGTTATCCTTTAATGTTCTCCTGGCCTGCTCCTTAATAAATTCAGGAAACTAGCTGGGCATGAAAAGTTTAATGGTATCAGTAAAAAGAAAAAAAGACAGTTTTAATAATTATTTCATCATTGCGTGAAGATATATTTGTGAGTTTCAACTTTACAAATTGCTGTTTCTCTTTGCTTCAGCTAGTTTTTCTTTATTGCACACAGGTTTGCTGACTGTTGTTGACAAAATCAGACCCTTCAAGTCACCACTTATTAAAAAAAATAAACAAATTGTGTGAAAATCATTACTAAATTACAGTTACTGCACACATATAAATCATTTGATTAGGCTGTCCAGTTATTTATATAATATAAGTTGGCATGTTGCTGCTTACATCCTATGATATTATTTTTTTCTGCAGTTAATTATCGTGCTCGCGTCCAGGGGCAGGGAAGAAGACATATCAAATTTTAACACCAAGCAAAAATCAAGTTTGGAGTTATCGGTCTGTTCAATACGGTTTTGTTGCAGAAACGAGGTGCATCGATCGTAAACCCGTTCGGAGTACAACAATGAAAATTGACACTGAAGATGCCAAAACTCTTGTGTTTCACCTCAAGCAATTTCAAACGAATTGATGGAAAATCATAAAAGCTCTGAAGCCTTTTTTCAGCCTCTCTAATATTTAATTTTCTTTGCACTCTTTCAGGATCGAGGTGTGAAGGAGGATGAGCTACAGAGCATCCTCAACTACTTGTTAACAATGCATGAGGTACCTCTGAGACTCTCGGCTCCTAGTAAATTAACTCAGTGTGTTATTGTATCACTTTGCTGCTCTAAGCTTCGAGGTCACAGTGCATTTTCATAATTGCTCTTCTAGAAGCGGTTTATTTTTATTTTAACACTTTAACTGCCAAATTAGTTTGCAACTGACGTTGCAATTTCTGATGTGCAAAAACTGGTCCCTGCTCTTGTACTGATTTTTTTTATCTTGTATCAGAGTCTCAGTTGTATTCTGTAATTGCAGTTTGTTTAAATTCTGCCTTTACTGCACTTTTATTAGTCTTAATAAGGAGTCTTTTTGTTTAGAAGAAAAGCTGTGCTCTCTGTTTTTCTAACTCTTTCTTTCTCCACTGGATTGACTGCAGGACGAGAATCTGCATGATGTGCTGCAGCTGGTGGTGGCCCTCATGTCTGAGCATCCAGCCTCTATGATCCCTGCTTTTGACCAGAGAAATGGAATACGGTAAGCCCCTCAGGGAAAGACTCTTTGCTGTTCAGGCACAAAATGAAGAGGTGATTTTGCAAAATAAACCTAAGCACCTAACGCTTGTGCTGATGCTGTGTGCCTGTGTGGTGCATGAATAATTCATATGTTCAATGAGGGAAAAAAATATGCATAGGAAAGTAACAATATTACCATATTGATTTCACTGTATGTGATGATCAAACTTGCCCGATGTGATCCTATAAAATATAAATGCACACAGTGTAGCATTACAAGTGAGTTCTAAGGAAATTGCTTGTGTTTTCCGTAGCAGATTTTGATGCTAATGTAAATTCATTCTGAGAGGAAGCTGTTGTCTGCTAACCGGTGCAGAGCCTTTTTATCATCAGGGCTATACTATGTCAAGACCATGTACTGTCACCAGTTTTCACTGCTTGTTTATATTGCAGGGTAATCTACAAGCTCATGGCCTCCAAGAGTGAAAGCATTCGTGTGCAGTCCCTGAAAGTCCTTGGGTACTTCCTTAAGCATTTGGGCCATAAGTGAGTTAACATAACTTTGTAATTCCACACACTTATGCATTTTATAGTGACTAATCTAAAGCTTAATGAAACTTAATATGTAATGTTGTAATATCTAATATGCAATTTAAAAATTCCCTGAGACTTCTTACCTGATTTAAATTCAATCCTAGTCCCCTTTAGGATGAACTTTCTGTGCACCTCTGGACTGCTTACATTTGAATTGCACCATTTAAGAACTGTTATGGTCACATGCTGTTGATTTAACTTCTTTGTTAAACTGGCCCATTGTTCATATCAAGAGACAAAATCCCCTCTGCGCCAAAGCCTCTATGTCTCACATTATGTAAGGAGCATATCTTTGAGCATACTCATCATCTGAGGTTGTGCATTGAATTCAGCCCAGTTCCACCCCCCAGATTGAGGCTACAGTACCAACCCAAAGTTCCACTCTACCAATCTAATGTGTTTAAAGGCGAGGCGTGCTTTCATGCCATCGTGCAGTGCAGGAGCTCACAGCAAGTTTTTTTGGGGGCTGCATCAGCACAATTTTCACTCTACTTACCAGATTTGCCTCCCTGTGTACTTCAAAACCAAAAACACAATAAAGTTAAAGAGGTGCTGTTTTTACACAGTGGAGGATTTCCACTATGCAAAGCAATTGCCCAAGTAAAGGTGTCCAGAATGATCTAAAAATAGCAGGAGTGCTGGGAGCATTGCAGGTGGATATCTTGGCTTTTTTTTTTCGGTTAGAGTCCTGGAACTTTTTAATCATGCCTCATATAAAATGGTTTTAGTTTTGTTCATGCCCGTGTCCAATTTAAGATTTCATAGGCTGGTAAGATAGAAACAGAAAAATTCTAAATTAGGTTTTGGAGAGAGAGAAGTATCATCTGTTTCTGCAACACAGAAGAGCCAAAACCTCTTGACTTGATGCCAGCTTTGCAAATGTGGGTGCACTTCCTTGTTGAACACCTGAATTCTTGGCGATTTGCCCGTAAACCATTAATTCACTTGAGAAGGGTAGAAGAAGCCCAGGTTACCGTCTCACAGTGTAAAATAAATAATAAAATACTGACTAGGATATCAGCATATGATCAGTATTCTGGACATTAGAGGGGAAAGAGAGTGCCTACGGGTAGAAAGCTTATGGTTTAAAATGCAGGTTGCAGGGAAAGATATGCGGGTGATGAGTTAACAATGGCGGTGCATCAGGTAGTGTTACTGGTGCCTGCTGAATGGAAAGAAATGGCAAGCATAAGCCTCAGGCGCAATTGAAAAGCCTAAATCCTCACGTTGCCCTTTAATAGCTTTCGCAGAAGGTAATGCACAGTGGCAGTTCCCTATAAGCGCTAGTGCAGCTCATAATGGATTAAAAGGGTTTTCTTGAGGTTATGAGTCTTTAATAATAATTTGATTTGTTATGTATATTCATTAGCACGGTGATGGTAGATATTGCTATTCTGTCTGGGTTGATGGGTCAACCTGATAAACAAATAAATTAATTCTACAGGCAGTAGAAGAAAACTGGAAAAAAGAGCACGAGAGAAAGCAAATACAAGATATTTGCACATTTTTCAAGTGCAAGTTTCGCTCAAATCCCAGTTTTTGGTAATAACTTCAACTGCTCACTCCGCAATCATAAAACTAAACATTTAAAAATCCTTGTGAATATGACATGGGAGGTTTATAATGTCAGATCTTAATGTGCTTACAGCTGTATGATTTCCTTATCTCTCTAATAGCAGGGTATTTAATCTTTTTTCACTGAATAGCTCACATCCATCCATCCATCCATCCATTTGCTTCCGCTTATCCTTTTCAGGGTCGCGGGGGGTGCTGGAGCCTATCCCAGCTGTCATAGGGCGAGAGGAGGGGTACGCCCTGGACAGGTCGCCAGTCTGTCGCAGGGCTAACATACAGGGACAGACAACCATTCACGCTCACATTCACTCGCACATTTACACCTAGTGGCAATTTGGATTATCCAATTAACCTATCCCCACAAGCTGCATGTCTTTGGGACGGTGGGAGGAAGCGGAGTACCGGAGAGAACCCACGCAAACACGGGAGAACATGCAAACTCCACACAGAAAGACCCCGGCCTGATGGTGGAATTGAACTCAGGACCTTCTTGCTGTGCGGCAACAGTGCTAACCACCGTGCCACCGTGCTGCCCCTAGCTCACATCCAATTCCCATATTTTAAACAGTGTGCCTAATATTGTCTCAACTGCTAGTTTAAAGTGGCATTGTCTGGATTTACATTCATGAAAGCATTTACAACAAAGCTTGTTCTTCTGCTTTATGGTGATGGTAACTGACTGTAAAGCTCAGCATGCTATGCATCATCACTCTGTCCTTTTCTCCTAAATTTCCATATTTATACAGTTGAGAGAAATGCTGCTCTCCAAAGTGTCCAATTTGCCAGCCTCTATAAAATACAGATTTTGAAATTTATTAGGAAATTTCCAACTTGTCTTTAGTCAGAGTAAAGCAGCTTTAGGTTTGCATTGTGACAGCAGTCCTTATACTGTTTGCCCATGCAGTTTGTCACTGTTGAACCAATTCACCTGTGGTATGCCTCTGTTGCATCTTGGAGCCTTTCCTAGTGACAGGATAACTTCGTTATCTTACACACCTCCAACAAAATTCCCCCAATTTATGACAGCAGGCAGTTCCTGACACTTGTCTCCAGAGCCTGGCTCCCCGTGGGTGAGAACTGGGAAGCAAGCTGACGGCACTCACTGATCCTTTCAGTGGCTTAGGGAGCTCTAAACAAGCCACTTTCCCATTATACCGGTGTGTGTGTGTGTGTGTTTGTGTTTGTGTTTGTGTGTTTGTGTTTGTGTGATTGTGTTTATCTACAGGAGAAAGGTGGAGATCATGCACACACACAGCCTGTTTACTCTCCTGGGAGAGAGGCTCATGCTACACACAAACACTGTGACTGTGACGACCTACAACACTCTTTACGAGGTAACAAAACATTTTCCACTCCAATGTGCTAGCATTACTCCGACATTGGTCTTTATGTACAGTATGTGTGACTGACGTCTTTTCATCGCCCTCTGTGCCAGATTCTGACGGAGCAGGTGTGCACGCAGGTAGTTCACAAACCTCATCCTGAGCCTGACTCTACTGTCAAGATTCAGAACCCAAGTAAGCCTGTTCTCTGTCACAGTCCTTTGCTTTCCAATGTACTTGATTATCTAGCAGCATAGATAATACCTGCACATTTTTGTGTTTGGATGGATGTGATATCAGTGATTCTCAAGGTAGTAGCGACTTTATTGAAGAGCTCTGCCCCCAGCACAGAGCTGATGGAGGTTCGTCGCCTCTTCCTTTCGGATATGATCAAACTGTTCAGCAACAGCCGAGAGAACAGACGGTGAGCAGAATCAAGCCACCTTTGCCCTCCCATGCCATTAATTATCCTGCTGGTTAATGTATCAGCCTATTAAACATTACCTTCTTTAATTAATGCTAAATCATCTTTGGACGTGCATGTGTTCTCCAGCAGATGTTTTCTATGACAGTTTTTGGCACTTGCTCATTTCTTCTTTCTCACTTTTTCACTCAGATTTGTCCTTCTCATATCCGTATGCACACTATCTTAGTGCACATAGCAATTAGCTTACCGACCCTAGGAAACCTCTGGCCTAAATCAAGGACACTAATTAGCCTAAATTAAAAGGTCAAAATGCTGTGGCATGTCAATCTGTTGATCTAAAATAAAGAAAATAGTTCATGTTTTTTGTACTCCGCTCATTTTTTTATATATATTGGCAATAAAATAACAATAAAATCATTATAGAAATGGTCAAAAAAACATGATTTGCTCTTTTGGTAGAAACAAGGATGTAGGAAAGAAGCAGAATATTAATTGGTTTAAATTATTTTATATCACCAGTCCTAATTAGAGATGTAAAACTAAAGGTAAGAGGATTAAATACTTGCCCTACGCAGATTGTATTAGCTGACTGATGTGCCTTTTGCAGGTGTTTGCTTCAGTGTTCCGTTTGGCAGGACTGGATGTTTTCTCTCGGCTACATTAACCCTAAAAGTACTGAAGAGCAGAAAATCACGGAGATGGTGTACAACATCTTTCGCATTCTGCTCTACCATGCAATCAAGTACGAGTGGGGAGGATGGCGCGTGTGGGTGGACACACTCTCCATAGCCCACTCAAAGGTGAGTGCTGTGTTGTACAGCAAAGAAGAAACACTGACCTCTGCCGTCCGTGGAAACATTGCTATTCATTCGGTCTTGTCTCCGCTGTCAGTTCACAGCTGGCTGCATCATAAATGTGTGGCTGATGTTGTCTGTAAAACTGACCTTTTTATAGGTGACATATGAAGCACATAAAGAGTACTTGGCTAAGATGTATGAAGAGTACCAACGTCAGGAGGAGGAGAATATTAAGAAGGGGAAGAAGGGTTTGGTCAGCACCATCTCTGGTCTGTCTGCTCAAGCCTCTGGCATCAAGGGTGTGATCGAGATCAGAGAAATAGATGATAACTCCCAGACACCTGAGAGTGAGACAGAGTATGAGAGTTCAGACTCACGCAATCTGCTGGCTGAAAGTAAAGTGTCTGAAGAGGGTTTCAAAGGAACAGAGGGTTTGGTAGATGGAGTCCGGGTTGAAGTTCATGATCTCCTGGTGGACATCAAGGCTGAGAAGGTGGAGGCTACGGAGGTTAAGCTGGACGATCTGGACCTATCCTCTGAACCTTTGGGAGTATCTGAAAATGGAGCATTGGTGGAGGTGGATTCCCTGTTGGATAATGTTTATTGTGCTGCTGTGGACAAGCTAAACACTAATGTTAACAGTGTGCTGTTGGCAAAAGGCAGCATGGATGACCAAAATGTAGCCCCTCTCATTACCCTAGATGAGGACAGCATCCCTCACAGTAACAGCTTCCTGTTTGGAAAGGTGGCAGGCAGCATGGAGGACAAGCTACTGCATGAACTCAATCCAAATGAACCTTTGGTGCTTCCAAGCCCAGAGCCACCAGTCCACAACAGTGCCAATACTGAACTGAGCCTTTTAGTCCACATGACACGCAGCTCTTTACCCAGTATACTGGAGAAAGATGAATTTGAACTACAAACAGCCCTGGAGGGTATCAGCTCTGTTTCCGGTGCTGAGGCTGACACCTCTTCTAAAAACCCAGAGGTCACTGAGGGGACAGTGGCAGCTGAATCTGAAGGGGACCTCGTGTCTAATAAGACCAGCAGCGGTGTAGATGCGACAACCAACACTTCTGACACAGAAAAATCAGATGATGGCAAAGACAAGGACACGAAGAAGATTCAGACTACAGCCACCACCCAGGTTAGTGTGAAATTAAATCATCTGGTTCCCTCAAGTAAAATAAGATTTAAAAACAAAAAGTTTAAATAGAGGAAATGGTAAAAGTTCACTGACATGACCACCAATTTGAAAGCTTTTATCCAGGAGGGAATTATAACCGATGAATGAAATGATCTTGAATTTTAAAAAAGGAGTTGAAAAAGAGAGGAAAGTAAGAAGTGAGGCTAAGGTCATTGTAGGGAAGCATTAGCCCTTTTGAACAGTTCTATATTAACAGGCCCACAGAGATCATTCTTTTCCCCAACTGCACTTATAATGGATACAGGAAGGCCTGGTGCACACAGGCATCGTCCCTCTGAGACTCGGGAAACTGGGCTGGTGGAATAGTTGGCTGAGCCAACATGAGGGTAGAAATAGACAAAGCATTATTCTGCAGCAATCGCCTGGGATTTATTCATTGCTCCCCTTATGAGCTGTGCTCTTTCTCAGAGGTCAGGATCTTTTGCTTGGACTGGGTCACTATGATGGAGGGCTTGTGGGGAACAGAGTTTATTTTTAAATCCTTTTCTGCTGTTGCATAATTGCTCATGTTGAATTTATCACCATTGCTTTTTAAACAGGGCTTTTGCAGCACCTTGCTGACTCATTCATCTTAAAGCGGTTTCGTGGTTCCACTGGGCTGCTTTTTGTTTTGGGTTTTTTTTTTTCTGTACCTGCAGGCGTTAAGAGGTTATTTGAGGACTCGGTATAACCTGGCAATTTATCATTTGCAAGTAATAGTATGACAGTAGGGTTATATCTGATTTTGGGCGAGCTATTGATCAGATAAGTACACTTAGATAATGTGCTTCAGTATCTCATGAATCTCACTGACTGTATATGTGATTCCAGATTAATTTGTTTAAGTAATTAACTGGTCTTCAATCAGAGTCTGCATGGCCGCCTGATCACCCAAATGGAAAGGGACATACATGTGGATCTTGGCTTCAGGGGGACGCCCATGACCGAGGAACAACGACGTCAGTTCAGCCCTGGCCCACGCACTACAATGTTCCGCATCCCAGAGTTCAAATGGTCAGCCATGCACCAGAGACTGCTCACTGACCTGCTGTTTGCACTGGAGAGTGACGTCCATGTCTGGAGGAGGTGTGTGAAGTGATTTATGTGCACATGAGAGCCAGTAACAGGGAGGGTGCGCATAGTGCACCTAGTGAAACTTACCCTTACTACCCCTTTACCAGAACTAACACAAAGTTTGATTACTATTTTAGGGATATTAGATTCTTATTCATCTGATTTTTTTGTTTCTTTGCTTACAGCACAGTAAATTGTCCTGTGTTTTATAGAAGCGAGTAACACATGCTTGCGTTTTTTTTCCTCCTACCTCTCTTTGCAGTCACTCGACTAAATCGGTCATGGACTTTGTTAATAGCAATGAGAACATCATTTTTGTCCACAACACCATCCATCTCATCTCGCAAATGGTTGACAACATCATTATCGCCTGTGGAGGGATTTTGCCCCTTCTCTCAGCAGCTACGTCTCCTTCAGTAAGTAAACTGACTTTAGTGAAGGGGAATAATGACATCTAGTGGTAGTTTATTATAACTGCTCCGTCTATGGTCTAACAATTCAGTTTGTACCTGTGGGGGATAAAAAGAATACTTGTTTGTGTTTATTGATTGGGGCTTTGTTTGTTCAGCTTCATCCTGCTATAATTAATGCTTGAGACATTATTTTGGCACAGTTTCTTATGCTTGTAATTAATTTCCCTGTGTGCCTTTCTTGTTTACTTTGATCTTTCTAGTACAATTATAAGATTTAATTTGCAGTCTTGAATTGAAATTGATTTTGATTTTATTTTTTTCCCCTCTCTTTCTTTTTTTCCATTTGTGCCTGTGTAGAGTACCAAGGTTAGTACTTCTATCGCTACTTTATTTGCTCTCTGTGAATTTCGCACTATAGTTATAAAAGAATCTGTCGTTGATTCGATCTGAATAGATCTGAATAGATATGTACTGCCCACTTCTGCTGTGTGCATGTGTGTGTGAGTGTGAGTGTGTGTGTGTGTGTGTCATTTACTTAAACTCAGATCCAATGCTCCACCAGTTTTTGTTTTTAATTCTAGCTCTACTTTCTTAGACACCCTATTTAGACCACTTATAAAATATGATGTTTCCTATTTTCTGGCCTAAATTTCTCTGTGGAAAATTCAGCCACATTCTATACTGTATTAATAGATGTGACATGCCTACCTTTTCACATTTTTTGCACGTTTCCTTTAAATAATCACATTTTAACCACAGCTGGTGGTGAGAATGTGCATATATCATGTCTCCCTTGTTGCTTCTTCAAGACTGATTTAGAGAACATCGAGGCAACACAGGGCATGTCCTCAGAGACCGCCATCTCTTTCCTGTCCCGTCTCATGGTCATGGTGGATGTCTTGGTGTTTTCAAGCTCCCTCAACTTCAGTGAGATCGAGGCTGAAAAGAACATGTCCTCAGGCGGCCTGATGCGTCAGTGCCTCAGACTTGGTAAGATGGTGATCATATGTTTGTGGCCAGAGATGTGACTGAGTAAAAGTCAGTGCAGTGAGGTAGCAATTAAATTAACATATCTTTATGTAGTGATTGTATACTGAAAGGTGAATGAGGTGGAAAATGCCATGACGGTAGTCTCTTCACATATTCTGATAAATCCTCTAATCCATGAAAATCATAAAAAGCTAATTAATTTAGGAATGGTTTGCTAATTGTATACTAGATTGGAGAATGTTCAGGCTTTTGCTGCAGTTTCTATCGGTGAAAAATGAGTCACAATTTTTTGGGATTCAGAGCAAGCAGAGAGAGTCATTTGCAGTTTGATCAGGTTCTCTTTGCAAATGCTAGCCTTTTGTGTCTGTCATTAGTGTCTCATAGGACTCTGTGAGGTGCTCTCTGCCCATGTGCCTGTTTGCATGTGACATTTCATATAATAGAGATCAGATGAATTATATTTAAATAAAAAGGCAATAACAGCCTAAATTCAGAGTCACTAAAATGTGGACAGCTGTAAGATTCAGAGTTCAGATGTTTTGGATGAAGTATTTGAAACACAAAGTGAGTCAAAATCTGTCTGTATCTGTTTGTTCCTGTGGGTTTGTGTGTTGGTGAGCCTGTGTTTGCTTGATTGTTGACTCACAAGTTGTGCTCTGGGGGATAGAAAATAGCCTTCAGACTACACAGTGTCCTTGGTGCAAACATACAATTTGTCATCACAGGCTTCAGTGTGAAATCAGTCTGCCTGCTGATTTTACTCCTGCTATCTTTCCTGACAGCCTGGAACAAATAGTCATCAGAGATAACTGATTCGTTTCAAGGAGTTTGTGCCTTTTATTAACATTTAATTTCCACTTAACTCTCAAATAAGCCTATTTATCTACTCTTTGTGTGTGTGTGTGTGTGTGTGTGTGTGTGTGTGTGTGTGTGTGTGTGTGTGTGTGTGGTTTTTGTGCGCAGTGTGTTGTGTGGCTGTTAGAAACTGTCTGGAGTGCAGGCAGAGACCCAGGGAAAGGGGAAATACGTCTTCCATTCTCAACAACAAGACTCAGGAAATCCTGCATAACGCTACCAGCAAGGTAGGATGTGATGCCACATATGATCTGTCTCAAGTGTCCAAAATATTGCAGCAGCTAGTCTGATGACTTAGCTGCTAGAAATTAAAGTCTCCTGTTCTGTTTGCTGCTCCTTGTTTACAAATCCAAATGAATTATATAAAAGCTAAATTGAGATCAAAGTTGAAAAAATGTTTTTTGTAGGGAAAGTAAGCAAGAGTTTGATGCTGTACTGCTGATCTTTAATTCACTAAAATAAAATACAGATCAAATTTTCTTTGTTCATTATTGATAAAAAAAAATTGCAGCCCGTGGGGTGTGAACTGTTTTCCAGCTTTTGAAGTGATTCATGCCAAAAAAGCATGACAACCACCACTGTAAGAACACTTTGACCAGTGCTCATAATGTGACATGCGTAGAGGGACAAACAGTTCTTTGTATCATCTGAATATCCAGTGATGCTAAATCTGACTTTGAACCCACCATATCAGCAGATTTATTTAAGCTCTATGATCTTTATCTTTTTTCTAATCCCTAAAATAATCTGACAGAAAAAAAATACATAAAGGTGAGCTTTGATGAAACAGAGTAGCATGTCACGTCCTGTCGTCTCTCTGCTTTAGACAGCCATAGAGACTCTCCCTAGTAACCTGTCTCCCATCAAGGACCCCGATCGCCTTCTGCAGGATGTGGATATCAATCGACTCCGTGCTGTGGTGTTTCGTGATGTGGTGAGTCCAGACATGTGTTTGTCACAAAGGTGAAGTAGTGAGTGTGAAAAGAGGATTCCACCCCTGCAGGTTAGCAGGGGTGGAATCCACAACATACTGCAATCAACATGCATGTAAAGCAAATTTAGAAATATGTTGAGAATATTTAGCTTACTCGCTGTGACTTTCATGCTTTGTATGTAAGATACTGTGAGAAGCGTTTAAGACAGCAGCAGTGGATTGTGTCAAAATGCATATTCCAAATACAAAGTGGCATTGTGTGATACTTCTTTACAGGATGACAGTAAGCAAGCCCAGTTCCTGGCTTTAGCTGTGGTATACTTCATCTCTGTCCTCATGGTTTCCAAATACCGTGACATCCTGGAGCCCCAACGTGAGACCGTCAGGATAAGCAGCCAGTCAGGCCGCAGCATGCGTCAGGAGATCAACTCACCAACCAGCACAGGTGTGGACTGCTATGCCAGGCCTTTCTCTGATTAAACTTGTTTTTCTGCTCAGCTAATCTCAGTTTGAAGTGACTGTCTGATATACACAAATGTTAAGTGTCTTTGGTCCTTCTAGTGCCAGTCTATGAGCGCTCATTCAGTAAAATAACAGGGATATCCTGCTGCACTCCACTGACTCACCTATGATTTATTCATGAGCTCTGCTAATTGCACCGCAGCAAATTAAATGTGGAAGCAAGAACACTGGTGCTGGAGATGGTGGTTATGAACTTGAATAGGTATCAGCGTTCTCTTTGAAATGAAAGGAAGTACATGCCTCAAGTCATAAATCATACATTAAGTCACATGAAAGGAAATCAGTGGCTGGCTACAAAGGCTGAGCACAATGTCTGCTGCAGTGCCAACTTACTATTATGAAATGCACGAGTGAGTACACTTTATCAGCTTTAATTCACACAAAAGGTAAAGGGAATAAAAGAAACGGGAAGAGGAGAGAGGCCAAAGGAAACATGTAAGTTTAACACACTGAATAAAGAAAGTGAAGATGAGCAGCAAGAAGTTAAAAGATGAGAAAACGGCCGCATGCTGGCCAACTACGCTGGGTTTTTGGGGCACTGGAGCCAGGCTTGCTATTTTCAGCCCCATCTGTCAGTCCCCATTAGGCAAGCAATCCACCAGAGGAGAATGGGATCATAGAGGTTGCTGGGAGGAGAGAGGCACACTGCCGCCTTCATAAATTTCACCAGAAAATGGGGGAATTTTCCAGACGGCATGTGGCAGACGATTGTCTGATGGACCAGGAAGCCAGTAGACTTGCTGGCTAAATCAAGCCCTGTTGACCTCGTTAGGGGGCATGTGATGAATATTAATATGGCCACCCTTGCATCTAGGTTGCCACTGGGTCAGGATGAGCTAGTGAGAGTGAGCGAGGCACCTCTGCATTTTCAGGAAAAATGAAAAAAGACTCGATCCATACATAGACCCTAATTTTAATGACTAAGTTCCCCATCTATGTAGAGATGCACAGTGCAGTGGGGGTTTTTTTAATTCCCAGAATACTAGCTCAAACTATTAAATAGACATGACTTTAGGCTGAAGAAAGCTGAAGAAAAGGATTCATGCTTATTACCATGGAGGGGGGAAAAACATTATCTCACCAGAGAATCAGAACTTGTGGGTAAGAAACTGTCCTGGCATGTGGCTCTTTCTACACATGCTAAATTTACTATTTGGGGACGATTGTAAACTAAGCCATGGAATTTATTTGTCCTCACAAATACTGGTATCATATTTACTCAGCTTCTTAAAAACCATTAAAAATACCAATTTCTTCTATCTCAAGAAATTCTATCTTAATTTTATTTTGGCACCTGTCAGACTACTGACTGTGTTTTTAAAATGCGTGATATATGGTGCCCTATTTAGTGTAGAGATTGACACAGTTTGAATAATTAACTTGTTTATCCAGTAAACATTACATACCACACATTAGACCGTACTTATTTCTGACTCAGTCAATCATAAATGAAAAAAATTATGACTAGACTTATCATTTATAATGAATGTACTATGTTTATGTTGGTAACGCTAGTCTCAGCCTCTTTAACTTTCAGTTTTCTGTGCATATTTTACAGAAACTGCTCCAACTTTTGAATGCAGTAAAGACCATCTTGTGCCATCAGAAGATTTCCACACGGAAAGCTTTCTTCCCCACACAGACTCTGGGATCGGAGAGGAGCAGGTAGCCAGCGTCCTTAATGGGTCTGACGTGGACCACAGCGTTGGAGGGACAAGTGCCGTGAATGACCTCATATCTACACTCTCCTCAGAGGTGAACAAGTCCCAGGAGAGCTTGTCTGAATCCTCCAGTGTGGAGGTGCTGAAACTGACCTCCTCTGTCACCAGCATCAGTCAGCCCAACAAGGGCATCAATGTCAAAGAGATTTTGAAGAGTCTGGTAGCAGCTCCAGTGGAGGGCATGGAGGCTGGGGTGGAACCTTTATCTTATCCAGACCCTGCTGCCAAGGCCCAGGCCATGCTGCCCATGCAGTTTCACTCCTTTGACAGGTGAGGAAGTGAATCATTTCTATGATGGTGCTTCAGTTTTTCTCTGCCAGCTAAATCTAACACCCACCCCACCCCCCCCCCCAAACAGCGCCAAGATATTATTGCAAATAATCCCTCCTTTTTCTTTTCTGCACAAAAATCAATGAACACTCTTTATTGAGTTTCAGATTTGTCAAGGTGAACATTTGTTTTGCATTTTTTAAATGAAAGTCACAGTATCATTGGTTTGTCATTACATCACTGGATGAAGCATGACATTAGAACTTCATGTCGACTGCGATGGATTACAAAAGGGTTTGATTTTCATACTTTTAAGAAATAATAGGAAAGAAAAGATCTTTCCTAAAAAAATAAATTTTTTGAGTTGAATCATTGGTGGAATTCTGTCAGTATGTTTGGGTGTGTGCAGCATCTTGAGCGGCTGCAGAACAGTGATGTAAATCCTCAGGGTTTACCTTAGTCATTCAGTTTATCACTAATGGTTTCTAAGTAGCTTGGAAGCTTGGAGCACATCTTTTTTTTTTCATTTCAGGCCACTTGTATTGTATTCTTTCAACAAAGCAAAGGATTCCTATGTTTAAAAACAGTATCTGAGGCATGGTGGGTCTGCTGCAGTTTATTTAAATTCCTGGATTAGATAAAACCACACAGTAATCTTTTTGGATTTGTGTGTTTACAAACCTGCTTCTACAGGGATTTCAAGCATCAGTTCCTCCGAACTCTGTTTCCTGTGGCCGATAAAGTTTTGAAATAATCATTTTTCATAAAGTAATTTAAGTTTGTTTGGCACAAACCAAAACTAACCCTTTCCTCTGGAAACCACTTAGTTGGTCAGAGTTTTTCACGTTCAGACCTCAGAGAGAAAGCAGAGGACCCACCGAGTCAGGAGCAACAATGGGGGCCTCCCTTCTCCTTAATGCATGCTGTTGCTGAGCTGGGTTGAGGTGAGCCTGATGAATAGGGGAAAAGATGAAGGGGTATGTGGAAACTGGACAGCTTAGAGGGTGGGGGTCTCCTGGGCGTTGATGACAGATTGAACAGAAGTGGCCACGCACCACACCGCAGCCAGCCATCGTCCTCACCGCTCACATCCTTAATGGAAAGTGGCAGCCTGAAATGAGTCGCCGCGGCAAAGAGTATTATTTTTGAAATGCTTTTACACAAAGGCTGCTGACCACATTTACAACTTTGTCTCATGCTTTTCATGTCACTCCCTCTCCAGCCTCTATTTGCTGTGTCTAATTGTTTGCCACCTGCCAGCGAAATGAACTGCCAGCCGTGGACGGACCTTTCATTTGTCTGTCAGGATGAAAATAGATTGGGAGAGACAACATCAAAAAGAAGGAGGGAAAAATGGCTGAAAGTGGAGTGCACAGGGGCAGTTGTCACAAAGGCCCCTCTGCTAGACACTTTCACAGAGGAGGGGTTTAAAGTCCTCGAAACCCGTATTTAAATTGATGAAAATAAAATCAAATCTTTACTTTTCCCATTTGCTGAAAGTCTCCAGATTTCAGATATTATTGGTCCTCTCTCTACATATTTGATTGTTCATGTGAAGAAGAGCAGCGATAACTGTTTTTAAATTAAATTTGCATGTGTAATTTTACCACAGCACATTTGCGCTGCTTTACTCCTTGTATTTCTGAATAAAGCGCTATTAGATTAGATTCCTACTCTAGATCTACAAAGGAGACATTTCTTTGGTCATACTTTACATTGCAGTCATCCCTCACAGCCGCAGACCTCATTAATATTCATTTCAAGATTAATCCTTGCTTTATTCTCTGCAACTCAATTAAGACAATCCTATTAATAAAATATGCACTAGATAATCTATACATGATTCATGAGCACTCGGCTAATGAATTATTCATCGTAAGAGTTTCATGTTTTCTCAACATACTGTAGATCTAATGTAATGCCCGCGCCATGCCAAAGCATGGGCAGGCCCCTGCAGGAACATATGAGGAAGGGGTGAATGTGGCAAAACAAGAGGACATTCACAAAAAGCCCCTGCAATCAAAACATGAAATCTGTCAATGATGTTTCACTGAGAACTATGAAGATCTGCTAAATAAATGATACTTGTCATCAGTGTTCTCCAGAGCACAGCTGTATCCCAGGAGATATTAATATTTCAGGAGGCTTTCAAGCTTTTCCTGGCGCTCTCTCATTCTCTGTTATTCTGTGTGTAAGTTTCAACTGCTTTTTTATTTCACCATTATTTTTGTTATTGTATGCTTGCTAGGTGGTTGTGACCAGGGCTGCACTTTCTGCTTAATGTGCAATTAAATCAGCTTTTTGAATATTCTCTCTCCGTCAAGAAAAAGTAGAGAGGTATTTTTTTGTGAAATTAAACATCGTACCTTTTCATATTTTGAGCAGAATCAGTAAAAACGTATATAAAATAAATTACCCAGCAGCCTGAAACGCATCCAAGCCAAACTGTGTTTCCCAGGGCATGTTTTACATGATCTATGACTGTAGATACAAAACAGCAACAACCGTCTGTGTTGTTTTTGTGGAGGAGGGATTTCTGGGGATTTGGTTCAGATGACAACAGGCTTAGCTCGTGACAGAGCAAAGGCCTGGCCTGTGTCACAGAGAGTAACTGCAGGAGATTGGACGAGACATTATCTGGCACCTTCACAAACCCAAAGGCCAACTGCAGACCCGATAAGGACAAGCTTTCCTTCTCTTCTCTGTCAGGGAGCTCTTGCAGAGCCAAGTTCACTGGATCATCTTTAATCCTTGGCCAGTCAGATTGCATGTGAACTGAGGAGTCTGGTGGTTTAATGGTGTGCCTGTGCTTTTTCTTTTGTCATTACACAAGGTCACAAGTGTCATTTCCATCCCAAGCAACATGCTTTATTTCATAAGTTAATAAACAATGTCCCTTTCATCATAATACCATGTTCTGTTTTGTGCAGTAGCTTATATGAAAAAGCCACCCGTAATTTTCGACTTCCGTATGTGCATATTTATTTGTGATTTCAGCTTTTTTTTTTTTTTTTTTTTTTTGAGTTTTTGGTTTCATTGCTTGCATTTTTATTTTCTATTGTGTTCCTATCTATCTAGGAACACAAAGGAAAACCAGTAGTAATTGCCATAATATGCCTACACTCTTCATATAGTTTCTGACTGTGAAGCAGATTCTGTTCTGTTGCTCTGGATAGAGTAAACGCCAAGTAGAGAATTCCCAAATCTGCTTCTGGAAAGTCTTTTGTTCGACTTGGGGATGTTTTCAGGCCAGGCTGCAGCAGGGGACCACTGGAGGCAAGAGCAGATGTAAGGGAATGTAGTAGCTCGCTGGCTGGTTCTCATGTTTATTTACTTAAGCCTCATGTGTACATGTGTGTCCATGTTTGCCTTGCATGCATTACGTTGAAAGATGGAGTTACAGGGCAGGATGTTTACCCTTCAAATGCCCTGACTAATGTGTCCGCATGCTCGTAATGGCAGGCCCTGAAAGGAGTAAGAGATGCAGATATTTTCCCCCTTAAAACATGAATGACTTTGGTACCAGGTTTGCTCATGCTAATTGCTTTGTGCTATCATCTAATTTAATTTATTTAAAAAAAAATCATTTTTTTATTCCTGTAAGATTTAAACTTGCCTCTTGCTTCATCTACATTTTTTTGTAGATGGTTTTGTTCCTTTAGTTTCTTTCTTTCTTTCTTTCCTTTTTCTTAACTGTTACTGTGTTACTTTTTTTTTTTACTTTGTTTATTAAAACAAATGCCTCTCTCTTTTTGTTAAGCAGAATGTCAAATATAAAAGACCTAATTCTAGATCCAAACATATTTAAAATGCCATTCAATCAAGAATATAAATCAATTATGTTAGCAATTTTTTTATAATGTACAGTTTGAATCTCATACACCTGCAGCAATTACAACACCCTGTAGCTGTTCTCTGTTTTTTAATAATGTCATTTTATTTTGGTTTTAATGCATCATTTTTGGTGCATATATAAATAAGACACATTCTGTGTGTGTGTGTTTGATGTAGGAGTGTGGTGGTGCCTGTGAAGAAAACCTCCCCTGGCAGCCTAGCAGTTAACACCCTGGGAAGCAGCAGCAGCACCTCTCCAGGCTTGACAACTGGCAGCACCCCCAACATCTTTGCTGCTACCTCTGCGACCCCCAAAAGCATGATAAACACTACGGGTATGCTACAAACAAGGTTACTGGAGTACAACCACGTTGTTAAAATCCTACACTCAGTCCTAGTAGCCTTACTAGGATTTACATAATACTGCTTCAGAGTAAGTTGCAATTACTTGTAATCTTACTGACCTCTCCTGAATTTTCGTTAAATGATGCTATTCTAGGAACAGAACAAAGTGTTTTTACTCTGTACGATCATGTGATCCTGGATGTCCTTGCAGGTGGTTGTTGCTATCACTAGATGGCACTCTTTACCTTTTTTGACTCCCCAAAGCAGCCCTGTGCTTCTGAGAGTGAAAATGGCTGTTGTTTAGCCACCAGGATTAGTCTAGACACCACCCTAATTTTAATCTGCTTGAACTGCACAGCAAAACAAATACATTTTTCATGACAAAGGTGAATTTGCATACCCTGACTTTTTATGGCACATGGCTTCTGATCTGATTGACTACATGGCCTCTCCCCCTTTGCTGTCACATTGCTTCTCCCGAGGCTGTGCTGCATTGAGCAGGATTCACCTCAGGGCCAGTGTACTGTGGCTTTTGAAATACCCCACTTAACACCAAAAACAATTAGGATTTCAAACACCTTTTAGTGTGCTCTATTATTATTAATAACAATAATAATAATGGTAATACAAATCACTCTCCTCTCTGAGGCCTTGTGAAGGAATTTGAGAAATGTACCCAAGTGAAAGTGTGTTTTCAGCTAAATCCACAGGCTCTCACCCAGACCACATGATATCATTCTCACTGGTTTTGACCTCTCAAAAGGACAGTCAGAATGATTTTATATTTGGGACTATGCTGCCAAGAAGCTCTGACTCAGTTTTCACCTTTAAATTACAGTTGTCACAATATCCAAATTTATTGGCTTGTTTAAAAAAAAAAAATGCTGATATTGGTTCGATATGTTGGTTGATTCTTCATCTTTGTCATTTTACTAAACAAAACAGTTCCATGTGTCCCTGCTGGCACAAGTTTGAACCAGCTGAGTTGCACTTGGATTTAGTTAAAGTGCATAATTTGTTCTACTTGGTTGAAATTTGGGCTGACGTCTACTGTCAGGGGCCAGATTGTGGCTGCTTTTTATAACCTCCCATCCTTCCTTCATTTTCTCTCAGTCATTTCAATCTGTGTGCCATTAAATACATTTACAACCACTGGATGTAACATTAATGGAATTTCCCTGAAGATAGACAATAGTTTTAAATACGACATTGCTTCTCTTTCTTCCACAAATCTTGTGGAAGTATTAAATGCTTTGAATTTACCACATTTTACTCTCTATTTTTAGTTACCTAAATATTCCTGCTTGGTACTTGACAGGATTAGTAAAAACACAATAAGACATAACATTGTGTTTTCTTGTGTTCACTTAGTGGAAGGGGTCACTAAAAATCAATGCAAAATTGTTTGGTGATCACCTTAATCATGAGATGAAATTTTATATCCTGATTCAAAGTGGTGTTCTTCCACTGTGACAATACCTGCATTCAAAGGGCATTAGGGGCCCACTGAATGGTTTGATCAGTGCAAAAATTATGCGAGCCATGTGTGATGGCTTTCACACTTACCATATTTTGACCCAGTTGAACACATATGGCAGAATGTGCACCAATGAGTTACACACCACCACTATCATCAAAAGCAACTGCCATAGCGAGCTCTTGCAGCACTTAGAGGCTTAACATCATAATAAGATGCCTAATGGACGTCTTTCCTTTAATTTGTCAGCCATCTGTATAAATCTGAAATTATTTTTGCCCTGCATTAATGTCGTGTGCTTCTGTTATTCCTCCCGCAGGAGCCACTGACGCAGCTGCTTCTACCTCCTCTTCCTCCAGTTTTGTCAATGGAGCCACGAGTAAGAATCTGCCGGCCGTGCAGACGGTGGCCCCCATGCCTGAGGACACAGTAGAAAACATGAGGTACAACACGGTTCTTCCCTTCTGCCGAACTCATTTAGTCAAACTGTGTCACTTGTGTATAAAATCTACCTGAAAGCAGATTTTTCTACATTGTGTTTCTTTCCTTAAAGTTTTCCTCAAAGTGCTAAATCAAGATTTTCTGTAGTTTTCTGTATGTTTTAAAATATATATCTATCAAAAACCCCTAAAAAAGTGGTTTTATGTTAACACTGTGGCAAAGTTTGACCTAATTTATGTGCATGTGTATTACCCTGAGTACAGCTGGCTGTGACCTTGACTCATCTTCTCCCGTCGCTCTAATAGTTTGTGACAGACGTCCTTAGATCTACTCTCCCACCGACTGCTGAGAACCCAGGTCTTTCTCCAGGGTCTCGCTCTCCTCTCTTGCTCTGCCTCAGTGTTTTCTGCCACAGGAATAGAGATTCAGTTGCCATGGCAGCAGTAACCGACATCACTTAGCGTAACTGTGAAGTCAATGATAGTACTATCTCGCCACAGACCCTACTGATGCCTGTGTTATATTTTAGATCACATCCGAGCTGAATAGACTGCTTCGGTCTACTGAAATCAACAAATAAATCTGATTATAACCATAGTTCATGTTCTTTATTATAATATAATGACTTCATGATCCCAACTTCTAAGTCCCAAAGCAACATGAAGGAAGGATTGCCTGTGGTTTCTTTTTTTTTCTCTCTATTTCAGTGCCTTTTGTGAAGTAGACCAGAATCCACTACGTCAGAAGCTGACACCTCCTGAGCTCAAACCCTTTAGCTCCCTGACAGGATTAAAGACAGCCTCCAGAGGTGCAGGACAGTGTCTTAGGCAAGGACATCTATGCTAGCTACCTAGACTTCCTGCATCCTGCACTTTACGCTAGTGTGTCATCTCTCTGAATATGTTTTCCCAGGTTTCTTGAAGCGGGTTTACACTACACACAGTCCCTCTTCTCTTTCTGTTTTTCTGTATTCTGCAGCTTTCTGTCCATCTTAGCTGGGAAAACAAGCTTCAGCTTTCCTCGTGTTGTCCTTTTTTATCTGTGTGTGTGTGTACACATAGGAGATATACTGTATCTCTGCCTGTACACTGTCTCAGTTTGTATGGCTGCATGACTCCAGCTCACAGTTTTTCCGAGGTTCTTAGATAATGTCAGCCAGAGGCATGGAGTGATTGTCTAAAAGATTTGGAACTTCCTCTGCAGTGAACAACTGTGATCTCAAGTGCAACCCTGGTAACATATCACAACAAAGAATGCAAACAGCTAGTGAGATGTGAGTTCACATGGCTCTTAATAACATTAAATCTTCACTCACTGACATCTCTGGTGATAGCAGCCACAATCTCATTGATATCTGGCTTAGTTTGCATCCTCTGAAATGTGCTGGTTACCTCTTGCACCCACCAGTCTGACTCTGACAGTCTGACTACACACTAACTGCTGTTAGCTGTGCACACTGGGTGAACTGTGGGGCTCTCACTGCTCCTTTTTTATTGCTCCTTGATAGTGTAGCAAAAAGAATGACCTCTTTCAAGTTTTCTTTTTGAAATTCAGGTGTCTAATTTCTTTTTCTAACTTCTCCTTTGATGTGCTCTCTTCGACAGCATTACTACAAAGCTAGAAAGGGCCTTGGAGAAAGTCGCACCCCTGCTGAGAGAGATCTTTGTGGACTTTGCGCCTTTTCTATCTCGCACCCTGCTGGGCAGCCACGGACAAGAGTTGCTCATAGAAGGTACAGATGTTGTAGGGTGCGTTTTATTCTTGGTGCGCTGTTAACATTTTTGTCCCAGTCACCCCACCGGCTGCCAAGCTGATGGATGCAGTAGACATTGACAGGAGAGTTGCGATATTGCACACAAGCTGGGGGTCTGATTTAATTTGTTTTCCCTTTCATTCATCTTGTGGCGTGTGTGTGTTTGTTTTCTTCATGATTCTTTTCTCAAATTCTTTCCACATATTGTTCCTAGATGTTTTTTAAGCATCAGCGTTTCACTGTCACAACCAATCTCATTTTGAACTGAATGTTGGTAGCCTTTGCCACCTCATTGCATTATTTTTAGCGCCAAAATAAGATCATATTTCCAACTTACCCATTTGCATTGTACTAGAAAGGATTTTTAAATCTTTTTTCTTTTCTTTTGGTCAAAAGTTGTTTATTTCAGAGTAAAGAGTTTGCATAAGCTTTAACCTTTTCGGGCACAGTAAAATCTTTATGCATGCACATTTTATTTCCAATGAAGTATAGGTGCTTAAATGTTTCTGTACTACCGGAATCATTTTTGTTGCTATTGAAATGTACTCTTGAATATTTTGACCGAGACTTGCCTCTGTGCAGCCATGAGGTTTAATGGCATTAATGATTTTATTTTAAAATGGTATTACAGCAGTCACTTTACAAATAGAGCTGCACTGACTGGTTTGGTTGTGCATAGTGTTTGCAGAAGCATGAGATCTCTTTGCTGCACTCCACTCTGGTCTCTAGCCTTATTTCCTGGTGGCTGCATGAAGCTTTCCAGTCCCTTCTTCAAGCCTCAGGTTGGCAGCCTCTCACAGTGCTACTTGTGCCTAACCTCAGGGCTCTATGCCTACATGTGTGCGCACTACCACTCTATTCCCCAGGCTTGTTTTGGCTTGTATTCACAAGAAAACAGGGCCACCGCAGTCAGCACGCGCATGAGTGAGACTGTGTGTGTTTGCAGATGTTTGTCTGTTTGTGTGTAGCGCAAAACATACGCGGGTGGTCTCCACTCTCTCGACTTGCACTCAAAATGCTTTCTCTGAATCCGGATTGCAAAAGTCTTTTCTTTCGCTGGTAACCTAACCGACACTGGTGGAAAAGGTCTTTGCAGAGAATGACGGGATGCTGCCAGAACGCACTCCTGTGACTGTATTAAAGCCCTGCTAGAGAAATACTTAGACCCACGTTTACTGACCACCATTGTCCACTTTTCTCCAGGGGCATACTTTATTCATTAACTGTTTACACAACCAGTTAATTTAAAAAAAAATGGAATTCCAATATTTTAATGTTTTGAATAATATTGCATTTAGTTAGAGGTTGTTGTTTTTTTTTTTTTTTTGCAGTGTTGGATCTAAAGTGTTATGGATCTTTTTATTAGCATCTGTTAGTGGCATCCAATTTAAGCTTTTAAAATTAATCAGCTTTGACATGTTTAATGATAAGCAGGGTCTTATTTATTTGATATAACTAGCCTTGTCAAAAGGAATGGTGAAATGATGCATTAAGTACTTTTCTGCACTCATGAAAAGGACATTTGAGGTATTACGGACTCCTTTTTAAAAATGTTTCCATTCCAGCCAGTTAAGTTCCACAAACAGGCATGGTTTCCTCCAAGTCAGCCGTATATCATACATATATACATAAGTAAATAGAAATGTGAGTATGCTATGCACATGTGGCTTGGTCTACTCACTCAGTGTCAGGAGAAAGGAATGAAAAATCAGGTAGCAAAGCCTTGACAAGTGTGAATGTGTCTGTTACCCTTTCACTCAAAGTCTGTCAGCAGACTGACCAAGCTGACAAACCAGAGCTGATCTCAGGCTGCAGACTGTAACCCCACAAACAAGGTCATAGATAGACAGCTTGGGCCTCAGCACTCTAGACATGTTTAACCCTGTCTGGGTCTGTGAAATGTGAACCCTGACAGGGATTAGAGCAGGTTTACCAGTCAAAACACTGCAAATACACAGAATCAACACTTGCTCTTGGACACCTATATGATATGGAAGTTTATCAAGCCACTTCAGCCCGTCTTAGTTTCAGTCTGTTCATGACTGAGCTGATTTCGCTCTTCCTTCGTCTCTTTTCGTCATCTACTTTTCTTCCCGACCCTTCCCAGGCCCACAGTTGAAATACTGTGCTGCAGTGCAAAGGCGCTCCATTTACCAGTAATTACCAGTCATCCATCACTCCTTAGATTGCCCGGGGTCAAGCCCTCCTGTGCCCCGTGTGCCCCTTTGCCTCACTCTATTCCTTCACCCCCTTTGCAGACATGTGGTCACTGCAGCAATTATGTTGTGTGCACCCTGAGCTTTACACTTGGAGTTGTTGGGTAAGAGCTGTACGCGAACACTGCCGCTGTTGTGATGCCTGCCGCCTGCTCCTTGCTGTCCCCTGAGTGGCCCAGCTTGCCGGCACATCACCCCACAATGCCACATTCACCCATGCCTTAACCCTGCCCTGTTTACAGGAAAGGACTGGCAGGCCATGTTTAAATAGAATGCATTTAGTTTGTCTACCAGCACAAGGCCAGGGTCAGTTGGCCACCTGACTACTGTGTCAGTTCGGACTGACTTATGGCTTAGCGTGTCACTGCTATAACAAGAGGTCAACTGTGGCACTCTGTGTACAAGAGAAGGGTCACATCCTCTTAGAGTATTTACAATATGTTCCCTTGGACAGTCTCTGCTCATGAATAGAACTCAATGGAGAATCAGTGACCAAAAGATCCGTCCGTCCAGGGTTTGAATATTTTGCATTCTGTGTTACATTATACCGTTTAATCACACAAGTAAAACTATTTCCGCTGAATTTTGTCTAGTTGACCTTTAAAGGGGACCATTTATGCTCATTACCGGCTCAAAGTTTCCACCCTTGTACCATTCAAAGTTCAAAATAATCCATATTAATCTCAGTACTTTCAGGTCTTTTTGTAGCCCCTCTGTTCATTCTTTTATTAAAATAATCCGTTTTAGCTCCTCTACCTTTGCTGACATGGAGGGTGGCAGTGAACTTTTTTCTCATTGGCTGTTTCATGCAAACAGAATCTTCGAGCCAGAGCTGTGTGGCTGAGATGATTATATTAGGGATAACTACTGCACTGACATCACACAGAGCCAAGATAATAAAAAAAAAACAGCAAAAAAAAAAAACTCTGCCTGAAGCAGAACATTTAGAGCAGACTGAGGCCTGAGCTTTTATCTCACAGGTATTACTCGCACATGTCTAATATGAGCATCCAACTCATATGCTATATATATTACATAAAATAATAAAAAATAAATAGAAAATAATAGTAATAAGTAAAAAGCCATGAAAGGAAACTTCATTTTCCTCGGTTATCATGATATTGTTAATTACAATCAAATTCAAATTTAAAAAACATATTAATGTTTTATGTTTACAGATCATAGTTTACAAATTCACAAGTGCATTAATATTATCTGTATATTTCATTGTTATCAATCAATGCCCATATTTAACAGGCGTGTCAACCAATGTAAATGTTACTGCAGTTTTAGTGTTTGGACTTTTGGAGGTAGGTCTGCTACTGTGTTTACATGTGGACAGCAAATTTTACTCTGGACACAAATGTGACTGTTTTATTTATTGTTTTCTGTGCTATTACAGCAGACACTCGTGCATTTCTCATTAAGCTATTCTGTATAATGTTGGATCTTTATACCTGTGTATTCAGGTGTTTTTTGCATACTTAATATAACTGACTAATATCAAAGATAACTCTACCTTTCAGTATAATGCAAAACTCATTATTCAACTCACTATTCAATAATTTTATTAAATAAGCCATTATAACAACTCCATAAATACTATTTTGTACTAGTATTTGTACTGTCAAAACCTTAAAGTTCCTTTGGTGGATACCCCATCATCCATGAAACAACAACATCCATGGGGCAAAGGTTTTTTACTCTGCCTGCCTATAATGAGTACTATAGAGTTCCTTTCTTTGCTTTATTAATGATTGCACCTTTAATGGTTCTCGCCAAGTGCAGCAGAAGGGCTGGAGGTGCAGAATACGAGACCAGTTGCAGCCATTGTTTCTACAAATGAGCTTTTCACACCTGCCCATGTTTCATTAGAGAGTTGTCTGCTTCGGTGGCTCACCGTCTACCGAATGGAGATGTGGGAAGAAGCTGTGAATGTCTTCTGTGAGCGTGTGGCATGTGTGAAGGACGTGCGTGTGTGGGGGTTGGAGTACTCGTATGTAAATGTGTTGCAGATGTATTTTTTGTTCTTTCTTTTTTTCTTCTTTACAATTTTATGACAGGCAAATTGGGAACACAATTTGGGGAGGGTTGGCAAAAATGTTAAAAGAGGCTATATACAGTAGCTTTGCACAAGTCGAATATTGTATGTCGGTGATGTGCTCTATGCATTTTTCTTTTTTATATCTTATCTTGTTTGCCCAAATGATTACACCTTATCATACCAACAGTTGTATGCTTATGTGCTTTAACATGCAAGGTTAATGTCTCTTCTTTTCATCTGCTTTATCTCCAAAGGTCTAGTGTGTATGAAGTCAAGTACCTCAGTGGTGGAGCTCGTCATGCTCCTTTGTTCTCAGGTGAGCATTTTCTTTCTCATCTATTTCACAGTTTTCATCTTCTCAGGCTCTCTTTGTCTTTTTCTATCTGCCATTCTTTTTCATGTCTAATAGGCCTTTCTATACTCTGCTTCTCTTGATAACATACTCTCTGCCAACACTCTGTGGAGACGTGCAAGGATCTGGTTTCAACCCTTGCGGTTCAATATAAACTGACACACTGTACTGGCAAATTAGACATGGTCATTGCTATAACCTAGTTCACTCAACTCTTACTTTGAAAGATGTATTTTAAACAGAGACGTACACATTAGATATACCCTTTATCCAGTCCAAGTTGTGGATATTTTGAAAGTATATACATTTATTGTTAGGACTTGCTTCAGTTTTGAGGGCTCATGTTAGACAGCAAGTTATTTAATCTCTTCCCTCTTTGAGCTAATTGTCCAGACGGATGGTACAGACACACACTGATCTCTGAGAATCTACTGACTTTCTCACTATGCCCTAGAGCTTTATTACCAAGCTCTCCTTTAGAGAATGAGCTCCACCTCATGCCAACCCTGCGAGTGACTGATCACCTTTGAGCTGACCCTCTGAATCTCTTGTTAAGCCCATGTTTTAGGGAAGGTCAGAGCCCTGATGTAGCAGTTAGAACAGGAGACATTTAACATACCTTCTGTCAGCCCATCAGTCTTGCGTCGGGAGCCCATAAGGAAGCCATTACTTGGTGCCTCTTTGTGGATCCAGACTGCTGGGCCAAAGTCTTGAGGAGGTGGATTGCCACGAAGTGTGCTCCATGGTATCCATAGTCCAAAGGGCTCTTCGGCAGGGAGCTGAGCCTCTGTTATATGGAGGCCATTATTCAGGGGCTTTCCACCAAAAAATGTACATAAATGGGGGAGCCAGTTTTGAGTTATTGTTGCTCTTTTGATGGTTTTTGATGGGCTCCTTTTTGTGCTGCTTTTCTGTCTGTGGGAAGTTGCATTTTCCAGCTTTAGGATTTATTGCAGATGAGAGCGTCAGCATGCTGTTAAGGGTCTGAGTCCACCCCCCGTTACACAGATAGCATTACTGCAGCTCCAGAGGTTCCTGCCATTAGGGGCTCACGGGCTGAAACCCAGGCTGAGATATCGATCAGACAGCAAGGCCTTGAAACTAGATTGTATGGTTTGGTGTCCTTCTAAAACCGTTCAGATAAAGATGAACTATTGCTCTTCATCCTTATAATACACTCTCTCTATTAATATACTCCAGTTTTGTTACCAGCTAATATAATTAACTGATGTAGGAATAGATCATTAGCAGTGTGTTCTTCATGACTTTTTTCAGGGAACCAAGCTCATATGTGCTGACCAGCTGTCAGACGTAGCAGAGACAATCTTTAATCTGATTAATAACTGCAATGCAAAGAGCTCATAATTAATGTCTTTGGTAGCACATATCAAATCTCAGCTGATTTTAGAAAGCACAGCGGGTCTTGTCAGATGCAGGGTGAGCTTTTATCACAATAAAATGCCATCTTTGACATGCCCCCTCACATACTTTAACATTAATGTTTTAAGACAGCAAGGAGGGCACTTAGATGACCTTTAGTCCCTCTCTGTTTTGTGACCTGTCACTTTTATGAATAAATTAGCGCTAATGATCTGCCTTTTCTTATTTATGCATACTAATCACAGCAATCATCATGTTGCTGGCCATGGCTGCAGACACTGTGTGTCTCTCCTCAGTCTGGGCAGCTGAATGAAAGGGTCAAGCAGCTCTGTTTCTTGTAACAGCTTAAACATACAGGGGGGGATCTAGAGTGGAGCCACAGAGATTTAGTGATGGAAGGCCTCCAGATGTGGAGAGTACAACAGAGCAAAGCAGAGTAGATAAAAGCAAAGGCTCCCGCATACTGACAGGTTGGATTGAAACACCACAAATACTTAGTGCCCTGCTGAATTTCAGGAAGATGAAAGTGGGAAGAGAGAGATGCCTCTCAAGGCCATCAAGCTGTTCACTGGGACAGGAGTTGTGGGATTTTAGGTGGTAGGATTTTCAAAGATAGAATGGAGAATTCCAGCATTTCCCCAAGTGAGCATCAAACACTTTCTAGTATCGTTTCTGTTTCAACAAACTCACCTGCTCTTTAGTATTATGGCACTTTTTAGCCACTTGTAGCAAATTCGTTTGTATACAGTAGACTACTGTAGTCTTCAGTTTTTTCCAGCTGCGGGCATTTTTTTTCCCAGAAAGCTAAATGAAGTTTATATCAGATGAAACACAGTGTTAATGAGTCATAGTTTGTGGAAACTAAACACAGCTAGAAACAAGTGACTATAGGACTTTAGTTCTGCTCAGATATTACTAAGAGAATAGTAATCCTTGATATGTAATTATGAGCTAATAATAATGAGAAAAAAATTGTCAAGCCTTTTTTATTAATTGTAACCAGACATGTCCAAAAGGCCAAACTATTGGTGCATCTTTAAATTTTCGTTTTTCTTGGCGAAACTACTAAACAAACTTTACATAGCCAGAGGTGCTGCACTGTGGTCATGGTCTGCATTTACATCAAGAATTACATCTCTTTTTAAGGAGCTGCACGTCGAGCCTAATTTCCTTCAAATGGGCTGCAGAGGATTTTTTAAATCTCTGCAATCAAAGGCAGCCTCCTCTGGGAGTTGTGCACTCCAGCTAAAAAAAAAAAAAAAGAAAGAGAAAAAAGAGAGTCTCTGAAGTGCTATCTCAGCTGTCAACAAGCATACCTCAGACAAGATAGCATATTTGACTAGTTCATGCTTTACCTCCTCTGACCTGCTGCCACTTTCCCGGTGTTGCCCAAGTGTCACGTCTGCCTTGATTTCCGTATTTATTTTTGTCACGTGAGCATGGTGCTAGTGGAACCTTGGAAGTCTGGCTGTACATGATCCCTTTCCAAATCAACAACAGCCTATTCCGGGCAGATACTGTAGCACAGGAAAGGGGTCAGGGGGAACATTTGGAGACCAGATGCTCAGCAGTTTGTCAGCACCATCTCCCTGACTTAACGCATCGTAGGGTCAGACTGTGCACTCGTGCGTGAACCAGTATGTGTCAGTCACAACAACTATGTACAAAAACACGTACCCATACATAATAATGTCAATGTCAGTTATTTTGGTACTGTACTAAACAAATGCTGCTTATCTTATCCAGACACTCACAGGGAACAAGCAGTGTGTACCTCTTTTTTGCATGTAGATTATATATCCCCATATAGTCTTTCAGTTGGGAATAGCAGTTATATTTAATGCTATTTTGGTAAACAATGTTCAAAGGTTCCTTTATATATGTGAATAGCCTTGAGTTACATGTACATTATTAGCCCTTAGAACTAAAACCCTTTCTCCTTTCATTTTTCTTCTGTTTCCCCTTTTCTTTTGAACTGTGGCCTTCTCTATTTTCTCTTCCATTTGCACCTCAGTAAGGTTACAGGAGAGCCGAATTTCCCACAGTGAAAGGCGCGCGCTCAAACTGCTTTTTAATCATTTCCAGAGCATGTTGTGAGACAGCAAGTGCTGGCACTCTGGCCCGGGACTCGGATACCTTCCAGGCACTCACTGCAGGGCTCAGTGAGCCCGCTCAGTAATCTGTCACTGTAAGGGACGGAGGAAATGGCTGTATTTAAGCGAGAGGATACAGTTTCATCCCACAATTACATCTCTCCTGTGTTTACAGATCTTTTCACAGAGGAAGAAAGGATGGTCTCACATGTGGTGCAGAATTTCAGCTTTTTATAGCTATCACTTTATTTTTTTTCCTCCAAGGATATATCAACTAAATGCTTTTTTTACGTACTTGAATTACAAGCTATGAAACTGTATCTAAATTGCAGTTTCAAATATAAAATTTTCATGACGAAATGTGATTCTTGTCACTCTTTTCCAAATGATCTTGTTGCATATTGGATGCAAAGTCTGTTTTAACTTTTGATGTGCTTTGCAAAGATTTCTGATGTCTTCTTTTTATTATCCTGTTAGCTTTATGGTAATTTAGATGCACATGCAGTCCTTGTGTGAGTAATAAATATTTTTTCTTTCTCTTCAGGAGTGGCAGAACTCGATTCAAAAGAATGCTGGACTGGCATTCATTGAGCTAATTAATGAAGGGAGGTAAAGTATCAGTTTATTAATATACATAAGATTAAACCACAAGGCCAGACACTGGGTTACTAATCCCCCTGTTTTTTTACTAGATTGCCCATAAACCTCTTGCTCCTCTTGGCTGCTCTGTTGGGGGTAAAAGTAAATAAGATTGTTGTGAGAGGATAACATAAGAATCTCGGGTCCTCCTCTTGTATTTTTTTCCCTCTGTCTTTTTTGCTGTGTTTTTCTGTGCTGTGCTTGATTCCTCCCTCTTCCTCCCTGGGTGTGGCCAGACTCTGTGTTTTCTGTCGAGCAGATCAGGGGCGGCTCAGCCTCCTTGCCCATCTGCTGACCCATCTGGCCAGGCCTCCTCGATGCCCAGGTTCAAGCCTGAGCCCAGCCAGGCTTCTC
Organism: Oreochromis aureus; assembly: GCF_013358895.1. Lineage (NCBI taxonomy): Eukaryota > Metazoa > Chordata > Actinopteri > Cichliformes > Cichlidae > Oreochromis > Oreochromis aureus. The sequence continues at coordinate 9,463,396 of NC_052955.1, read as the reverse complement.
TGAGTCCCCCGCTGGCTCGGGAACAAAGAGCTTCAGTCAGTAGGGCCACACGGCGCTGTCCAGGGTGCTGCTGACAGACACATAATTTTCCAGTCTTACTCAAATCTCTGTGCACCTATTCTGCTTAACTAGACAGACGTATATGTAGCTGTAGTCTGGTAAATCTGTTTGCCTTACAAGGCGTGGCTGACATAGACATTGTATCTGTTGTATGTGCAACAGAACGTTCAGCTATGTTTCATAATGCAACTGTTTGAATTCCAAGCAATTAACAGGCAGGCTAAAAATGCTCTGATTAGGTGGATATTTTATTTAAGCTTATTCCACAATCTGATCGGACATCCACTTTAGAGGCCATTTATCCTCCCCTCACGAAAACAAAGGGAAAGAGAAAGAGCATTCATTAAGTTATTGCAGCTTCAAGCACCATGCATTATCATATTAAATAGCTATTGAGAAAGAAAGGTGTGTTACTACTTTTATAACTAATGTGTTTCATGAGTTGTATATCAATGAATGCCAACGTGAGATGAGAGAGGCGCCTCTGCTGAAGGCACTGGCAGGAGGTGCATTCCAAATCAACACATGGAAGCAGTCAAAGGACCAAGACAAATAAAAAACAACCTTTTAACTTTAATGCTGCTGAAATGACTGATGAGAAGACATTTGTTGTAGCGAAAGAAAGTAGAAATGTTAATGATAATCAGGCCCCCCTCTCGACATAATGAAATTTTAGTTGCATTTGTTGTAGCAGCTAAGCACCCTCACTCCCGTCATAGCGCAAATGGTGATTGATTAGTGTTTTCTATGCATGAAATAATACCACAAAAAGTCTGGTGGAGCGCATAAATGTCTTTTTTCCATCTCCAAATATCACTTGTCAACTTGCTTTCTCATCTATTCTTGGTTTCGAAACAAAGCTTGGCGTTGTCAGCCTCTGTCTTTGAACAGTGAACTTCTGTCTATTAACGAGTGCTTGTCAACAACTAAAGAGGCAAGAGCAGCTGATGAATGCAGCCTTGGGATTACTGCCTCTCCTTGGGACGGGAGGGAAAATTACAATCTGTATCAAGCACTGAAGAGGAACAAGGGGTGTTTTAATTAAAACAAAGCTGGCCTAATGGTGTGTAAAATGGCATGTAATCTACACACAATATCCAGGGTGTTTTCACTTATTAAAGATGCTGGAACCTATATGTGAATGTGGGTGGAGACCACGGAGTGTCTAGACTCAGCCATGTGAGAAGCTTTCCACCATCAGACTTGTCAGCAATACAGTCTCTGGGTTGATGTTCTGGTCAGTGGGAAGGGATGCTCAGTCAATCAGGAGTGTGGCAGACAGGCTCCAGTGCTCTAATGACACTCTATTCCCTCCTTAATGCTACAGAGGGGTCTGTCACTGACCTGCAGCCTTGCAACATAACTCAGACAAATGATTCTGTTTACCAGTCTCCTCTCTCACTAACCAGAATGTTACACAGTCCTGACAAGCTAAATTTACCTTAACACTGCGCGTTCCTTTGGAGTGTCTTTGAAATGCATAATAATTTTTAAAATCCTGATGTTTTCTCCTGTTTTTAAATTTCTTTGCAATGTTAAAGGTTGCTCTGCCATGCCATGAAGGACCACATAGTCCGGGTTGCCAACGAGGCTGAATTCATCCTCAACAGACAGCGAGCAGAGGACGTGCACAAACATGCAGAGTTTGAGGTATAAACTATGCTTCTGAAGGCATTAAAGGCCTGCCCAGAGTTGCGCAGCTTACTGAATCAACAGTAAATGCACTATTTTACTATTTCAATTGACCAAATTTCAGTTTTACCATCTGCTGTGAAAATAGAATTTGACAATCTGCTAATGAGCTCTAAACAAATCCTATTAGTATAAAACAGACATTCAACTTTATATGCTCAGTAATCGTGTCCCTCTGTGTCCTCACGAGGATTAAATCCTCGCTCTTACAACTCATATAAATTTAATTATTGGTGGCAAAGGGATCCCGGCAATATTAATTTAGGATTTTGATATGAGCTTTTGCCAACTAACTCGGGGGATAAAATCCCTTTGTCTGTATTTAGCCTACGCTCATCAAACTATCATTTCAGATATGAAAGGAAACACTAATGTTTAAGTGGCATAATAAAAGAAGTGCACAGTGGAGTAATAGCAAAAGCAATAATAAATCATATGGTAAGACCTTATAAAAACATCACTAATAAATGTTATGAAAGTAAGTAGTATTTTTTCAAATACAGCAAATTGTTATTTGAAGGTTAATAATTACAATAAATTACACTCACTGGCCACTTTGTTAAGTACACCTGTTCAACTGCTCATTGATTCAAATCAGCCAATCACATGGCAGCAATGAAATTATAAATGCATAATCAAGAGAACCTAATCAAATGAACACCTTCTGAAAGTTCAAAATGGCGGATTGAACATCAGACTGTGGGAGCATCTCTGAATGCACATGATTTTGCACAAAGAAGTACATGAAATGGCGGAGATTGTTCAGGTTGGGACAACTGTTGAGTCTCAATAACCTCAAACATAACCTATCCTGCCTTGTGACAGCCAAGGCATGTGGAAGAAAGTTTCTTGCACCCCTTCCAACTGACTATGCACAAATGTCACCATGACAATGAACTTTGAAACACTGAAATCCAAAGACCACAATGTGGTTTGGATGTGCAGTGGAAAAAATCTGTACAACTGAAATGAGCATATGTTTCAGTGTTTCCAACATCGTGTTGAATGTTTGCCACAAAGAATTAAAGCATTTCATAAGGCAAAAGCAAGTACTGTCAAGTTGCAAGTTGTGTAGTGGTTTACACACTCATTTAAAAAGCAAAAAAATCTCCTGTTTTATCCTGGGAGGAGACACAGATCCCTTTGGGGTTTCTTATGGAAGGTTATCCCGTGTAAATATCTACCATATCAAACATGCAGAGCTAACTGCTGTTGTGAAAGAGTGAGCAGCTTTGATTTATGAATTATTTATTGCATCGTGTTAGCATCATAGCTGGGAGAGGTGGGAAATGATAACCATTGCATTCAGATATCATCTGCACGCACAATATTCTCCGTGCTATATTACCCCGAACTAGACAACAAAAGTGGATGGATGGTTTGGTAGATTTATATTACAAATCTGATTAATACACTTGTTTAATTTGGTATCATAATAAAAGTTTAATTCCTCATTAGTGAGGGTTTCAAATATTGTGCTATCTTGGAGATACCCACAGGGTTGGGGTCGCAGTAATGGTGAGATAGACTAGGGGGGAAAACAAAACTGAGAGTTAAACAGGACATGAACCGTAGTTTTCAGGTTTTTGGTCTTTTGATTTTAAATTGTAACACCACCTGCTTACTTTAAAACAAAAATATTTAAAACAGCAACATTACAACTTTATAATAGCCAAAAATACACAAAACTGCATTTATGAACTATTCACAAAGTTTTATAATCATGCAATTATCGCAACAACAGTTGTTATGAAGTATTACCAGTCTGACTGTTCAACATCAAAATGTGTGTGTTTGCTATCGAACAAACCACACACACACATTTCCGCCAGCTCTGTTAACAGCTTGTACATATGAGTAGTGATGAGTTTCTTATCTGGGAGATGCAGCCATCCTCAAACAGCTGCTTGATATACAGTTCTTGAGGATCCTTGACCCGCTAGATAAACTGGAAGAGACGGTTAGATATGCAATGTCAGGAGAAGGGGGAAGTGTACCTGGCCCCATCCGTTCTGTCTGCCAACGCCAGACAGCCTACACTTTTCATCTAGGCCTGACATTACTTTATTACCCACTCTTCAAGATTGAAGATTCAGGACGCAGATAAGACAGTTTTACAATTAAGTTGGTGTCAGGAAGAAGCGTCATATGCTTTAAGTGATAAATAATGTTTGATATTTGTCACGGCGTCACGTGGTAATGTGAGGTGACGGGCGGAGATTGAGTTATCCGCTTTATGAGGTATATGTTGAAGTATAATATCTGACAGAATTCAAATTTTAAAGCAGGAAATTCAATTAACTTCCAGCTTCTGTTAGCAAATTAGATTGCGAATATTAGCAAGAGTTCCCCTCAGGGTGGCCTAGTGAGACAGTCGCATGTGCTCCTCTAGTTTACATTTAGCTACCTGGTGCGCTTCTGTTGCGCTGACTTCAGGAAAAAGGTTTACAAGTAAAGCTGCAAATTTTACACATTGTATTTTATTTAAACATTCTGACAAGTAGATTTTTTTTTTATATTTATGATTTGAATGATATAAAACAATGTGTTCTTACACATTCTTACAGTTTGTTTTAGAAGACAACTGCAAATCTTCACATTTTAACCCATTGCTATACCAGCAGACAGCATAAACATTTTATTGATATAATGGCATTGTAGCTTTGTAAACCCTGACAGGCTATATTCTTCTCCCCTAATAGCGCCATCCAAAGCTACCTAACAGGAAGCCTCATCTGTCCGCAGTTAGGCAATGGACTGCCTTCATGTGCTTGCAGTGATTTAGTGCCCTCCTCCAAGGGAGTAGAAATATATCTCTCAGCTGTCCACTAATATCTTTATGCACTCAAGTGTGTTGAATGAAGCTATAACATTCTTCAGCGTGACAAATGCTCCATTAGAGTGTATATATTATTCCGACTTTATTCAAGTAAGACATTTTCAAATGCTATTAGAACAATGTCCAACATCAAATTTGATGGTAGATACTGTACCTAAATCTATAAATACAGAATGAGATTAACACATTTTTTTTCTTTCTTCTCTTTTCTTAAATCTGAAATTAGTCAAACTGTGCTCAGTATGCTGCTGACAGAAAAGAGGAAGAGAAGATGTGTGACCACCTGATTTGCGCTGCTAAACACAGAGACCATGTAACAGCCAACCAGTTAAAGCAGAAAATCGTCAACATCCTCACCAACAAGCACGGTGCCTGGGGCACGCTGGCCCAGAGGTAGGTCCCCACACTTGAACTAGTTTAACTGCAGAAACAACATGGGTGGTGTTAAGTCTTCAAGATAAACTATAGCCACTCAATGTTAGGTCCAACCTACAGGACAAAAGTTACCTGTTCACAGTACTCTGCAGCCAGAGGATAGGGCCACCAGTTAATGTCATTTTCCCAGGATCCGATAGGGTCAGCAATCAGGTCAGCAAATGCAATTACAGTGCCGAGTGGCTTAATCCTCTGGGGACAGCTGATTGGCCAGTCATCTAACATACCGGGGTGGAAGACGGGGGTTGGGGTGTTTCTGCAGCATTGTCCAGGCATTCATTGACCCTCTCAGTAACATAGCCCAGCACCTGGTGGTAGTTGCAGCCTTCCCCATGGGCCCTGTTAAAACAACCACCAGCTCTCCCGCTCTGCTGCTTACTTTTCACTATCATCCACATGGTCCCATGGATGCAGGGCTGGTTAGAAGCATTGACAGCTAGTTATTTTAGACAAACAAAGGAGTCACAACAAGCTGTTTGTTTTCTTCTGGGCTTATGGCTGGGAATTACAGATATGACAAAAAGCATGCAGTTTTTTATAATAGCAGAACTATGAACGATGACTTGGTGCAGGGAAAGCCTCAGGCAGTTTGAGTTAAATATCCACATCACATTATACAGGCCAGTTGTAGAAACGCACAGTAATAGTAAATTTGTTCACATAAAATTAAGTCAAGAGCAGCCAGTTGAGAGAAAGTCTGCCACTTTATACACAAACCGCAACTGCTTATTTGCCAAATTTTTGCATCTTTGCTGAAACAGTAGCTTTGAGTTTGTTATTACGTTGTAACAATACAGTGCAGATGTTCGACTGGGTTTGCTGAGCGTGAATTTGTTTCAGATCTTAAACCAGGTTTGCTCATAATATGAAAAAATGTTGTACTAAGTCTGGTAATTAATTTTTATAGCTTTATTTTATGTTTTTAATGTTTCAAGCATTTTCCCTCAAAATCAGTAGATGTTCTAAGCAGCTAAATTTGTGTTCTTTATCCTTCTACTCACGGAACATTGTGTGCAGTAGCCAGCCTAATTTTATGAAATGCATGTATATTGACATCACATGCTGCAATTTCCTGTTGACACTTAGATTTGTTAGAGGCAATAATGTATTGCAATTGCTTCCAGAACAATGGCAGAAAAACTGACCTTATCCAAACACTGTGTTTAATATTATGTTAATATTTTGACCGTGACTGTGAGGATCTCAGGGTCCAAGTACAGATTTTCTTAAAACTGACTGAACCTTAACTACCCATGAAAATCTATTGGACTGAATTCTGGGCTCTTGTTCAAATATTTATGGAGCCTCTCTCAGAGGCATAGCATTTGCATTGAAACAAAAGGTTATTGAGCGTGGGTGCATTGTAAATGATACCGCAAAACTTCCAACAAATTCAAATTTAATGGTAACCTGCTGGTGAAGAAAAATGATGCAATATGCTCACAAGCTCAAGGCAGTGTTGCAGTTCAGCAGCTCAGTCTTATTCAATGCTACATTAACTTTCCCATTTATGCTTCTCTTGTAAAATATAAAGCCCTCAAGCATTTTGAGGTGGCTGTCTGTTATGTGTGTGTGTGCGTGTGTGTGTGTGTGTGTTTATGAGAGAGAGAGAGAGAGAGAGGGAGGGAGTGAACCTTTAGTTAGTAATGTTTGTTTTTACCCTCTTGCACAGAAATTGCTTTGCCTTTAACTCCCAAGTTCTGCCTGGGGACATGCCAAGGGATATTTATCATTAGTGTAGAATATATTATAAACAAAATTATTCACAGGAAGGCAGTAGTCAGAAACTACTGACACTGTTTTTTAGTTTTGTTTTTTTGTTTTTTTTAAACCACTGTGTTTGCAGCTTTGCTTATTAGATGCCCAAGTATTAGATTTCTCTGTTTCTAAATTCCTGGTATCTGCAGCCAGTTGATTTTAAGTTGTTCTTCACATTAGAGCAAACAGTTTTAGGAAATTGTGTTGTAGCACCTACAGCAAGAGCGGTAAATGAGGAAATGATCTGTACACGGCTTTAAAACAGCTGCTCTACAGTCATATGATCTGCCTGAAAAATACGCAGATCAGACCCTATGGTGGCCCGTTGGATCCATACTATATGCTTGCTTGATGATGAATGTCCCTCTGTATGGAGTCAGCATAGAAAAATCAATAGTCCTCAAATTGAAACAGTATAGGGTTGTATTGATCCGCTGTGCTAAATCAAAATGAGGAGGCTTTGATACATCTCTCCAAGACAGCTCCCTGCGCAGTAATGACACCCTATCAATTTTAGCTTTGCACTGATAAATCAAGTTGAAAATTGGATGTCAGAGTTTTTTCCAGGGAGAGAGTGATTTTCCCTGCCCTCTGGTCCCCTCTGCTGTTGACCTCTGAACCCTGCCAGTGGATTATAAAGTTCAGGCTCGTCTAAAGTGAAAGTAGATGTCAAGGCGATGCTGATGAATTCATTGAAGACTAATGTCCAGCACTTTTGCAGCACGGGACTACCGTACTGTGACAGCACAATAAATTCTCTCTACAAAGTTAAACTCCGACTTTATTTTATGCAACAAAAGTCTTTTTGAATACACTGTTGGAGTAAAAAAATGCAGCTTAATGGTGTATATGTTCATTTTTTTTTATTATTTTTATGTGTGTTATTGTATTATATTTTGTTATATATTTAAAGGTCTAATTTTAATATTGCATTACATTAACACACACACGCATACCTTTAAACACTTGAAAAAACACTCATTGGATTTCATGCACTGATACTAACTGTTTCAACACAGCCAACCTAACACAAATGTAAAAGGGAGCTGAAGCATACAAGCCTCTCTTTGTTCCCATGCGGGCGTCTGAGTTCGGTAGCATCACTGACAGCTGACGGAGGAGCCTCTGCTGGCCTCCACAGCAGACCTTAACCTTACCTGACTAGTCTATTGATTGTCAACATTTCTTCTGTATAATTACTTTTTTGTAGCAGAGGAGCAAAAGGAAAATGGCGGCATATATTGATCTGTTTCGAGGCAGTGAAACAGCCGTTTCCCTTGACTAACAGTGAGTTTCATCTCTGGCACGTGATGAATGGTAACAATCTGCCCGTGGATAATAACTTTGTGATGGAATGAACCTTTTTACTCACAATGTGCCCGCAGTATTTGGTCCTTCCTGAAAAGGGTTATCAATTCTAATAGAAGTCTACTACCACAGTGGGGGTGTGAGCACCTTTCGAGATCCTTAAAGCCTTGCAGGGGTTGAGGTCTGATGATCCCTTTGGGGCAGAAAACAAAAGTCAAGGTCCCCAATTGAGCCTGACAGTAAAAACAAAATTTAATCTGGCAACATACTAGATATAATTCAAAGACACTTTTATACTTGACGTCCAGAGCAGCAAAACATGTATGATCCTACATTTTTGTGATTAATCTGAAGTATTCTGTTAAATATTGTAAAATCAAAAGGAGAATCTTAGAAGCTGCTATAAAATTAATGCACCTCTAAGGGCTTTTTTCCTATGCACATGCACACTTTAGATGTTTATCTCGCATCCACTCTACCAAAGCGGTCTCCGCTCTTCCTTATTTTTTTAATCTACTATGTACATCAATAAAATGCAGCTCTATTTAAAACAGCCTCTAAGTGAGGGTGCATTTTATAATCTTCATTAATTTGATCTTATTGAAAACATGATGCTTCTTTGTTCTCGCTCGCTGCTATCCTCTCTTTTTCACATTCGTTCTTGACCTACACCAGGCTCTCTTCCCTTGGGGCCCTCTTAACCTTGTACGCTGTGCTAATTATCTCTGGAAAGAGGCCCATTCACGCAATCATCAATTTCAGTGGGCGTTGAAATTGAGCTGGGCATTGCTTGACTGTGCCACATTTCCAGTGAAAGATAGGTTCCGGAAAGCTGGCGATCCAGGGGAGCTCACCAACAGCACAATGTGGCTCCTCATCCCTCGTATGTCTGTCTTCATTATGCCAGATGACCTGGAGTTAATCTTGTTGCCGCTGTGTCCTTTTGTCTTTGTCCAATAACGTTCTTCAGTGTGTTTCCATTCTATCTCTTAATCAACAAAAGAAAAGTCATATCCAGTAACCAGAAGCATATCGATCTTCGCTTCGTAACCTAAAGTCTGTGGCAGTCTTGAGAACAGCGATGAAAAGCTATGGTGAAATTAAAGAGATGAAAGTATTGTGTGCCATTTGCAGCCCTTTGTGATAATCTAATCATGATGTTGGCCATACAGTCACTTAACACTTGGCATTCGAGAGACACATGATCAGACTTGGTGTGTTTTTATAGAGGAAATTACTTTGTATTTTTTTCCTTACTTTATAGTTTACTTTGAACGCAACGGGCTCATCACCATATGGTTGCCAGTCACAACTTTCATGCACGGGGTCCTTTTTTGTGTCTTTTAGTTTTTTTTATCTAACAGCAGTATGTGGGAGAATGATGCATAAAAATCCCCAAAAGAAGAAGAATGTGCTGGTTGACAGAAGATGTTTTCACATTTTTTCGCTTTGGTTTGCAGTCTCTGCAGGCTGCCCGATGGTTTTCATGGCGTGTGAGGTCCCTGTCATTACAGTGCCACATGTCTGGTTGTCATTTTAATGTACGCAAAGGATAGGTTTCAATAAATCAGTGTTAAATGGGCGAACGAGAACTGACTACTATGGCAGAAATTACTGGTTGAGCAGCTAGATAACAAGTGAACTATTTATTACAGTCTCCTTATTTTACTTTTAGCTCAATTTTTGCCTTAACTGAGACATTTCAAACACGTTCCTCGTGCACTTCTTAGTTCACACTTTCTAGATCACATAGTCAGAGCCTGTTAGGTCAGCAAACAGAAAAAGAAAAGACCACTTGTCCTCAGAATTACACTAAAAACTGGCGCGTTTTCAGTGTGTGTGTGTGTGTGTGTGTGTGAGACAGAAACCAGTCGCTGCTCCTTTGAATAGAATTGTCGGTGATTACTGGCATTTATTATAATTACCCCCTACTCATGTCACCAATGGAAGCTTTTTAAAAGGAGTATAATGGTGTTTTATTGAATCAGCATGTCCCTGTCCTTCCTCCCGACTGCCTCACACAAATCCCCTCTGAGCATAAATAGAATAAAAAGAAAATCTTTAACCATGAGAAACTCATCTGTCTGCAATAGAGCGCTGTGCAAGTTTTATGAGCCATTCTGTTTTAAATGGCTTGAAAAACATGAAGTTAATTATTACTTTTGACAACAGATCACTGTGGTCACTTATTTCTAAGGCATTATACATTTTATTACATTTGCAGATGTGAAGTTACAGAGAAATAGGTGCATATTTCAGTTAGTGTTGAGGACTCTTAAGTGGCTGGCCTGTAACGTGTTAGGCCATTGCTCCAAAAAAGATGCGTTGCATCTCAAAGGTTATAGATGGATGCTGACATTTTAGGTCTACTGTTGGGTCCATAAATATTTGGACAGAGATAACTTTTTCTAATTTTGGTTCTGCACATTGTCACAATTGATTTTAAATGAAACGACTCAGATGCAGTTGAAGTGCAGACTTTTATTTTAGTGGGTTGAACAAAAAGATTGCCTAGAAAGTGAGGAGCTAAAGCTTTCTTTTTTTAAACACAATCACTTCATTTCAGGTGCTCAAAAAGTAATTTGAAAAATTAAATAATTGAAAATAAAATGTTCATTTCTACTACTTAGTTGAAAACCCTTTGCTGGCATTGACAGCCTGAAGTCATGGATGTCACCAGATGCTGGTGATTCTTCCTTTTTAATGCTCTGCCAGGCCTTTACTGCAGCCACTTTCAGTTGTTGTTTGTTTGTGGGACTTTCTGTCCAAAATTTAGTCTTCAACAAATGCTCAGTTGGGTTAAAACCAGGTGATTGACTTTGACATTCAAGAATATTCCACTTCTTTGCTTTAACAAACTCCTTGGTTGCTTTGGCTCTGTGTTTTGGGTCATTGTCCATCTGTATTATGATACACCTTCCAATCAATTTGACTGCATTTGGCTGGATTTGAACAGACAGTATGTCTCTGAACACCTCAGAATTCAACTGGCTGCTTCTGTCCTGTGTCACATCATCAATAAACACTAGTGTCCCAGTGCCATTGCCAGCCATGCGCCCAAGCCATCACACTTCCTCCTCTGTTTTACAGATGATGTAGTAAGCTTTCTTTTTTAGATGTTTTTTTTTAGCAATGTCCAATCTAGTCTTTCTGTTCTTGAGACTTATGAGTGGCTTGCACCTTGCAGTGAACCTCTATATTTACTTTCATACAGTCTTCTCTTTATGGTAGACTTCGATATCAATACACCTAGATCCTGGAGAGTTTTGCTCACTTGGCTGGTTGTTGTGAAGGGGTTTCTCATCACCATGGAAGTGATTCTGCAATCATCCACCACTGTTGTCTTCCATGGACGTCCAGGGCTTTTTGCGTTGCTGAGTTCACTAGTGCTTTCTTTCTTTCTCAGCATGTACCAAACTGTAGATTTTGCCACTCCTACTATTGTATCAATTTCTCAGATGGTTTTTTTTTCTGTTTTCTGTTCACAGCTTAACCCTTTCATGCATGAATTATCAGTCAGGATTTTTTTCTTAAGTTTTTTTTTTCATCTTTAGGCATGAAAAAAAGATTTTTGAACTTCATTTTTTTTAAACATGTACTTTTTGAAGAGTTTTTTTACATGTCCACTTAGGTGGACAATTGGCTGACCATTGGGGGGCAGGGTATGGAGTGACACATCAGTGTCCAATGTAGTGGTTTATGTGCAAGTATACCATCAACACTGACACAAATACAAGAAAACAGCCTTTGAATAGCTGTCCACTGTAGTGACCACTATACATGAAAGGGTTAAGGGTGGCTTGTTTCACCCACATGAGAGCTCCTTTGACTGCATATTGTCTGTTCACAACAAAATCTGCAAGCACCACACCTCAAATCAACTGAGGGCCTTTCATCTGCTTAATTGATAATGACATAATGAAGGAATTGCCCACACCTGCCCATGAGTTACCTTTGAATTGATTGTCCAATTATTTTTGGTCCCTTGAAAAAGAGGGTGGTACATGTTAAAGAGTTGAAACTCCTAAACCATCCAGTTTGAATGTGGATACCCTCAAATGAAAGCTGAGAGTCTACACATTATGTCCATGTCTGTTATATAACAGTAATTGGAATATGTTTTAGTAAACAGGTAAAAAAAAAACTTGTGTCAGTGTCCAAATATATATGGACCTAACTGTATATCCCTATATACAGTTAGGCAACTTAAGCGTGTGTGAAAATTCCCATTTGACTATTTTAAAGTTTCAGTTTTCATCAGTTATCTACCTTATAAAGAACCTATAGATGCAAGTCATGAAAATATTGTTTGATTATTAAATAGCGGTAGGAACCACAAAGCAACTCAAAATATGAGCCATTTAGTTATTGTTAATCATTAGTTGGTATTAATCTCTGGCTCTCATTCACAGTTTTTTTTTTTTTTTTTTTGTCTCCTCACCCTAACCTGTCACGACAGACGACTGCCCCTACCGGAACATGTTTCTGTTGAAGGTTTCTTCCTGTTAAAAGGGAGTTTTTCCTTCCCACTGTTGCCAAAGTGCTTGCTCATAGGGGGTCATATGATTGTTGGGTTTTTCTCTGTATGTATCATAGTAAGGTCTACCTTACAATATAAAGCGTCTTGAGGCGACTTGGATTGGATAAAATTGGACGGATGCGTTGCCCAGAAGAATGACAGTTTCCTAACACAGCATTTTGCCACATTGGCTTGTCAGTTTATGTACACTATCATTATCATTTCTTACGTGTTATAGATGTTTGTTATGTTTTCTGGATGAGAAAATTACTTTCCTCTCCTTCTGCTTCTCGTTCTGTTTGCTTTTATGGCTCTCTGAATGTCTCTTTCTGTATTGCCAGTCAGTTTATGGTCACTTTTCCCTTCATTCCTTTGATAAGCTTTACAGCAATGAGTCATGAAGTAGTGACTCTAGTAATGCAAATTTGTGGCAAAATCCACTGACTGTGCCGGTCTGTTTTAATGCAAATACTAGTATTTGGTGTCATTTATCTGTAATTGCCAGAGGAAGTGATACACTATATTGCTGTATCAATGTTTTGCCTTATTCCTGTAACTGTATTACAGGGAAATATGTGTTTACAGAAATGTGTTATTTTTCAGTGTGTTAATCCATCACTTACATAGTTTTATTACATTTAAGATGCCTGGCACAGTTTTACCTTTTTATTTAAAGACCAATACTATTTGCCAAATAATCAGAAATATTTGAGAAAACTATGGAGTTTCTGCTGTCCTTTTATAACTGCAATATAAAAAAGATGTCACCCTCCAACCCAATGTAAGCCAACATTTTTTGGAATGATATAGTTTCCTAGAAACTGTTATTATTTTGAATTACGCCAGTTAGTTTTCTTTTTCAACAAACCTATGTTTCATCTCAAAGACCTCAACACTGGCTCCCTGAGGAAAGATGCCCTTTAAATACATATTTGAAAGAGCAGAGAATAGACAATAGTCCTGTTACAAATTTATCTTACTGCACTTAGCAAGTCTGAAAGCGGCCATAAATAATGGTGCTCCTGTTTCCTGTAGGTTATCAGTGCTGGAAAATTAGCTTTTAAAATGCGGTTTGAAATCCATTTGGGTGATTGATGGGTGATGGGACTAATAAATTTTGCCAGTTTCTAGCGGGCCGGCTCACAGCAATTCTTTATGGTTGTCATGAAGCCAGACACATTTGATGTGTCAAATAAGAAAGGTCTCCAGCCATCTCTTAATGAATGATGTTGGATGGACAATTTGTTACTGAGACAACACGCTATCTTTCTATTAATGACTCTGTAGCTGGATTTGTGTTTTATCACTTATATTAAAAATTGATTATCTGAATTTTTAAAAAAGTGAAGAGATTGTTGTTGATTGTTAGCTTTTGCAGCATATTAAACAGTAAAAATGTGTGCATACATTATCCAAGAGCAGTTTTAAAATGTGCTATTCAGGCCCATGGATGAGGAAATTGCTGCGTTTGGGGGAAAAAAAAAACAAACTCTCATTTCTCACAATGCTTTTAAGACATGGATTCGCTCTTTAATGTTTCATTGCCATTTCCCTATTGGAGAGCTGCAGCTGGGAGCTCGATGCCATCCAACTGTGTATCCCCATCAGGATTGCAATCCTCCTGAGCAGTTTTTGGACCACCCTCAGAGAGGAGGTTCCTTCAGCACAGCACTTTGGCACAGTCCAAATCCGGTCCAGCACTGACCACATAGTGTAGAATATCACAGTTCCTCCTCAAACAGCAGATTTAAACTGAAACCATCTGCACAGGCTGAAACAGGCAAGGAGACATAAAAAACGCAAGCGTCCAACTCATTAATCAGTCAGTTGAGGTTTGGTTTGTTGTGTACTTGCTTGCTGTTAAAGACAAATGAAGATATTTTGGTTTGAAGTTGTACTCAAATAAGCAAACAAGCACTTTGTGTAAAATGCAGCAAATTTAGTTAATGCTGTTACAGGGAACTCTTCAAAGAGGCAGATTTATCCCCCACTGGCATCTGCTGTGTATTTGTACTAAGAATTAGGGGACATAATCTTCAACAGTAATCGCCCAGTTGCCTGCAGTGGATTTACATTTTTCACACTGTGTAATCTCACATTTACAATATCATTTACGTGGGTGTCTCCTTTCCACCCACTGACATCTCTCTTTTCTTCAGTGAGGCTTTGAGAGAGATTGACAGGGGACAAGCTCAAGGCGTTCAGTGTTGCTTTGCATACAGCAGCTCATACTTCGCGCATACAACATGTGCACACACAGACACACACATATATACACTCAGTTTTGATTGATACTTAACTGAAACTGAGCTCATGTTGCTGTCAGAGCCCGGCTAAGTCTCCTGAGCCTCTTGATTTCTGACACTGGTAGATATTATATTTATGGAGCAAGAAGGCTGTATTTTGTGATGTGATCCCCTCTAACACTTTAATCTGTTTAGACTCCCTCAGTACTGTAGCAGGGAAGGGGGCAGAAACTATACAATGAAAAAGACAGTTGCCTGCCAGGGTCTTACTGTATCCAGCACACACAGGAAAATCTCAGCTTGGATTTGAACACTCAGTATCCCATGCAAAGGTTTTATTTTGAGATTTGAGCGTCTGTTTCTAGATTTATTCTGTTTCTAGATCTACAGATGCCCTGTATTTGTGTAATAAAATGAGCTCAAGTGTTGAGGTACTGAAGTGTGCTGCCCTATTCGCACATAGTATCATTGTTAAAGACAACAAAACGAAGGAAAAATATGTGTTTTTTCTTCACATTTGGTTAAAATTGGAATGGCTGATGTCAGGATTTCTTGTCTGTCAACTAGAGTTGATGCAATTTTTTTCCTTCTCCTTGGTAAAGGTAAATTAAAGCAAGACTTTCCTTGCTGTATTCCCCTCTAAAGGAAACATAAAGGCTTTGAAATAGCTCCAGCTAGCGTGCAGTTGGAACAAGCAGCACTTAGAAACCTAATGCTGGTTGTGGTGCTTAATGGTTTGCATTAGCTGCAAGCAATAAAATTATCCCAGGTCCTCACTAATGTTGAAATAATCATTTACAAAGATGGTTACCACATGCTGGAACTGTTTTCTTCTTTCTCTGTCTTTTTTTTTTACCACCCTAATTCGCTGTTATTAATAATGAATAAAAATGCAATTTTCTATTGGGTTGCTCCAGGGCTCTGGGAATCATTTCAATGAATATTTCAGCACATTATTTTAATCATGGCTCCACATACTCAGGGAGGGGGCTTGTTTTATAGGCTCATGCCTCAACCGCCCCAAGACCCCGATCATTAAACTCCACGCTGTCTGCGTTGAGGTTCCTACCTTTGATTTACAAGACTTGTTAAAAAACATTGTAAAAAAGGAGGCAAGCTGTGCCATTTATACTTGTAATTTGATGCTGTATTTGTTAATGGGAGGACTGGTGATTTATGCATGCAGCGGCTGCTGCTACTCCCTGCTCTTCTGATGCTATAGCATTAGCAGGACTAACATTAGTAGGGCTGTGCATGCAGTATGCAGAGGCCCAGCTTAATATGCCTGCTAACTGTGGCCTGGTTTTTCTCCACAAGATGTTTTCCTCTGATAAGAACGTGGCTGGTGTAATCAGTCCGTCATTGTTTGCTCTGTCTACCCTGCCTGTCCTTTGGTCTCCTCCATAGTCAGCTGCACGACTTCTGGCGTCTTGACTACTGGGAAGATGACCTGCGGCGAAGGCGGAGATTTGTCAGAAACCCATTTGGCTCCACCCACCTAGATGTTGTATGCAAGTCACTGCAAGAGTATGGTAAGTTTTTCCCATTTTTATGGAATGTACATTTAAAAAAAGAAAGTTTTCATAATTAGGGCACTAAAAATTCACATCCAGCATTATCCCATTTCAATGCTTCAATGTTGCCATTAAAACATTTTTGAAAAAGGATTAAAGTTTAGCCCCCGCTTGTCCATATAGTTTAACATATTGCTTAGCAGAAACTTTTATAGGTAACATTTTTTATGAGTCCTGTGAATTGAACATGACACATCCATTTTATTGCACTTTTTATTATCATTGCAACACATACTCTAGAGCAAATTGGCTTTCCCGCTTTATTATTTTCTTCTTCATGCCTCAAACTTTTCTCATTGACCGAGGCAGCCATGCAGCGTTGCCCACCACCTTTTGTCGGTTATTTCTTTATATCCTGCCACACTGATTTTTAAAAGCCACTCAGTACTGTTAAAATCCCTTGGCGATACTCTCCTGTCTGTAATTGAATAGGAGCGCAGATGTTTAATGGCACAAGTTTGAATGTATTGAGGCTGAAATTAATAGAGTAAGACCCATTTTAACTTTATGGAAAACAGAAAGCGGGCAACTCATTGTGGTCAGCGTAGCCTTGTTATAATGGTTGCAGACACATGCATGATCATGACAGTGTTCCCTGACCTCATTGTGCCTCAGTTTTGAGCTACTGAACAGACTGTTGGGTTGGGTTAAGGATGTCATCTGGCTACATTCAGCTCTTGCTATAGAAATAGAAATATAGAAATAGCATTTTTCAGATGTTTTTTTTAATAGTGGGTCAACTGTTACGTTCTAGAAGTACAAACGTGGCTCTTCAGCTCTTCATTGATTCCATTGTAGGAAGGGCTCAAGTCATGTTACATTAGTATTTTTTTAATCCACTTAAAAATATCAAAGAGCTTTTAAGAATCTTTGATGAAGAAATTGCATTGTGTTGCATCAACACTGCCTACCAATAAATAAAGTGGCACTAAACCCTTAACAGATCAGAACATCCGCAATAAACTCTCCTCCCACTCACCCTCCACTCAACACTGACATTTACTGTATTTTGTTATTTATTTAGTGTTCTTAAGATAACTTTAACTCAGTTCATATCAAAAAGAAAACAGAAGAAAACTTCTGAGGTATGACCTATATTGTGAAAATCCTCTATAACATACTCTATGAAATTGCTTTAGTACTCATACAGATGAAGGATAAGAATATATCAGTTAAAAACCAGACACATTTTTATTTGTCAAACTCCACTGTGCAGGTGCTCAAAGTGTGTGTTAGCATGTGTGCATTATCTCTGTATTAATCTAGGGTTTTTACCTTTATAATAAGTGCCTTGAGGCAACTGTTGTTGTGATTTGGCGCTATATAAATAATATTGAATCGAATTGAATTGAATTAGCTCCTTTACTGACTCAGGTAACACATGTCATACTGTGAACTTTACTTGCTATTTACGTCATTCGTTCACCAGAATGTTTTGGAGCTTTCAGTTTTCTTTCTGCAATGTGACATTAGAACCTCAATGAGGTTGACGGAAGACTTGTTGAAGTCCTGCTGGCATGCGGTGGTTTTAATGAGCGGAATAATGTATAAACTTGTCAAGTGAAAGGGATCGCCTGCGGTCGGATGGCCCTCTTGCTCTCTATGAGAGGTGAGCTGCACTTTCAGGCTGTTTCCAGCAGTCTTTGATGTGGTTGCGCAGTTGAGGCCAGGTTTTTGTTATGAGTTAAAATGAGAAACCTTTTGTTCTTTGTTACAGCTTCAGCAGGTTTTTTTTGGCAGTGACAGTTGGCAGTTTTTTTTTTTTTTAAATGTATTATGACACATTGTGTTTTTTATAAGAATATTCACGTTTAATTAGCATAGTATTAAGGATAGGACCTGTTCTTTGTAGATAACCCTGGTGCAAAGGCTGAGAGGTTGGAAATCATTTGTCATATCCAGACTTTGTTTCTGGGGTTTGATGGAGATGCTATACAACTCTTTAGTGGCTTCCAGGCAGCATAGGCACTATAGTAAAAAAAACAAAGAGGCTTGTTTGACTTGGCCCATGAGAGTCATTACTGAGGCTTTAAAATCTGAGACTACTGGAAAACCAGCAGGTTGTCTAAACTGAATAGCCAGTTCCTGGTTTGACAGCAGGATATGACAGTATACACTCAGGCACCATTTGAGTTTGAAGAGGGCAGACTTGCATGATTGTGTTCAGAGTAAATGTCAGTCTTGGGTAAAATGAAAGTGCAATAAAAACATTTTTTAAATCAACATTTCAGCGAGTGGCTTGCATGGTTGTTGGCACCGCATTCTTTTGTGTTTTCCCTTTGATATTAACAAGATTTTTTATATTTCACAAGTTTTATCAATTATTTTAACTGCTTTTTGTCTTTTTTTTAACTGATGGTATTTTAAGACTTTAGAAGTTAGTACCACATGTTAAAGGATGATGTATTTTGCAATAAGGTTTTAGTCAGTTTGGTGTTTATCTCAGAAACAGAATGTCCTCTGTGGAGTTTTGATCTCATTCAAATTTAATACACAACTTTAAATGTAATCTGTATTTTTTTTTTAAATCAAGTTATTGTTAAAACTAGTACAAGTGTAACTTAGTACACAGTCTTGCACACACAATGTATATCACGGACATGTGTGATGGGAGGTTAAACTCTGCCTTAAACTCTACCTCATTGTCTATTAGCAGCATTGACAGCTTAGCCAGCACATTCTGTCTCTGCCCTCTTCCTGTAATAACCTGCCCTGTTACAGCCAGCCTCCGCCCAGTATCCGAGTATATTGTTAGGTGATTGGAATTGGGCAAGCATGAAATGGAAGTCACGTTAATATTGATCCAAATGTTTAACGGGGTGTTTTACCTCCGAGTGTCCTTGCTGTCTCATTTCAGGTGAGCACCTTCTCTCAGAGCTGATTGCCCCAGGCAGAGATCTTTATAGCTCTGTACTTCTGCGGAGGCAGAGTCATGATGTGATATTAACCTTCTCCAGCTCGCTCCAGCTTTATAATCACAGATATTAAATGAAGATAAATGAGCTGGCTAACATGTAAATCCAAAATAACTGCATTTGAATGCAGCTTTTCAGCAGGTATATGGAGGTGTGGGGATTATTAGACCTTGTTTTAAGTGTTTTGATGAAGAGAAGAGATTGTTTGTAACCTCTGATTATTCCAGGATATTGGATAAAGATTACCCCAAGTGGAAGCGTCTGCACTGTATAAACTCCCCTACATCAAAGTTGTTATGTTTACATTTACACACTTAAAACACATACAGATGGCCCGCATTGCAGGAAGTATGAAGTTGTCATTCCCCCTCCTCCCTCATTTCATCTTTCAGTGCAGAGTAAATAAAAGTATAGAGACATGGGGCAGAATTGCATCGCCCTTCACAGTAATGCAATCCCATGAACAGGAGGCTTGTGGAATGTGGAGCCTGTGGAGAGCAAGCGTAGGAGGACAGGATCTGAGTCTGGGAAACGGAAGAGATATATTTAAACTGTTCTATACAGTACATATTCTATAGATGTTGGAATGAGAGCGCAAAACTTGTGTGAATGATAGTGCAGTCTGGTGATAGTGTTGTAAATAATCTATGTATGTATAAAACAGGAACGCTCCTGAAGAAGCTCTAGAGTTTATTTTTTTAAAGTCAGGTAAGACTTGAGATTATTAAGTCGGGGTGCGTCTTGAGATACAAGTTTTGTTTTGTTTTTGTTTTTTTCAAATATATGGAGTTTTATTTATAGCATAATAAGTGACCAAAGTATTTAAGAGATTTAAGAAATTGTTGAAGATTTTCCCTGTGGCTCATGCTGCTGTTTATGTGTCTAGATTATTTTAGTGTGAATTTTCCTGTTTTGGCACTATGTCTTCCTGCAGTTAAATATAATGGAATGGTGGCATTTGCCTGCTCGAAGCACCAAAAATATACATATAAAAAGTGTCACTTTCCAGAAATCATGATCCACAATTTAAAACTTCCACAGACCTTGTTCTGAGTAGGAACTGATTTCTCATTTATCAGCCAGAACAAGAATGCAGCTAGCTAAGATTGCAGAGTAGAGTGTCATTAATGTTTACTTGCATACAGAGGAACCTCCAATCATGGATAGATGGATGCTTCCTCAGAAAGGAAGAGCGATACAGTCTGCAATCATAATTGAACAGAACCGCTCACAACAAAGCTAATAGTGAAATAAATTTTTCAACTGTGTTTTTTGGAAAGTGCCATTTTTAGCTGACATCGTCTCCATAAGTGGGCGACTCTTAACAACAAAAAAAAATGGATAAACAGGACTACAGGCTGGAGGAAAAACAAGGAGAATTGATTTTGGGATGAACATATGAGAGACGGATGTTATGGATTTCTTTTTGAGGAATGGCGAAAAGTGTAAGAGGGAGGGTCTATATCATGCATAAGACTTGCAAAAAGCCATGCTTACACTAAACTACTGAGATAAAAATACAATTCCAGTGCCACAAAGCTCAACCTGTATCAATACAGTATATCAAGAATGGACCCTGGCAGTGTTGCTATAGTTGATTAAATGCTCCTTTGAAGGCTTTTCAAAGCTCATTTATTCCACGTTGTGTAATAAAACTGCTCAACCCTAAAATATTTTCAAAATGGGAGCCTTTATCTAAGCTTGCAAAGTTTATTTGAACTAAACAACTGAATAACTTTTTAAATTCATTAGCATATTTTAAACTCTATATAACAAATCTGTCTGACCAGGGCAAAAATTAAAGATGAATTTAGACTCAGTGTTTTAAGGAAAGTTGTGCCACATTGGACATTGCATATCCGAGAAGGAGAACTCAGGACTGTGCGTTCAGAGACGGCCTCTGTTAGTGACAGCCGGCAGGTCTTCATCAGCCTCCACTGAGGTCATGAAAGCTCTGCATTGCACTTTACTGAGTGTAATTAGTGCACTCTGAGGCAGTTTCAACTCGGTGATTGAACAAAACGACCCAGGAGACCAGTGATCGGTAGCTCCTCCTGGAACTGTTTCTAAAGAGCTTAAAAGCAAACTGCTGTGACACTGAGGAGTCAATGACAGTAGCTTGTCACAGATTGCTGTGTATGTTATTCTATGTTATGTTAATGCTGTTGATCAGGATATGAGCCAGCAGCTCGGGCTTGTGAGGGGCAGTCAGAGCTTTCTACCACACAGCTTCTTTTTTTTTCTCTCTTTTGCATGATTATTTATTTTATTATTGTTATCATTATCATTTTGTAGTTTTTAGTTTGATTAGAATTAGGATAAATAAATAAATACAATAAAAATATAACAACTGCTTGGTTAAGTTTACATAAAGACTTTCCTGGGACTGAAATGCAAACTTTGACATTAACCGTGTCTTAGAGAAGTTTTCTCACAGAAAACCTTAAGGCCAAAAAATTAAATAAATCTGTGTATATATTGGGGAATTCGTAAAACCAAAATAAGTACAACAGTCCAGGAAGTTGGTTCAGACATCTGCTTTTTATTGTTATTTATTATAAATTTACAGAGGAGGAACAGTGTCCCAGCACATAACCGAAAAGAAAATTAAGCAGTATCTCAAAGTAGTCCCTGAGTAAACAGTTTGTAATAGCAAGGGTAAAATCAAACAGTCATTTGCAGCAATTAAAAACTGTATTCATCCAAGTCTTTTCATTGTGGCGTTAAGACATACAAAAACTACACAAGTCTCCAGATTTAATTATTGCCAAGGCAGGCAGGAAACAAAATACAAAAAAGAACATCTATTGCTTTTTCTCCAATCCTAAACTCTGAATTGTTGCATTCAAGCCTACTAAAGCCAACCCCACAAAAACATAGCAAACTCTTTTGTTGCTGTTTTTAATGTTTGAATGGTGCATTGAGTTTGATGTTATATCAACAAGTCGGCGCTTTAGAAACATGGCAACCCACCAAAAAAGAGAGAGATCTTACCTCAAAGTCCACTTTTGCACGGTTGAAACATATCATAGCAAAACATTACAGTGTGATGGAGTAGAGGACATTCATATGCATCCATCCATGAGAGTTTATCCGCAACCAGGAAGTTAACCTTGGAGAAAACAATGACTGCATATCAAAGTAAACTGGAAACTACAAAAGACAAACTTGAATGAAAACACACGAGCACATATATTAATCAACCAAAGTGGATCATAAATTTATTTGTGCAAAATGGCTATCACAGAGTCAAAAAATTATTCAACTAAACTATGTAAATGACGGACTTTACCACCTGACTGGTGAGGGTGTAAGTAGAGCTCTGTCAGTGCCAGTGGATGTTGCATTTTTTTATTGTTGCGCTACATCAGAAACATTATTAATATCAATTCTACCTGCAAATGCAAAATAAGATAATTCATAAGGCACATTTCACTCCATCTATTTTTTTATTGCTAAAGCATAGAGCTGAAAAGACTGACATGTCCTTCAGTAGGCGACACACATCTTCATCAGCCGACCCTCGACTCCGTTCATTTTTATTTTGTGTCAATCACATGAGTCATATCAGGTCCTTGAAGGAACATTCCTCTTGTTTTGCCACACGTTCGCCAAGGGTGAACACATGAAAAGCTTTCTAATGAGTCTGCCTCAACATGACTGCACAGCAAGTCCAGTAATGGTGACAAATTGTTGACTCTTCTCACAGCAGCACTTTTAATATGAGAGTCCATCCAGGGCCATGACTCAAGAGAAGATCGCTTTTCATGTCAGCACATTTTCTCCTACATGTCATACCGCTCCATTTCTTATTTATAACCTTATTCATTTTCTTTTCTCTGAGAACTAAATTGCATTTTGGGCAAAGCTGGGTTCAGTCGTCTCCTCCTGCATTGTTGCCTGCCCTAAAAAAGGAGATGTTGGTTGTTTGCATGTAGAAATCAGCATGGTTTATTTGGTCTACTCAACCCTGTCCAGACTTGCCAATCAGAACATCGGCCTGTCTGCCGAGGTTTCCCTCATTTACTCTGAGTATAATGATGGTTTACAGAATTACAGTTTTAAATTTCACTCTTTCTGCTTTGATTTCTGACCGCTGGCTGGCTTTTGGCTTTAACATTGCACAGAATTCATTTCCGAAATGCTCAGACTGCTTCCTTTCGTCTGATGAAAGCACTCCAGATATGAGACAGAGCAGGAAGCAGACTTTTTTTCTTGGTAGCAGTGTTGACAACAGTCAAATGTGACCTCTTTAAGACAAGGTACATGTTCCTCAGGGGAGGGAGAGGCGAATTAAGAACTGTGCTGAAAGGAAACATGTCAGGCTGGTGTCAGCCACCTCCCATTTCTTGAGATGTGTTCTTCCTTTCGCACGCGCAAATTTCTCTTCTGGTTATTTCCCACATTGGACGTCAGAAAGACAAATTCACATGAACGCTTTGAGCGGCTGTGTGGCAGGCACATGTTGGAGATGGGCTGATTTAAGCTGATAAATGTGTTGTTGGGGCTCTTTGTTTTTTCCAGGATGTATGAACACATGCTTCACTATAGCCATATGATGAAGTCTTGGTGTAAGCAGCCTTCTAATTGTGCTGTCTGCACAGTCTCCCTCTTGTCAAGTATCTGCAAGAGGCAAATGATATCTCTAATCTGCTATGAGCTTGAGACGTATGCCTGACTCAGCTGTTGGTCTTTCAAGATGCAGGTAGCGTTTTGTTGTTGACCTTGTCTAAAAATAAAAGCTGAAACACCTCTGATGTTCAACCACTCGAAAAAGCAGTCAGTGAGCAAATGTGTACTCTGACATTCTTTTATATGGAATGGCAAGTACATTAGTGTGCATCTGTATCAGGTTCATCCCACGTATCACTATTCATTTCATGCTGAGATTCTCCATGCTTTATTTTTCTCAGTTTCTATACTTTACCATATGTTTGCATTTTAGTTTATAGATAGGAATAAAAAAGTTTTTTTCCTCCAAATATTATCCCAAAACATTTATATTTTCTCACCTGTTACCATGACTGTGTGTGTGTGTGTGTGTGTGTGTGTGTGTGTGTGTGTGTGTGTGTGTGTGTGTGACATCTGTATTATGGATGCAGGAGTTACAAATGTAATTTGGTGGGTGTCTGGTTTAACTTTTTTTTTTTTACTTGATTTTTGCTGCTGTTGCAGTATTGTTGGTTTCTTGTTCAATATTTATTATCCCCTTTAGTAACACACACTTATTTTCTTTTATTTAAATTCCTCACTGACTTTTCAAGCAAGTCATTGCTCAGTCGTAGGGTACGACTACTAAACATTTTGATTGGATTTTACAGTTTTGCTGAGGAAAAATATAGCACTGAAAACCTCTGTGGTAAATAGCAGAAATAGAAATAGACTGGTGGTGGATAAGTAGCTGAGAAAATGAATGGATGGGGTCTAGCAAGTAGCATCCTTCCAACAAAGATATTTGTGTAGATTATGCTAACCTTCTGAAACCATAATGTACACTTTATTACATTATGCTTCAAAATATTTGCATAGAAACTCTAGATGACAATGTGTATTATGTTAAACATATATATGAAATGAGTTCCCATGTTTTGAGCTTGGATAGCCCGATTAGGTTATAAGCCTTCCAATGCAACATAGTGCCTTATGAACTCAGATCAATATTAGATAGCAATGTTTCTGTGTGCTTTTCATGTTTATTTATTTTTCTACTGAGTTTTCTGAAATAAAAAATAAAAATCAAAGAAAAAAAAATTCAAAACTATAGGCACACACTTCTGCCCTACCTCCTTTCAAATAATAATTTTAAAAAAACAATCATTAACTGAGTATTTCAGTCTCATATAAGCACAGTTACAAATCCTGATATTAGCTTCAAAGAGCAGTAGATGACATTTAGTGCTCTCTCTTCCCGTACTTGCTTTTACAGCCTCAGAGAAGGACGAAGTGGTCAAGTCTAAGACGGTGTTCCGCAGCCCAACTGTCACCACTCAGAACACTGAGACCGAACTAATACTGGATGGAGACGACGATGCTGTCAGCCTGCTGCAGGAGAAGGAGATGGACAACCTGGGTGGTAAGTATAAATCACCACTGCTGCTTGTTCCTATCCTAATAGCTGGCATAATTGGTGAAGTAACTGGATGCATGTGTTATAGCATTTAAAGTGCACTAAAATGAAATTGCAGTGGTAAAAGTAGATCTGAAAGTGAAAACCTTGAAATATTTGGTAAGAGTGTGCTGCACAGTGATTGTTTGGTACTTTTAGTATAACATGATATATCGGATGTCTGATAATACATCTTTTCTCATGCAATGATTTGACGGTATTAACCATAAAAAATAATCCTAACACCACACACAAGCTTGACATCTACTGTATATTATAACATAATAAGTCATACTTTTAATAGATACAATCTATTGAATGGAAAATGTTTAAAATAGAATACATTTTTATATTTGGGTGTTAAAGAAGCTTAATTGTTCTTAATTCTCCTGCATTATTTAATTCTCAAGAGCCAAAGAATAGAAATTATACTGATTAAAACATCTTTGATTTATGTTACCTGTATGATTATTGTCTGATTTCACAGTCAGTGTCCTAATACAGCTTTAATACTTTGTCTAGCACAATTCAGTTAGTAGTGTAGCATACTGTAAAGGTGGTGGTTGGCCAAAACGCCTGTAATTTGGCCAGTGTAATACATGTCTGGAGAAAATTGTCCTGCCTTTGAACCTCGGCATAGCTTTAAAAGGTAAGTTAGACAGAGTTCGCTTCAGCTTTGAGTGCAGCTCAAGAATGCTGGACTGCATTCTTGTTGTTAAAGCCAGATCTTCACTTAACACCTCATGCAAACAACTGGGTGTGTGTGTGTGTGTGTGTGTGTGTGTGTGTGTGTGTACCTGTGTGTTATTTTTAATTAGAAAATGTGTGTGTGTGTGTGTGTGTGTGTGTGTGTGTGTGTGTGTGTGTGTGTGTGTGTGTGTGTGTGTGTGTGTGTGTGAATACCTAATTACTTTTAACTAGAATATGAAGTAATCATTCTACATTCAAAAAAAATAAAAAAACCCAACATTTTCTATTTTCTGGTGAACAAGAAAAAAAAGCAGTAAAAAAAAAAAGTAGGTGCAGTTTTTCTGCAAGTGGTGAAAGCCCATCACTCTTTGTTAGCAGTTGCTGTTGTCATGGGATGCTGTTTTAATTTCAGAATATATAAATAAACGCACACTGCATCAATGCTGTATATACATAACATTTTTAGCTCTTGGCCGACATGCCTTTTCAGTCATGATTTAAATTTTGTTTAAATGTTATGTGCTGCCCTTTGTTTTTCCCTGATAGAGCATTCATGGTGGTTGGATTGTCTTCAAAACTAACAAAACTGAACAGGATAATTAGAAGATGTTACCAGGTTCTGTTGGTTTAACTGCAGTTTCAGTGGTATGATTGCACAATCCTAGTACTTGAGTAGCTGTTAGGTTGCCAAACTGTTATTTCCAAATCCTGTAAAACCAGAGCTGCAACAAACATGCATGACAGTAACAGATATAAATGCATGAATCTAATTTATTCATTCCAGGAACAAACTGTGATTAAAAAAAATGTAGGGAAAGGGAATAGTCTAAAAAATCTATTGCCAGACACTTAAATAAACATCTCTCTTTCACAGCCGTGCATTACAGAGTTATTGTGGCTTAGTATATGGATCTCAGTCAGAACCAGGGCACTGCTGAGCAGTGAAATCCCCTCTAAGATCCCACAGATGAATCTCAGAGGAGGACACTAACCCCTCCTTTTTGTCCCAGGGCCAGCAGGCAGTCAAACACTCATGTCTGTCAGATGAACCCTGCACTGGTCTGTCTAAAGTGCAACGCGAGCGCTAGCATACAAACCGAGTGTTTTATCCTCAGAGAATTAATAATGATGCTGTACAAAACAAAAATGCTGAGGTTGAATATTTGAGATACGTTTATGAAGTGTGAGCTGAAATTAGGAACCAAAATTTGAAGGTTGACACTGATTTTGATAAGTAAATGCTGGTTTAACTATGTGTATAACTATTTGTGATAAATGGAAGTTGAATGCATTTCTTTTCCTTTTTTGTTTTTTTTGTTTTTTTTTACCAATAGGGCAGCTCCCCCTGCACTGTAACATTTGGGTAATGTTTTTACCAGGATGCTCTGTCTGTGTTTGTCCTGTATCTAATCTCAGGCATGAACAGCCTTAAAGACAGATCTGGGACTAGATCCTTGTCAACAACAGCGCTCCTCCTGCCAGCCACTGGGTCAGTGCCTGCAACTGCTGCCAAAGGGGCGGCGCCTGCACTCATGGGCTCCGGCAGTTGTGGTTACTGAACCTATGATTAGTTTTGCTCCCCCACAAACAGTGGAAATGCTGTCTATGCCTGGGCTGGCATTAAATGAACCTTTCTGTATGCACATATTGTTACCAAAATCGGTGAAAATAGAAGTGTGTGAGAACAAAGAATGGAGAAGTCAGAGCCTCCTCGCAGACTGTCTCTCGTATCAAAGAGGAGACTGTAAATATGACTGCTCAGCTGGCATCCCGGAACCATGTTAATATACCCCAAAGTGTGGTTTAGGCACCGCAACCATTTTGTTTTGCCCTAATTTAGGCTTTCTGAATCCATTTTAGGTCCCCATTCATAGTGCTGATCCCTTGAGATGTAACATCTTCATAAAGGAAAAAGCAACATAACATTTATGAACGTAAATCTCAAAGGATGGGAGAGGACGAGAAAAAGTTACTCAATTTATTTTTGTTCCCAAATTTGTTTTCTCATTTCAAACATCTGTAAGTGCTTTCGTGGTTTAAAAAATGCATGTCTTTGTATGTAAATATATATGTATCTACTATAAGTGGACATGTAAGAATTTCTAAGTAAATGATACCGCTCTGGTATGCTTGTAACCCATGTCCCTTTCTCTTTCTGTCATAATATAAAATCTAAACGCACTAATCAAACACTGCAGTCCACTAGATGGGTTGTGGGTAGTAATATACCCATCTTCTCAGCAGTTCTCCCAAACTCCCTCCACAATGAAATGAGACTTTTCATCACTTCATTAAATTGGCCTGTCATTTAAGAAATATTTGCATTTTATTTAAGACAAAGGTCCATCAGCCTGGTAATTTAAGCTTTATTCTATATAGACCACTCATGCTGTGCAACTCGTCCTGTGTAACTTGCCCCTAATTTCATTATTCTCATGTAAACATTTTAATGCCATATAGCCTAATTATGGAAGAATCCCTGAGGGGATTACTGCCTAATCCTCTTCCTGCCTATGAGCAATGGATGCTGTGGCTTAATGCCGGAAGCTATAGAGCATTTCTCTGTGCCTAGTCCTTCAGGGCAAATCTACAATACTTTAGTCCTGGAGGTGTTACTTTCAGTAAGAGGTGGAACGCTTTATAATTTAAGGGCTGGCCTGAACAAAAGGGCAGTCAACTTTTATTGTCGCTCAACGCTTTATGACAAAAAGAATCGATTGTATTTCAAATATTATTATAATGTAAAAAAAAAAAATCACATACTTTCACTCTTATTGGTACTCCCCCTCCCCTTTTTAATCTCTCTCGCTCGCTCTCTTTTTAAACAAATACACCAGACCTTATCAGACATGCAGAAAAACAGGCTTGAGGTTACTGGTTACTTCTATGAAGCTTGTAAGCAACGTGTAGCGTCTGCGCTGATAGCATCAGCAGATAGGATCACCGTTAATGGATCCGAGCAACGCTGAGGAAAGAAAAAAAAATCAGGGAGGGCGGTTTAACTGTGCAGCCTGCAAGAGCGATGAAGGGGCGCTCTGGGAGTTGAGACCGAAATCCACTTGTATTCCTGTAACACTAGCGGCCATAATTGGCCGAGGAGCGCAGATTAAGATTGATGAGACATTAAAGTGGCTCTTTGGAGTTTAAGGAATCGATAAATATCCTGATTTCGAGAGGTTTCGTTTGAGCGCAGACAAATCACTGTAACGGTACTCCACAGCGACACTGATCTGAGAACATGGAGGATGAGGCAGAGGAGGAGAAGGAGGGAGGAGACTGAAATAAAGATGTGATCACTATCAGCTGACCAGGGCCACAAGCCCACCTTAACACTCTCGACGTCTTTTTGGAATTGAAAACGAGGTTTACTAGAGTATTAATATTTTTTTTAATTTTCATTTATTTCTGTTTTTTATTGTCATTTTTTTTATTTAATTTTCCGAATTCGTCGCTTGGCTTGTCCCTGTCAAAACAGTCTTGAATAACAATTGTGTAAAATCATATTTTAATCTCATGTATAATAAGTGCGTTTTTCTTTTCTTTTTTGGATTGCTTTAATGGAAACCATTCAGACTGCAAAAGCATTTTTAGTTCTCCTTATTAGTGTATATAAATATTGAAATTTATTGTAATAATTTTTAATTACATCCTTATAACTCCACTGAATACGCTGTATTTTTGCATGTACGCATGCACAATATCAGAAACAGGCCTTTAAAAACCCTTCAGTTGCCGTCGTGTACACGTTATAGTGATGAATTAAACCGTTTCAATGAAAAAAAAAATGCAACACTTGAAAAAAAATTTTCAAATACATTCATATTTATAACTACAGATTGTGGTAGCACATAGTAGTCTGGGATTTGAGGATAATAGGCCGCGAGATGATGGTACCCCCTATAATCGCATTGGGCAGTTTAGCGGAATTAGACTTAGTCTCGCTTTATTTAAAATATTAATTGTTTAAAAAAAAGAGTATTAATCTTTTTTATTTTTTGCGCGTTAATTATTGAGCATGTGGCCATCCCCTCTGCACTCTACAGGCCCAGTGGTCCTGAGCAGCCCGGCCCAGCTTGTTGCCCCTGTCCTGGTGGCTCGGGGGACTCTGTCCATCACCACCACTGAAATCTACTTTGAGGTGGACGAGGATGACCCTGCCTTCAAAAGGGTCGACTCAAAGGTAAGTAACCTGCAAGCAAGTGTACAGCTCAAGTTTAAAGCGACCAGTTGGTTTCAGACGTGCTTCTCGGTGTTTTTTGCCCTTCCGTTGCAATTGTCTTACAAGTGTTAAGCATTTACGTTTTATTTCAGTACAAATTTGGAGATATAAAATCAAAACGCGAGATTTCATGTTTTCTTGAAAAATAAAGTCCTCCGCTCTTCCGCATATGCGCTGTATTTTTTTCCTTTGAAGAAGTTTATTGCTCAGATTTTTGTTATTAGGTCATATTTTTGGACCCCAGTGCTGAATGCTTAATAAATATTTTTTTCCTTTCTTTTTTTCAATCTGCTGGTTTGCTTTAAAATGTTGAATAAGAAAATTACTTATTTTTTTCTTTCTTTCTTCCTCCCTCGTTTTCTTTTGGAAAGTTTGAAATGTAGAATACTAACGAGAGCATGAGACCCCCAAAATTAAAAGTTCAAATAAATAATTATTTCATCGCATTAGGCCTACTTCACTATTTCAAATACACATTTAATAAAACCATAATGGGACACAAATATAAAACAGCTCGTTTTATTAGCTCTTTAAATTAGATCAAAGACAGAAATAAAAAAACAGATCACAGATGTTATAATCCAGTGTATTTCAAGTGCATTTTTTTTCCAATTAAACTGTAATATATATTTATACTATATATATGTTATCATTTTCTTTTCTTTTCTTTTTAAATCATGTAGGCCTAAGCACGGTAGAGAAAAACAATTCAAATGGTTGTACTTTAAATAATAATTCAAGTAAATCGATGGAATGTTTTCAATGTAACAAAATGCCGTACGCCTACCATCAAAATGTAAACTTTTAAAAATTAGAAAAAGTCCATTGAAACAGGTGAATCAGACTACCACTGATGCAAGTATAAATTAAAAACGTTTCTACCAGATAAAGAAAAAAAAGTTCAGAAGTAGATTTAAACAGGTGGATCCTATTTACGTGTCACAGAACAACAGTCACAATTTCAGACCACTCGAATCACAATCTATGAATGTATTTACAGTATAAAATGTACAGATGTGATTTTTTGTTTTTCCAAAGGTTGTCTCGGGGCTTTTTTCTAAAGCGTTTGAGGAAATGCAGGATTTAGGCAACCGTGTGACACGGAGAGGAAAGGAACCACTTCTGAGGTGGCCTCCTGGATTAGCCAATAATTTAAATTTAAGTATTGACACCTCCAAAAGGTGCACGGGGAGAGTGACAAGCTAAGCTGTTATTTAAAAAAGCAAATCATCTTGAAACAGGCTAGGCCAAAACATAACAACAGAGGACAGTCACATTTCACAAGACTTGCAAATCGGTTGGCAATATTTTGTGTCCGTTTAGGAGCTCATTAGGCCTCTTCAAAACATTTTTAAGACGAGGTGAACTAATATATTTTATTTTTACCTCAGAGTTTCTCCAAGCTTTTGGGGTTGGTCAGTATTTCTCTCGCCAGTCGCCAAGTCTGTTTGGCTGCATTCTCTAGAGCAGAGTGAGGTTTTCCTTGAAATAGGTCTAAATTGGGCAGGAAATAATGAGGGCACCTTCTGCACTGCAAACACGAAATAAGTTGCAATAGTATCCCGTTCAGGCGATCGCCGAGGCAGTTCTCATCCCAGTCCGACTCCCTGGGATGCTTTTCACACTCGTAGGAAACCAAGGTTTTCATGTGGTAGTTGTTCAGTGGTTGCCCGGGCAGTTCGAGGTGACGGTCTCGCAACGCTTTGAGGACAGACAAGCACTTCTTCCTGCATCCACCCAGAAGGAGTCGGTTCTCGGCCTCGGCGAACTGCAGGACCCAGGCGTCGCTCTCTGCTGAGCTCTGCTTGCCGTTCAGGGAGTAGCACTCTTTGGATAAAAGATTGAAACCTTCCGCTTTGACTTCTGCCACCCTGTTAGGTCCCGGCCAGGGGATGTGAGGCAGGGGCCAGTGCGCAGCGCTCCGTGGCCAGATGCCAGTGCACTTGAAAGCCGGCGTGATTTGTACCACATATCTGTCTCTAATGCGCAGCTTCACTTCACTTGTGTCAGCGACCATTTTGACAACATCTCTGTAGCTGCATTTGTCTACTGCCTGCGCCACCAGTGTCTGAAATCTCGACCGGATCTTGCGCGCAGAGAGGTAACCGGAGGCTGTGATGAATTCGACCCACAGAGACATGCTTCTCTTGCGGCCATCGCTGAGTTTGAGGACGGCGCAGCCGGGAATGGACCCGTCGTCCACAAAGTTGAATACTCCCATCTGATTCAGATAGAGCACAACCTCGAATTCGGTGGGCGAAATGACCTCCAGTCCCTCGAAACGATTATCCATCTCGCTGAGAGAGCTGATGAAGCGGGGCTCCTGCACCTCCACCTCCTTCAGGACATCCGAAACCACCTTGCACACCTCTCGGATGGTTTTGGCGATGGCTGCTTTCCGAGACTGACATTTCTCGTTGTAGTATTTGTTGAGGTGATACACCAACTTTGCCTGGGCGGCTATCATATTAGGGCAGAGATCCGGGTTATACACCGGAGTCTCGCAGTAAGCCGAAGGATCCAACGCGGC
The DNA here is from genome assembly GCF_013358895.1 of Oreochromis aureus. Lineage (NCBI taxonomy): Eukaryota > Metazoa > Chordata > Actinopteri > Cichliformes > Cichlidae > Oreochromis > Oreochromis aureus. The sequence continues at coordinate 9,430,505 of NC_052955.1, read as the reverse complement.
TGTTTGTACGGGAGCCAATTTTAGAGAAGAAAGAAAGCTACCTAAAAAGAAAAAGTATATTTATAAAACAAATAAGCTGTGCTCAGAGCACACGCGTAAAAATCATATCACAACATTCACAGCTGGTGTGCCGTAAACTGCATTGAAGTGTTCAAAGCAAGTCCTCGAAATTATCAGGGTGTCGTGATTAAAAGTCCATTTCAGTCTTGTTCAGTAGAAATGCCTTTTTCGTTTTTGTCTGATCACTGTGCCAGTTAAGAGTCCGCGTAATTGCGCAGAGTGGAGTGTGTCCTCTTGACGCAGACGCCCGGTGTTGCTGTGTTTTACAACGGGAACACACACACACACACACACACTCTCTTTATTATAAGGGAGGAGTTGAAACCAAGATGTCCAATCGCTGTCCGATGCGTCACCGCAGTTTATCGAAAACAAATTCATCCCCGGGTGTTATATACAAGTAAAAAGTACAGGTACTAGTAGTATATCGAGGAGCGGAAGTACACCTACGCATTTGGAGAGAAGAAGGAGAAGAAAAAAACAGAATTTCCACAGCTCAACGTGTCTTATTTTCCGTTGGACGCTATCTTCTATTTTTTTAGTGCGCTTTGTTGAATCATATTTGAAACAGTAGGTGGGTTTAGAATTGTTTGGTATTCATGTATTCGTCTAATAAACGGCTCAGTTTTCAGTTTTATTTAAATTTTCCTCTTTCTGCATCGCACGAGATCGAATTCTTTTCATGTAGGTTAAAGCAGATAAATCACAATTTGAATGGAGAAATGCACACAGCAATATATTAATATGTATGGATTAAAAATACTTTTGTACATTTTAAGACATATTAATGAAAACAATCAAGCTTTGCTTTTTTTAATTGGATCTTTAAATGTTATGTTAGGTGAATAAACAGCGTTGAACTACCGCCTTTATTTTGCAAGAATAAAATAGTTTTAAGCTATTTATCATTTTTGACTTTTTATTTAATTTAGTAGTTATAAGTTTGAGTAACTTATGTCAGCTTTAAAATTTAGCTTGTATGATAACGAGATTTTTTTTTTTAAGTATTTTTCTATACATTATGTATGTATGTATATGTATTTGGTTTTTTTGGGGGGGGTGGCAGCAACAATGTCATTTTATTTTAGCATTTAAATTAATGTATTTTGTAAGAAAACCAAAACAGCTGTAATCTTAACAAACTATATGATTCTTACAGTTTTCTACATTTAAAAAAATGAGTTTTATCATTTTAACCAAAAAATGTATTTTAATTTCAGTCAGTGAAAGGAGAATGTGTAAAATATTCAATATTTATTTTGGTCTTTGGGTTAATAATTTTCTCTGAAAGTAGTTCTGATATTAAAGATTATCAAAGTTATTATTGTGTGGTGTATGTTATGAAAAATAATTATTTAAATAAATAAAATCTTTTAGATTGGCATACTGCATTCTTATACATGTGTTTTATTCAACAAAATAGTAATACCACCAAAAAAAAAAAAAAAAAAATCCAGGAAAAAATAAACAGTTTCAATATTTTGAAAATGAAAAATAAAAAAAAAGTAAATAAAAACAAAATAATTATCATGTGCATGTGCATTTATACACAGTGCCATGATCCTCAATAAAGTGAGCTTACATCTGCACTAAACCCTCTCTGGCTCTCATCATTACACTGGCACTCCATCTCACAATACAGTGCACGCTTTGAAGAAGACTTCAAAAAGATGATGCTGCGTGGATCAGATAAGCAACAAAAAGTCATTTACACTCATCTCTGCTCTAGCCTGAACTGCACACAACCAGACATTATGAGGGCAAACCGCTGCTCGTCAGTTCCAGCTCTAACTACATGGATGCGGCTGAGCGGGAGGTGGCGTGTGTGCACGAAGGACCTTGATAGATAGGTGACTCCCATTATCAGCACAGCCTGTCATGAACACACTGCCAGTAGCTGCTTGGTAAACCTCTGTGATAATTTCACACTGTTACTAGGCAGAAATTACAGATTTGAGTAGATTTCTTTTTATTTTTTACTTTCTTTAAATACAGTCGTTTGAGACTAGTTAACACTAATAACAATATTATTTTATTCTAGTTTTCACCACATTTAAATGTGGTAACTTTAACTACATTTTACAACTTAAATGTTTTATTCTTATTGACTTATTTCTGGTGACTGTGGAGGACATTGAACGTTTTCATGTGGTGAGAGGTAGCTAAAAGTCTTCCCCTCTCGGGCTTTGATAGTCTTTTCTCTCACTCTCTCCCACTGTCTGCAGCTCAGCAGGTACTTGTTCTTTATTGAAACCAGACTAGGCTCACTTTCCAGGCTATCTTTCTCCAAGTGAGATACCTCAGAATCCAGTTGCACCTCTTGAGTTTGTACTCCAGTGTTTGGTCGTCCCTATGCGTGATAGAAGCAAGGATTTTCATTGAGATTATCACCTCTTAATCTAAAGCATGTGGCTGCACAGATCTCACAGTAACTCAACCTGCTCTGCAGTCCCATGACTCCAGCAGTTGTCAGGTCTAGCCTAAAACAATTCAGTCTCCTTACCCATATCTTTACCATTACTACATTGCAATCTTTGTTGCTTCATTCGCCATGCCGCTAGGCTATTGAAGGCCCTCCAGTGTGATATATGGGGTTGTGATTCCAGCACAGGCCTATTTCTGACCGAGCAAAATGCATGCATGATTGTGTAAATCAATACAATGACTTCTACTTCCCCTAATTTTGCACAAGCATGTGACCCTGTTTTGAAGGACTCTTTGTTTTCAAAGAGCATGCCTCTACACTTATTCATTTTTTTCTCCTTTTTTCTTTCTCCTTTCTTCTAGCAAGACCGATCATCATATTAACATAGATGGGCATAAGTTCAGTGGTACTCGTCTGATGGCATAATTGGCCTTTGATGAGATGAGTGCCGCTTTGAGTGACTGGAAGTCATGCTGTACCAAGTGACGCCAGAGTCATTTGCGTGCTTTATGCTGCTGTATAGTTATGTATTATTTACCACACATGCATAAAACACTATGCAGCATCATGCATTAAAAATTATGTTTTGAAAAATAGTTTAAATTGTGAAAATAGCAATCAGTGCTCTGTTCACAGAGTTTTAAAGAATCACATGTGCGTGTTTCAGCTCAATTTTTTGCATTACCTAATAATACGATCCACAAACTGGATCAAGATTTTTGTGGTGAGCAATCCTCTTACTGACGTTGTAATTGTGAATGATGTTTTATTAAAAATCTACTTACACAACTAAAGTCTGACAACTGCAATTTCATTAGGTTTCTGGGGGGTTTTTTAGTCTGGAAAAAGACTCTCTCAAGCAGTATTCCCACACAAAGGAAATTCAACCAGCTAGCTCCCGAATTAATGTATGGATTAGCCAAAGTGGACTTAAGAGGATGGCATCTGTTTGTACAGATCAGATTAAAAGCAGTGACACTTCGGTTATGTGACATCGCTGGATCTCAAACTGTGAGAAATAATATACTCATGGGATGGTCACTCACTTTGACACATTTTTCTGTAATTTTATTTGTCACAAAATGAAATTGTCATTGGGATTTTTAATAATGGAGCATTATTATTCCACGCAATATGGTGTCTCTGTAGGAGGCCAGTTAATTTTGGGGCCTGGAGCCTCACTGTGGACCCCCTTTGGATTGTGTCCATTCATTTGTTTTATTCTCCGCTGTGTATTAGCAGCCTCATTTGGATAAGTCAGGAAGCTGGAGCACATGGCCAGAGGGCACCCAGAGACCCTCTAGCGGTAACCTCAACAGGCATTGTTCGCAGTAAGCTTCAGCACACAGAAATAACCAAATGTATTGGTTTGATGGAGCATTCTGAGAAAAGGGAGGCGAAGAAAAGTGTAAATTATAAAACTTAATTGATTGTCTCAGCTTCAGTTGGCCCTTCACCCCTCCCCTCTGCAATATGGTACGCTTGTCAGACTCGCTGATAAATTACATGCATGTATTTGCATGAATTTAGCATATATATATATACAATTCAAGTTTGTTTACCAAAGTAACAATCCAGAGAAATGCCTGGTTTGTGTTACTAAAACGAACATACAATCTTACGTAATGCTCGGCACACCTTTTCATACACATTTTATGCATTTGGCCAGATGCAGTGACAGTGCTGCTGCTGCGCTTTATCAGCATGCAGTTTGCAGTTGGTATTTTGTTGTTAAACATTTCGTGTGTTGGAAACTGGGGCACCTGGTTTTTATTACTTTATTCTACTTGAGTTCCTATTGTTGATTTCTAGAAACTGGATTTGTTTAGGTCATAAAGACTTGAACAGTTTATATGTTAGCATGCACTTATTTTCATTTCTGTTTTAGCTGGTTTGTTTTTGCTTTATTGTTGATTTCCACCTTGTTTGTGCTTAAAGGCAGCCATTCAGCAACAACGCTGTGATTAATCTTAATGTCTGCAAGATGTCTACCGTCTAAAAGTGGGTGCTGTAATCATCTGCCCACTGACCCCATGATGCTCATATGCGGGCCTCTCTACGGCCCTTGTGTATGATAAGTAATTTCAAATCTCAGATTGAATGAACACAACTCTCTCCCACGTGTCATGTGATCTGGGAGTAGGAGTACACCAAAGCACAAAACAAAGGAAATGCAAGAATCGAGGGCATATTGCAGGTTTGGGGGTGTTGGTAATCAAACGCTGTTGGTGAGGCCTGTGATGAAATTAGGTGATGTTGCCTAAATAAGGGATGAAGGGTTCATAATTGCCAGTCTTAGAGATCTGAGGTACCGGGTGCCAACTGTCAGAGCAGGGCTAATGATGACAAATGTCTCTCTATGCAGATTGCTGCAGCAGCACCAGTGTGCAGCTGAGAAAGAACAAGAAAAGAAAAATGCAGAGGGACTAACAAGAGAAAGCTTGTGTGCTCATACTTAATGACCTACATGGAAATAAACCTCAATAACTGATGGGCCTTCTTTGAAAGTGCTAAAGCTTGAAGCCCTACAGTACCTTGTGCATGGCTGTTATTAATAGGTATTATTCCCTGTGAGTGCGAAGAATCGGTGATATCTGCACCTCTAACTGATGCAGTGAATGCGCAGTCTGAAGTTACATTTGCTTACAAGCTTGTCAAGATGATTTGACAATAAAAATTATGTCATGTTTTAGCTCTATATTTAGCCAAATAATCCATCAGCTCCAGAGGAGAAGACATGAAAGCAAGGCTCAGCATTGTCTTTGTGTAGCTTTCCTCATTAGCGTTTCTTTAGCTGATGCCTTGGTTATTGTTGTGCAATGCAGCAAAATGTAATTTTTTAAAAAGTGACTCGGCTCGTTACACCGTGGTTCAGTTAGAGCAGAACAAGCTGTTCCTGGATAACATAGTTAACTTAGCTTTGCTTCTTTTTTTCTTAAAATTGTGCTTAATTTTAACCACTTTCTGTAGCAGAGAGCCATAAATCTGATTTCACTTACTGTGACGTAAGGCTCATGCTAATAAAAGAGCAAGCCCAAAGTGCTGCATGGCCAGATTTCCCCAATTTGTTGCATGAATGGCTTTTGAAAGGGGTCCGTCTTTGTACAAAGGGACTCTCGTCTTTGTTTGGTTTCGCCCCATCTGTGTCATCTGGTGGTCTGTGCAAGAGGGTGGTGTCTCGGGGTGCTCCCCAGCGGCGTTGCCAGTTGTTTTATGGACTCGTTGGAGTGGTGCAGGGAGTTCATAAGTTGGCTGGGCCATTGTGTGCTGAGCCCAGCTGACACGTGTGAATTGACTCCAGCATATTGACAGATCATTTCCATTAATGAATCGAGGAGTCTGCCTTGTTTCACTCTGTGATTTATGCCCTTGCTTCATCATCCTCAGAGCTCTGGGTTAAATAACAACCCCCTGAAAGACTCAACCACTAATTGCTGGATGAAGTGAGTTTGCTTTGTTCAGTAGTTTTAAGTATCCCTAGATGTTCTGTAAGTCATATATAAATATTTTATATATTAAATTAAAATTACAACACAGTGAAAAAATATGAATAATAAATATAATGTCAGTAAATGCAGTTTTTTGAATCAGATTTGTGTAAAGGCTGTAAAACAAACCAGAATAATGGTGTGATGTGCGGTCACTTATTAACAAGTGTCAGTAAACAGCAAAGTTTCCATTCATCAAAGAGCTAGCAGTTTTCTCTCAAGGGTGGCTGGTCTTTTTCTTGATTTGATATTGAGATGCTTTTGTTTGCAACTGCTGGCGTTTCATGAGCTCTACCCTGATCCTCCATGGCGACCATCCAGCTTGTTCAAAGCAACAGCCATGCACTGCTGATAGCACTGGCCTCAGCCTGGCCTGTCACCCCCACCGCTGCTGCCACATGGAAGGCACATTTGCTCGCCACCATTTTATGCTGCTGTCACCCTCCCTTCAAGAGCAAGGGGAAAGAGGGGAGGTGAAAAGGAGAGGAGGGAAAGAGGGAGGCTCACCCTGAGTGGATGCTAGACAAAGATGGCAGCAGAGACATTTTGTCTACTTTCATTAGTTCTGGTGGTGGTGAGCTCTGCTGAATATTAGCCTGTTACTGGCAAAGGCACACATTGTGGAGCACAGACGGCGAGTATGTCACAATCGAATCTACCCCACCTCATTTCCATCTTCCTCACCCAAAAAGTGGGACATATGGGGCCGGATGCCAATTGCTTATTTTATATGGTAATTAACATCCCTTAAACCATGTTATGTGGTAGGTGTGACAAAGTTTATCTCACCAATTTACATATATACCCCCAATAAGGTGCAATATTTTAAGATCCTGACTGACTACAAAGGCTTATGTGCTACATGTTATTAAGAAATAAAGAATATTAGCATTACTCGCCTTCACTCATGTTTAATAGTTTTGTTGCGGCACTGTCACATTCAGCTAAACTCAGAACCATCCTAAATCTGTGCTGTCATTTCCTTGAGTATCTGCTATCTGGTATCTGTCAGCTTAAATTGGGACCCTACCTAAACCCATGCGCACTTGGATCTGTTGGTCTGTGTGTATGTTTTTAATATTTCTTTTTGAAAAGGGTCCGTGTGTGAAGGACAGCTGTGATATGTTTGGATGCTCCTGTAATGAACTTGATTGTTTTCTGTTGTTTGTGATCTGCATGACTTTATTAATTGCTAGAAAATTAGTTTTGGAGTTCGGCCAAAACACAGATGTTTCATCTGGTTTCCTGCTTTCCACCCTGTGCCTGATTCTTTTGTTTAGTTTTATAACAAAATTCGCAGAGAGAGTCCCAGATTTGTGCTGGTGTGTATGTGAAGATGTATCTGAATGTTGCTTTGTCCCGCTGGGCTTTTATCCGTTGGACTCATTATAGTAGTCATCTCACTGGGCTCTATTAGAGAAGCTCAGGAGATGGGGTCGCCATGAAAGAGTCATGATGGACGAAGAAGTGCTGATGTGCAGGTTCCTGCCTTCAGGCTTTCACCTGCTTAGAAACAGCCTCAAGGCAAAAAAGAAAAAAAATGACTGGCCTCTCAGTCCAGCTAATAAAAGATTGAAGACCTAAAGTCAGGACTTTTTTAAGGTTGCTTACAGTTAAGTGTATCTAAAATTTATGGTGAAACAAAATGTTACAGTTAACTAATTCTTTCTGTGCGTCTTTCTAACGATTTACAAAAAAAGAAAACAAGTCGAAAAGGTGGGTAAGAGTACCAGAAAGAAGGATAAAGTTATGCCGTTCTACCTCGTTAAATTTCAAACGATTTTATTAGAGTGTCAATTCTGTGGTCTTGGCAGGGCTTGGGAGGTGTCTGAGCAGGGAGTGCAGCGGCAGGGAGTGAGCATGTCGGCTGTTGACACCATCTAACGAAGGGGGGGATTAGGAGTTTACAGAGGCAGTAATATGATAGGTCAAAAAGAGGAGGCACTCCTCCACAGCACTTGGCTCTGTAATGAATGATTGACTGGAAAAGGAGAAGCTGCCACTCGCTGGCTGAGTGCTCATCTTGACGCCTGCCGCACCGCTCCACGGCTCCCCTTGATCACGTTTCGCTGCTCCTTTCTCATCTAAGGAACCAGTCTGCAGGGAAAAGCTGCTTTTCCCTCTTATTTTTCTCTCTAATTTACACATTTAAGACATTTTTGTTTGCTTATTTGCAATTCCTTTTTTTGTCAGTGAGCCTTCCTCTATCAGTCTTACTCCCAGCCCTAAAACCAGCCCCCCACCACCCACACACACACACACACACACACACACACACACACACACACACACACACACACACACACACACACACAACCTTCCCTTTCTCTTGTGTTTGCCTCGAGGCAATGAACTAATTTCAGGTTCCATAATTGCAGTGTGTTGTACACCTGTCTGCTATTAATTCTCCCCTGTCTCTTATTCTTTTTCTTAATGAGATATTATTGTAATTATTGTCATTATGCTGTTTTTCATAATGAACTTGATTGATATTGTTGTTATGGAACTATTTATTCTCTATAATTAGTGTAAATGTGGAGGGAACTTCTGTAGGCACTGATAGTTCGGGACTCCAGGTATGAGTAAACTCATCAGCTGGCTCCAGAGTTCCCACTTAGAGTTTGTCCTGGATATGAACATGAGAGCGGAGTAGCCTGGTCACTAGTGAATAGGGCCCTGCTTGTAGCCATTTTAAAACCATTACAATAATGAAAGGCTTTACAATGGGCATCCCTTTGCTTTGTTTCAGCCTGTCACTTGCACCCTGTGAAAATCAAATAGTGCTCTGAACATCATAAAAAAAGGTGAATAAGGTTTTGCCTATACTCCTATTTAAAAAAAAAATCTGCTTGTGTTTTGAAAAGAGAAAAAAAAGGTTTTCAGTGACACGAGTTTGAATGTTATTGTTGAAGGAGCAAACTACTGGAAGGAATGTTAAAGAAAAGCTCAGCTGAATGAGCAATGTTGAATTTTTTTTTCTTAGTGGCTCTCAATCCAATTAGGAGTTTAATAAGGGTCATGCATAGGGACTTCACGCTGCAGGTTGGTTTCTTTAAGGGTGCTTTCAGGGAGTAGGCTGGGGCTGAAGTTCCTGAAGGTCCTGACTGAAGGCTGGTCTCTTTAATGTGAAGCGAGGGGTCCTGTGCCCTGGTGAGTCATTGAAGCTGTTTGGGGAGCGCAGATGATATTTTCCATAATTGTGAAGCCTAGATTGTCGGATAATCTGACACTGTGGTTACAGTGGTTTCTCAGGTGGTACCAATTACCTGATCTCTCACACATGTCTGCTTCTCCTTCTCACGTGCTGTGCTCCTGCTGTTTCATTTACCTTGAAATGTAAGAAGATTTATTTTTTCTGTATAATAGCCTGTTTATAAGAAGTGAATATTTTCCCTGATTAAAAATCTTTGAGTCAAATCTAAACAGCTCTTGAACAAGTTGTTACTATTTTCAGGTTGAGTTTCATACTTGGAAAGCTGGAACCTTGAAAACTTGAATTTGAGTGAAGATGAAGAAAAGCTATATGGGTCTTTAGTTGGGACATAGTTGATCTTTAATCCCCCCCTCCCTCCCGAGAGAGAAAGTGGGCAGGAGGGCCCTAAAAGTGGACTTGTCCAGCCTTTGTGGGTTTGTTCACATGCTGCTGTGCTTTGAGTGTCTGACAGCCGTTTAACTCCACACGACCTGTTTCTCAAGTGCCATCGTTCGGTTGCTCTTGAATCCTTTTAGGAGCCATAATTACAATTCATGCACTCCCTGTGCTTCTTTGAAGAAGCATTCAGAGAGCAAAGCAGGGTGCAGAAAGCCTGAGAGAAACCCAGCAGTAGCAGCTCTTCTCCAGTGTGAAAACACTGAAACTATCAGCAAAAATGCTTACACCGCTATCTGAAGCTACAGGATGAATTTGTATAATATGCAGATTTGTAAAGTAACAAATAACTGGGTAAAACAAGGGTGAACGGTGTAAAATGTTTATAGAAGTAGATTTTCTCCTGCTAAGAAATGGTAAGCAGCAAGTCTAAAATATACATTTCACAGGACAAATTTCATCAAATTGCCATTCTTTCAAGTATGCAAACAACTTGTGAATTGTGGTACAAGTGAAGTGAAGCACATTCAATGACTTTCAAAGGGAAAGAGAAGAAAGGGTAAGCTTAATGCCTAATAGGTGCTTTAGTAATTTCTGAGTTTTCATAGCTTAATCCGTTCTGAAAAGCTCAGGAGAAGAAAGGCTGCAAATGGCCCTCAGCATTAATTTGATGTGACTTCTGTACAATAAGGGCTGTGGATCCCAGAAGCCCATTTTCAAGCTTACCTTCTTTCATCATCCTCAGCCTTTGGAACTTTTACCTAAATGTTTCATGAAACTAAGGCTGTAAGCCTCTTTGGTATTCTGTCTTTATAACGCATGGTTTAAGACTATTATTACACCGTGTTCAAGGCAGAGGAACACATACAAACACTGAAGCTGCCTCTCTATTGTGTGGAATTCAAATTGATTTGGTACAATTGAGAGAGCATTTGTATTAAAACACACATATCGTATGGCTCATTTCCCCTCTTTCTTTGTGGATTTTTACAAATGCAAATGAGTTGGTTCCCCATCATTCTTTGTACAATTAAGTATGCTTTTTGGTTCTCTGAGTATTATTTCCAGATCAAATAATGTGTCTTTTATTTCCTTTTAGATTTCAAAACACAGTTTCCCTAGGAAGACGTTTGAACACATAGCTAAACCTCACAGTGCCTCATTACTCTCGTTTTGTCCTGATATTTTTCGGAAATTAAAAGTCAAAATCACAAAATTCAAAGTTACATTTTCCTGTTGTTGTCTGCTTTTTGATGCCATTCTTAGTAACTCCAACCCCTTCTGTTTCTCATGAACTATGGTACCTCTCTGAGATTCTTTTTTTTTTTTTTCCATACAAAGAGTCAAAGCTGGAGGAGAAAGATTTGGTTTGTTATCAAAGAACCTTGTGATGATGTGCCCCAGGAAAGTGCAGTCTGCATCTCAGTTTCTATGCTGTGGATGCTTTGTAGCAGTCTCGCCCATTATAAAAATAACATCAGTTAAATTGATACATGTTCAAAGCTTATTTAAAAAATCTGCTTTATTTTCTTGAGATTCTTTTGTTTACGCAGAATTGAGGAAAGCCAGCAAGGGACACACTGGGTGGGTCAATGACCCTGGAGAAAACAGCTTGCATTAATATGGTCTAATCCAGTGTAATTAGTCAAATTACAGCACGCCAAGCAGCTTGTCAGGGGCTGTCGGCTTTGGCAGGCACACGAGATGGCGTGGAGTCCCGCTGGACAGCAGAGGGACCTCAAAAGCTCTGCGAAGCTGCCCTACTGCACTTACTTTTACTAATTTTATCTCATTTTCCTTTTCACCCCGTCATTTTTTTTCTACTCTTGACAAAAAATGGAAAGAGCTCTTCAGTCAGGCTACAATGTTTTCACCTTTTCCTGTGTTGTCTCCCACACCCCCAGGCTGCTAGCTTGGCTTACTGCCTGCCTGCTAAGGCGGATCAAAATGATAGGAGGATTCACAGCACAGGCTACAGAAAGTCAGAGTAATTATATCAGCGCTGCACTCCTCCTACGTGATTTTATGAGGGAGTCAGCTGCACGCTAACTAGTGCTGCTAAGAACCATGGACACGGTTAAGACACTTCCTCGTGTTGAAGGATTAGCATTGGTAAAAAGATTTAAACTATATAATTACATGAGGATAAAGTACAAATTATCTAGTGCACTCAACAGCCAGATTATCATCCCTTGCAAGCCCCGTTCAGCCCCAAGGGGTGAGCCTGGATGACAAAGGCCCTCATTAGCATAAATTTACAAGCCCTCTCGTTCAGAGAGGCCGATAAGAACCTGTTCCACCTTTGCTTTGGCCCTGAATGGCTTGTTGTGCTTTTGGCAATGACAGATAAGTCAGGGTAATTCCACTTTATGGCTGAAAAAATGATGCTCCAGATTCTGGCTGCATCCCGAAGGTGTCACCCGCGATAATCCTCAAACAGCGTCCGGCAGAAAGGGGGCTGTGTGTTTTCCAGATGATATACTGCGAATGACAGAAAGAATTATATGAAGGAGGACGAATCTGTAACATATTATTAAGCAATTCCCTGTGAATAAGGGGGATAAAAGGATAATGGATGAGGGTGTCATTATTACCTTGGTGCCAAGGGAAGCGCCAAAGCAAAGGTAGAAAGACAAGATTAATTGAGGACGAGTGAGGCGCTCATTGCTCATCAGGCCCTCTCGTCTAACCACTTGCTCTTTCTGTCCCTCTTCTCCTCTGTCTCTGCCTCTCCATCCTTGTCTTATTCCTTTCTTTTTCTCTGTCTTGCTCTGAGCCCCTATTCCTCCCACACATAACAAAAAAAAAGAAAGAAAGAAAGGAAAAAAAGAGGAAAAGAAAAGTAGAATTTAAAGCGATCAGCTTGGCAGTCTCAGTGGCAGCCAGATGAAGCTGGTACCCAGGCCAGGAAGATTTCAGTCATCTTAAGGCTGACAAGTCCCTGAAAACGTCCCATTAGGAAAAGCTTGCTGAAAAGACCCAACACCAAATGACTGCATCCCTTCTCTCAAGCTCCTTAGTGAAAGCATCCCCAAAGCTTTTTATCTGGATGATGTGCTGACTAAGTATGTTTGTGGATGTGGCTATGGGTGGCTCACCATTTGACCGTGTTCATTTTCCATATGAAGCTTTAAATGTTGTATTCTATCATTTGCTTGCTCACAAACAAACACAGGAAATTATATGTTTTGCTCATAAATTATAATCATGTAGGCAGTAAACATATTTCATAGAAAATTCTTAAGCACTCTAGTAACACTTGTACAAAGATAACTCATGTTAGCTTAAATGCTAAATTACAGCTTGATCTGCTTTTTGTAAGAAATGGGAGGTCTGTCCTTTGATTTCCAAAGAGTGCAAGCATTTTGTTCTCAAACTTGCTCACTCCTACACATGTTCCAAACTTTTGATAGACTCCTAACAAACTGAATCCTGATATAAAATGAAATTAGACAATAAGGATATGATCCACATAAAACTGTGATTTTATCAGGAATTGCATTCATTTTATCAATTTTTTTTAATATTGTATTCCCACTTTGTATTTTGGATAAAAGTAGCAAACGTGTAAACATGGCATCACCATCAGGCTTCAATCACAAGGCATCCAACTAGATCTAAAATCTACAAAAACATGACTATATGTGAATGTATATGTAATTTAAAGAGGGCTCATACCACACTTTAGATGGATTTCTTTCTTATAACCGCCAAACCTTCTGGCGGCTTGATGCCAAACTTTGTATCACTGCTGCAGAGAACCACAAGCCTAAGTTACTCTTTGTGTTTTTTTTTTTACCCATTGGATTTCTTGGGGCTTTATGTTTCCACATAGGCTGAGCTTTTACTCTTTAAGACACGATTGCATACTGCACCAGGGGCTCCTCCCACCTGTCCTACCATGGCAGTGTTGAAGACAGCGCTGCAGGGTCTGCTAATCTGCGTGAAATACTATCTCTGACATGAATGTTATTGACAAACTTGGCTGGACATTTTGGGCAGTGAACTGCCAGCATATTTAATGCATATTCATCTCCTTTATCCCACTGGTCTTGCCAGAGCACCAGAGCTGTGTCATCTTGCCACACTCCAGCTACCACCCAAATGTATAGTGACACTGATTATGCAAATCTGTATCTTGTTTTCTCCCAATACCTGCATTAGAAGCCTGCTACTTTATTGAAGTTGAGATATGGGTCTGTCGGAGAGGAACTAGTGGATTTTTTTTCTCTCCTTCTCTCTCTTTTTTTTTTTTTTAATAATCTGGGGGAATCTTTTACATTTTTGTATTTCTACACTTCATAACAGTTGTCACATTAAGGACAGATCAGATAAAAACAAGCTTTGATGCTCAGGCATACATTATGAATCTTTGCAGGATGTAAAAGGGATTAAAGTTAAAATAAAAATGTGGAGTTTTGCTTTGGCTTTGCAAACTTAAATATGCCAGCGTTAGTTTCATTTCACAGTGTATGCACTGCTTAGTGTGTACAAAGAAAAAACTGTCAAAGTTGGGGCTATTTTTTGTGCATATGGTTTTATTCAGGAAATATTTTAAATTAAAACTATTTTGTGTATTCATAGAAACTACTTTCTGCTGATCACAAAGCAACTGTCTGTGATAATGTGTTTTGTGGCTTTTGCATTTTTCGAGTCATTTTTGTTGTTTTGGGTTGGAGGGAAATCTCAGGGGGGGGGTATTTTGCCATCTAAGCAAGTATGGGAAACATATGTACATGCTAGCTATAACACAGTCTATGCAAGGCTTGCTTTTCTTTTTCACTTTTCTTTTTCCTTTTTAATTTAGATATAGATTAGTGGAAGAGTTGGGTAATTTTTATAAACATTATTTAGTTTTTATTGATTTATTTCTTTTTTTGCCCAGTCTTCCATGTTGTCTTAGGCTGGCAATGCTCTTCCACTTAACTCAGAGTTGTTCTCTGCTCTCCCTGTTACTAGGCTTCATGCTTTCTCTGTGCCTTCTCTGGCTTCTCAACCTCTTCACAGATTTGGCCCATATTGCCTGGGGTCAGCCATTGAATACAGTATATGCAGTGTGTGCTGATCCTCCAAATTGCCATGTGTGAAATCCATCCCACTTGCTCCTCGGGGAGTAGTCATATCACTCAAAATGAAACTGCCTCTCGTATCCTCCCCTTATTCTTCCACTTCACTGTTCTCTATGGCCGCCTGGGACCATGCAGTTGTGAGGCTTTATAGTGGAAGCCTATTAGACAAATCTGAGAAGAATGCAGCAGAGGTGCTGTGATACCAGGTTGTCAGTATGCGCCACAGTCTCATATAAATATATCAGTCATGCTGGCTTGGAGGTCTCACTGAATTATAATATTTTCCTATTTTGGTGTAAATGGAGTGGAGGGGGTGTAGATTGTTCCGTATGGGAGAAAATTGCATCAGGTTTTAAAGAAAATGCTTCGTTAGATTTATTAATAACATCTGTCATTGTGTCTCAGTCAATGTGGGGGTAAAGCTATTCGGAAGTCAAATATGATTAGAATCTATTTCCATGCATGGAGTGGCTTCCTGTCGCTTATAAACATGATGTGCTCCGTGTGAGCATCTGCACATTATTATATATGAGTTTCAGCCTAAACACTGGTGTCACCTGTGCCTCTCCTCATCTCATCTGTCAAAATATTTTCTTTTTTTCTCCTATGATGTTCTGCGTGCAGAACGCAGCCTGCCCTCTGTCACATCAGGGAAACCAGAGAGAAGGAATAACGTAAAAAGAGCAGAGTGTTGTTAAATTGCATTATGGTTATTATACAGGAGAGGGATATATGCTGCAGCTGGTAAAGCAGCGCATGCGCCTGTGCCTCCTAATGAGCCTGCATGGAGGGACCTGTGTGGAAACAAAAGGCTGCGCTTGTCGGCCACACCAGACCCCTTCACCCACCCTCTCACCGCTCCCCCAGCCCTGAGCGTGACAGACCAAGAGCAGAGCGCCGGTCCCTTCCTGGTGGCGTGATTAGATTGGGGCCGAAGTCTCCAGCTGGCAGGCCTGTCTGTGACTGGAGGCGGCCGTCCCCAGCGCTTGTCACTGGCTGACACCTCTGACAGGCAGGGGACAGCTTCAGCAGACAGGTTCATTAAATGGCATTTTTTACAGCTGGGCCTCCAAAAATGAGGGCTGGGCTTTGTCAAATCCCCAAGTCTACAGGGGCCCCTGCGTGTTGGTTTAGACCAAAGCTTTGTTGTTATGACAAATTTTTTGATCTGGGCCGTTTGAAATCGGCTCTTTTTTTCTCCTCTTTAGCCTCTCTTTTGTTGACAGCTGGCCCTTTGCCCTGTACTTTGTCATGGCAGCAAAATGTTTGCGTTAGCTGGTTAACCAAAAACAGCCCGCACTAAAATATTTCATTGAGAACCTATTTTGAGACCGAATATTACAGCTGTTTATATATGTTTCAATACTTACGAGCCTGCACTATGTTTTATTGCTTCCATGGTTGTTATAGTTACAGTATTATTTTATAAGGCATGATATGAAGATGGAGAATTCACGAGCTACTGGTAAATTAAAACAATAAATTACTTTAATGAATAAAGACTGTACTAAAACTGACAAATCATTCAGAGGCTCTAGACATATGAATAACTTAATTCATATTCACATAACACCTCACTAGTCTTTTGATGGAGTAAGCTGTTGTAGTCTCCCCATGATGCTTATCTGTATGACTTGCCTTTCAGCATTGCACTCAGAAGACTGCTTCCACAACATCTGGCTACAGAGTGGGAGGGGGCATAAAAGATACCCTTCTTCCCAGTGAGCTGCTGCTGGCCTCCAGCTCCTAGTTGTCCTTCCATCGCACCTCCCTTCTTTTCTATCCCCCTCCAGTCAGCACGCTGCCTCCTCAGGGCCGTGCTGTCTCTATGACAACTGTTTGAGTTGGGGGTTGCAGAGGTGTCAAGCAGGGGCATTACTGGTAGGAGAACACCAGAGATGCTGGGCTGCACATCCAGCATCTCCACCTAATCCAATTTTAATTGAGCTCAAGAGATTTTGGATGTGGCACGGAGGTCGGGCATGAGCTATTCCAGGGAGAAATTAAGGGAGCTCGGCTTGTGCTGCACTCTTCCAGCCTGTCACTATTTTAAATGAGCATTAGCATCAGACCTAACCCAGCTCACTCTGATTCTCTCCATCTCTACCCCCACCACCGTGACCACACACACGTGCCCGCACACACACACACACACACACACACACTGTAGGGCCTCACCCCCTTACTGCCCTGTTAAATCTTTATTCTCTCCCACACACGCACTCTCTGAACTGAACCTATGTGTGATTATAACCTGGGGAGTTGATGAGGTTGCTCCCTGGCTCATACTGTTAGACAAAATTGTTCAGTCAGGGGGAAGTGAGATGGAAGGAGGGAGAAAGGTGTGTGAGGGGACCATTCTCACCTGTCAGAACAACTGTCTTGTCTTTCTGTGTGTGGACCCGCAGCCCCCGGTGGTGCTGCATACACTAATGATTCTTTGTCTGCTCTCTCTCTTTTTCCTGGCATGATGATTTTTATTGATTATGTATATCCCACTGACCCAGGGGGCTATTTCTTTGACCGCTTGCCTTTCCATCAATGACTCTTTTAAACTAACTCAAAAATTGTGAAACTTTCAACACAATCTGTACACAGCTTCATGTTTTGTAGCAATTGCGCCATGAAATGTGTTATACAGTCTCAGTAATTCTTAGTTACAAGTTGAAAAAGGGAATGAAAGAACTGATACTGGTGTGATATTGCGGCCTCTCCTTTGCCTTGGTTTGGTGAAGCTCCGAGTCCCAATTACATCAGGGTGCTCTGACCCTGTTATACCTGCCTGCAAGCCTAGTTAAGCATTTCTCTTAGCAGCCTAATGGGTAGAGGGATTAGTTTGCAAGTAGCAGGCAAAGGTTTTCTGTCTCAATAACTGTATTTGTGGTGCTCATGAAAACCGGTTTCCACTAAAAATACCCCCCAAAACAAAACAGTATCTACAATAATGTTTTACTCAGGTTTGTTTTCCTGTCTGTGCTCTGTTACAGTCTCCTCACAGCTTTGACACCTTTCATCATATCTGCAACACACTACATTCCTGATCTTTCATTGTAGTCGGTAGTCTTTTTCACTCTTCACATTATCTTTTGTTTTATACATCTACAATAATCACAGGACA
Organism: Oreochromis aureus; assembly: GCF_013358895.1. Taxonomy (NCBI): domain Eukaryota; kingdom Metazoa; phylum Chordata; class Actinopteri; order Cichliformes; family Cichlidae; genus Oreochromis; species Oreochromis aureus. Next base: position 9,412,756 of record NC_052955.1, on the reverse strand, counting down.
TTTTTTCTCTTCTCTTGTTCACCTTTTAGCTCTTACCATACACTGAGGGCTTGCATGGGAAGTGGATGTTCAGTGAAATTCGCGCAGTCTTCACTAGACGATATCTCCTGCAGAACACAGCGCTGGAGGTCTTTATGGCCAACAGAAGTAAATGCAGTAACAATTTAGAGAATTTAAAATTGAAGTGCTTATTTCCCATATTTTTTAATATAATAAGTGTTATCTTTTACTCTTTGCAGCATCAGTCATGTTTAACTTTCCTGACCAAGCCACAGTAAAGAAAGTCGTTTACAGTCTCCCTCGGGTAGGTGTGGGTACCAGCTATGGACTTCCACAAGCCAGGTAAGTTGAAATAAAACAATCAAAACGCCATTAAATGTTTAGAATTATATTTTTATATTTATATTTTATGGCCTTGTTACCTCATCTGTGCTGGGTGTTGAAGAGTCTGTGCAGTACTGGCCTGCAGTAGAGTCATTTGAAGTCCCATTGCTCCAGTCATTGAAGTGGATGTGCACTGACCCTGACTGAGCTGACCTAATTCTCTGACAGAAGACTCTATACAAGAGGATTGCAGCCAGGCCAATGACCACAGGAAAAAAGATTCCCTTTAGACTCCAATGGTGCTAATAGGCCTTTTATTTGCTGCCGCAAAACTGGCAACTTATATGATATTTTGTGGATGTCAAGAAAGGCATCCTGTATTGTAGTTCAGCTTGAATAATTGTGTGATTTAGGGATTTTTAATTACCAACTCTCATTCACTTAATGTGCTAGAATAAAAGATATACAGCTATGAATACCATTTTGTTATACATCCTTCATCTCAGTGTGTTAATTCTAAAACTGAGTAGTAGTGTTAAAACCTGTGACTGGCTTTTAATGTCATAATGTCACAGTTTGCAGCCAATCCTTTGAATTGAGTTCCATATACAAGTTTTATGTTTATGGTTTTTTGTTATTTTGCCTTCAAATTTTTTAACAAAATCCAGTTTTACTAACACTAATCCTGTGGATATTGAGTTATTGTTTAAATGCTTTTTCCAGACGCATCTCCCTGGCCACTCCTCGTCAGCTTTTCAAATCCTCCAACATGACCCAGCGCTGGCAGAGGAGAGAAATCTCCAACTTTGAGTACCTCATGTTTCTCAACACTATAGCAGGTAATGTTGTATGTATTAAATTTCTAATGTTCTGCAACTATGAGATTTCTTTGCTTAAATTGAAAGTAGCAGAAGGTATGGTAATAATATATTCTCTTTTTCTCAGCCATCAGTTAAACAGACAGATTCTGACTTGTTTTCTTCCTTATCCGGGCAAAATTTCCAACCGGTGAAATCGTTGAGTTTTAATCTATTATATATGTGAAACTTTGCCCATTAGAGTCTTATGGCTTTAAGGTTTGCTATCACGATCAATAAACTTTATGTGTCAGTGGTGCTGGAAGTTACTATCAGTAGCCTCAGTTATGTCGTATTTGTTTAAGAATCCATGGTAGTCTTAAGAGGTGCTCAACATTGTAAACTTCACTGCTCATGGGAGTATGCTGTTTGAAGCAAAGAGCAGGCGCAGCAGATTTTGCCAGATAATTAGTGCCTGGCTTTGTGAGAGCGTGCACACGTGTGTCTGCGGAGCTGAAAGGTTCTGTTGTCGACTCTCTGATCTGAACTGCAACTAACAGGGAAGGCAAGAGCGACTGCACGCTATTCTGCTCAGAAAGGTGTCATCCTCTCTCTCGCTGCATATTCATGCATATTTATATTTAGCTTGTGCTCGACTTCGATACATTATTGTCAGCTAATTAGATGTAAGGCAGACAGAAAAACATGCCCAAAATTCATTAAAAATCCCTGGTAATGACCTGGGCTGCCAGGGATGTCAGAATAGTGTGGAGCGGTAGACAGGCGGGGGGTGAAATGCTGGGAAGAGGTGCGAACGGGAAGTGGTCTTCTAATTAAACACTATTCCACTGTTATTAACATCCTGCCACCCCAGCTCAGGCCTCAGCGCAAGTAGGTCTAACCACACCAATGCCCAACTCATCCTCCACACTCAGCCTGCTGCTTCCTTTTGAGTGTATGGCATTAACCTGGATAATTATGTTCTCTAGATTCCCCCAGACCCTGGTTACTCTGCAGAAGCCTTCTGCATGAGTGCCTGTCAGACGTTTTCACTTGCTCGGCTAGTTTTAGATTTTCTAAGGCCAACCTGCTGCAGAATCGTAACTGATTGACTGGTTGAAGTTGATAATATTTTATAGTTAATCATTATAAACCTGGGAACAATCTAATTAAACCTAGATGTAGCGAAACAGCCTTTATTATTCTTTCCTTATTATTCTCATTTGTTCTTTATTTGAAAAGTTGACTTTAGTAAATGTGTTTTCTATTACATGATAGTGATAATGTCATTCTAAAGAAGCAGGGTGCATATGCAAAGATTCAATATCATACCTTGAGTTTAGCATTTTGGTCATTCTGTCTTGCACTGAACATAACAAGCTGGATAGTTAACAGCCAGTGATAACAGCTTGGTTGAAAACAGGAAAAAAAAAATAGTAGTGGGCTCTCTAGTGTCTTTTAGTGCAAACTTACCCTTGACACTCACTTAGTACTTACAGTAGCTAAATTGTAGTAGCACAGTAGCCTTAAATTACACATGACTTTAGGTGTTAATACAATTTATTAGGTGATTTATATAAAACCCAACCTCTAGAATAGAGTCATGTGAAAACCAATGTACATTAAGGTTTGTGGGCATTTATTTATGCACAGCTTTCTTAAGGACCTGTCACAGCATTTCAGTAGGGTTAAAGTCTGGACTTTCACTGGGTCGTTGCAGCACTTTGATGGTTTTCTTTTTCCGCACTTCTGTTGTAGATTTGCTGCTGTGCTTGGGATCATTGTCCTGTTCTATAACCCAGTTTTTGACCAAGCTTTAGCTGTCAAACAGATGGACTCACATTTGAATCTATAATATTTTGGTACACGGAGGAGTTCATTGTCCACTGAATGACTGCAAGGTGCCTGGGTCCTGCGGTTGAAAAACAAGCCCAAATCATAACCCCTTCACCAACATGCTGACAGTTGGTATGAGATGTTTGTGCAAGCATGCTGTGTTTATTTTTTGCCAAACATAGCACTGTCCATTATGACCAAACATACTTACTTTGGTCTGGTCTGTCCAAGGACATTGTTCCAGAAGTCTTGTAGTTTTTTTATATGCAACCTAGCCATGCTGCCATGTTTTGGGGTTTTTGTTTTGTTTTTTTAGAGAGAAGTGGCTTTCTTCTGGTGGTTTTTCAAAAAAACAACAACATACTAATTCCATCTTTTTCTAATTGTACTGACATGACCAGTAAGATTTAACATGTTATCTGAGGTCTATGAGTCTGAAATAAACTCTGACAGTTAATTCCTGTGGAAGCAGTATGGGGTGTACTTAGTTTTTCATACATTGGTTCTGAATTTGGGCTTCATGTTTATTCACTAAATAATGACATTGTAATATGTCATGTGTAGTAGTGTCTTGAAAGGGAAAATAGCTGTAGAGATCAAAACTGTCTGCTTATTTCTGCTGTAGAGTTGGTTATTTTTCAGTCCTGGAATTGTTGCTTCTTTAGTATAGAATGTTTAACTAAAGAAGCTGGAAAATAGTTTGTATTCAATCACTGGATGTTCCTAGGAAACGTCTTTGTTTGTTTTAATCATATAAAGACAGGATATCCTAGGATACCATGGTCTGACACCTTAGAATCTCTTTTGTGCCCTTTTACACATTCAGTTTCATTTTTCCTGGAAAAGAAGTTGTTACATTTTAACTGTCAGTTTACTTTGAGCCAAAGTTTTCAGCATGATTTATCACCAGCAGTAAAAATTCTAGCAAAAAGCAGCCCCATCCCAGTCCTGGATTACAACTGGCCACCACCTGACCTTGCAGCTGTATCAATGTCATCTTCAAAGGAAAAGTCGAGCGTTATTGACAACATGGTACATGCTCTTGGCTTTTCCAGGTTTCCAAGTTTTCCAAGTTTTATCATCTGAAAATCATATTTTCCTTTGAGAACATCTGGCCAATCAGCAATCAGATTTGCTGTGAGATTTCAGGCGTTGGAAGTCATGTCCCCCAGAAGAATGTATACCTCTGCAATTACATTTTCTCCTAACTACTTGAAAATGCTTATGTTCTCCATATACTTAAAGACAGGCCTCCTGCAGTTCCCACAGTCTATTAACAAAGGAGACACAGCAGGCAGAGTCATGGGAAATGCAGAATCATTCTCACATTTTCTACCATTAGTGTATGTGTTTTCTTGGCAGACTCTCTGTGAAGTGTGGAAGGAAGTCCGTCTGATTGGGGGCTTGTTGGAATGTTGCATGTTGATCCCCTAAAGTAACTGAAGCCTCAAGTGTACGCTGCCCTGCTTTCAACCCCTCTGTTCGCCTCCAGCCCATCATCACTCACAGTTTTCTGTCTCCTCTGTGTGTTTAGGGAGGACATACAATGATCTGAACCAGTACCCGGTGTTTCCCTGGGTCCTCACCAACTATGACTCGGAGGAGCTGGACTTGACCCTGCCAGCGAACTTCAGAGACCTCTCAAAGGTACAGGGGCCTCTCGGCTGTTCACCTTAAAATGATGGAAAAAAGAGGGGCAAGAAGGGGCAGCTGGATCTAATGGCAGGGGATTTTCTTATTAGGAGTCAGATTGTAAAACAATATGGTATTTACTGGCAAAGGAATCATGTGCTGTCTCTGCACTGAAGTGGAAAATGCTGATTGTAGCATCCTGAAATGCACTCAACAACTTTATACAAGTTTACTCCCTTTTGTTGCGTGCTGCATTGTCTCAACACATAGTTTGTGCTGTGTGCTTTGGATATACCCTTAACATATCTCTTTGGTCTTGCATTAGAGAGGCTTTTACATGTTTTACTGCCACAAGTCTAACTCGATGAACTCAGCAAGGCAACTTTAAATCCATCATACAACCCAGCATGATCAGCTCATGTTAAGTCATTGTCATAACATAAATTAGAAATAGTTTTTTGAAATGCATATACAGCATCACAATATGGAAAATGTATACAAAATCAATATATACTGTCAGTTAAATCCTGACTGTCCTTCAACAAATTTGTAGAACAGTCTGCATAACACAAGAGTAAAATCATGACAACTTTATCCTCGGGGGGCTAAATAATGGATGTCTGCACAGCCCGAGTCTTCATACACTCGACGCAAACTGCACGATTTCAAGGATAATTTTTTTCCTCTAAATTCTGCCATGCAGCAGTTCAAGTTTCTGCTAGTAATATACTTTTATTTTCAAGGTCGATGAACTGATAAGAGAATTCATGAGCACAGTGCCGCAGTGAAAGATGTTCTAAATATGGCTTGTCCAAAAAAGATCAAGCTGAGCAATAGTAAGAGCTCTGGTAACAGTGCCAAATCACAACAGCTATGATACAATGTCCTTAATGCCCTGCAACCCTGATAGATAAAGTTCAGCGTTATGTTTGCTCTGTCTTTGAATGAGGGGGGAAAAAGGCAGCAGAACTGTGGCCTGGTTTATAGGTTTACCCCCTCCCCTTTCTGTCTCTCTTTCTTTCGCTCTCGCTCTCTCGCCCATGCACACTCCAGCTCACTGACCTGAAAACAGTCGCATTCCTGTCTGAGCTCTCTCTCTCACTCACTTTATCGCTGCCTCATTCCCCTCAAAGCACCAAGAGCCTCATTTTGCCATCTCAGTTCTCAACAGTTTGTATCAATTTTCAGCATTTCAAAGCATCTGTTTTCTTGGTTTTGTGGTGAGAGAGACGGAGGACTTTGAAATAAAACTATGAAACAATCAGTCACAAGTTAAAGTATTGTTAATTTTTAAAAAAAGAAAGAAAGAAGGGTTCTACTCCTCTAGAGAACAAAACAGAAAACATTTTGGAGAAACAGTTGTGTGTCTTCTCTTGTCGTTTTCTTTACCTGTGGGGTATCCAGGTGGGATGAAAAAGCCACAGAATGTGTATGCGTGTGTATAGAGATGTGTGTGTTGAGGTGAGTGATCAGGGCTGGGCCATGTGGAACCCTCCTGCCCCGGGGAGACAGTTATGTATTGTAATGTATTCCAGTGACATCCTCTCATGCTGTTTACAGGGCCGAGCTGCCTTCATTAGCATGAGTTCACAGCCTGTGTCTCCTGACAGTTGTCCTTGGAACCCCGGGGCTCTTACCTCCAAAAGTTCACATAAGCTGGTGTAGCAGAGAGGGACAGAGGCCCCCACTCTTCTCCTCTCTGTTTCATCTGCCCTTTTTTGTTCATTTATGGATCAGTGGTAGTAGCAGTAGTCTCTGGAGACATTCATTGTATATTAGGTGGTGACTTTCTTCTGCGTTTAGCCAGGGATTTGTACATGTATCAGGAAACTGAGGCTGGATATCATTTCAAATTGTTTTATACAGTACCCATTTTTGGTACCATTAAGAATACATTACTAGTTCTTGAGGAATTCAATCTTTTTCAGATTAATGTGAGTCAGATTTCTGGGTAAGTGTTTGGTAGGTGATGACGCATCAGTCCTGTTACTGGGTCCAAGTCTCTTAACGAGTTGGCTGAGACTCTTGTCTTTTTGTTCTGTATTGCTGCTTCCCTTGTTTACTGCATATGCATAAATCCTAAAAAAAACCCTTGTCATTCTACTCCTTGTTTAGCTTTTATTTTATCAGTACTGTTCATGTGTACATGTTAATGTGTACATACCTTTAAGCTGAGCTCTTCAAACCTCACCATGTACACCACAGCCTCTGGGCTCATATTGCCCCAGCTATATTAACCAATATTTTAACCCTGAAGGAATGACTCGCTGTTGAGCCAAGTAAAATTTTTGTGTAGAGATTTAAGGATTGTGACTTTTTTAGTAGCAAATAATTCAAACTGGGCACCAACACAATTGTTACTAACCTAGTCGAGGATAAGTGATCTTAGATGATGTTTGCTCTAGCCTTGTATATTTTTTCTCACTATCAGTCAGTTTGATCTTCATTTACATCCAAAGTTATAGCAATGGGGGTATTATTATTATTATTTTTGTTTTAGAAATACCTCACACAGTGTATGTGTACATCTTTGTTGACTAACTCTCTATGTCAGTGCTACCTTCTATGGGCCCAGTCACCAAGGCTGAGGGACCAGTTAGCACACTTTGGCAACCGTGGATTATAAGAGAAAAAATGTGCATTTCCTGACCAGCTGGTGAGCGGATGCTGGCTGTCCCTAGGTGAAATTGGTCGCAAATAAGTTGCTGCACCAAAAACCTTACTGTGTGTTGCTAGCAAATTGCTGTGGAAGATGCAGACCTGTCTGCAAATTCTCACCAATTACTCATCTTCCATGCAAACTGTGGACAACCTCAGAAATCTAGTGATCAAATCAGCGTCACAGAGAGTATGGTGCAGCACCGTATAACGTACCTCATTGTGAGCAGTTTCACATAAGCCTGTCAGCAACCACTCACCCAACCAGTCAGGGAATACACCCTTTTCTGCCGATGTCTGATTGCCAGGGGGTTGCCAACCAGTCTCTGGACCTGAGGTGATTGAGGCCTAGCTTCATTCAGCCTTTGCTTTTCCACTGATAGCTGGATGCTATGCCTAATGGTGACACCTAGGAGAAGAAATATACTGGTGTTTTTATTGAAGGTGAAAGAAGACGGACAGTTTTTAAAGCTCACTGGTATCTCAGAATTTGTCTGCTTTTGGTAACTGGGAGATCTGGAAAATAGTACATTTAGTTACACTTTGAATAGGCTCCCAGTCTATCACATGAAATAAAGAAAAAAAAGCATTTCTTGCTAGTTTTTTATATTGTAGGAATTTAGATTGTCCCTGAACTTAGCATATTATACCCCACATTATGGGCTACAATAAAATGCTCTTTAAATAAAGGTTTTATTTTAACTTGTCTGTTTATTTTTGCCCTGTGGTTTAGTAAAATCAAGTCACCCCATGTAATATCACCTGTCACCTGAGAACTATCATGTCATTACTCTTAGGTTAGTACAATATAATTGCAGTACAATTAGGCAACATTAAGGCTTCATAAATTGTTGTTAGATTAGTATTCATAACCTCATAGGGGTATTGCACAGTTTGTGAGGTTTTCTTTCTCACAGACGAGTCATACCTGAGACCTGTTTTCCAATTATATGCAACTGTCACTTGATGGACAGTATTGTCTCAACTGCTCAACGCTGATCTACTTAATGAGAACCTCCCAAACCTGTACACACCTACATTTCCTGCATTCAGTTTGCTTCAAAGTTCTGTTGAATGCTGTGTCGATTTGCCTCGAGGCCAGAGTTCTGCATATTTGGATGTCAGATACATTCTCATGCAATGAAGTGTTTCATTAGATTCTAATGATTATTTTTTGACAAAGTGACATGTAGATGACAGATGTATGGAAGCTATCTTCCTCATAGCTGTTAAATGATGTGATGGAAACGTATTTAATTGCATAGGAAAGCAAAGGAAGCAGATGTTGCTCAACATGCTTCTTCTTCACACAGAAAAATTTATTACGTGTATCTTTTGAAAAACATTTCGACAGACATAACAAAAATGTGACACAAGCGGAGTTTTTATTCAATTTAAATTAATATATTTCCATCTTAACAAATTATATAAAAAAAAAACCCCTCATGGTGCCTCTTGTAAACGTATCTTGAAAGAGCTATAATATATAGGAGGCTATTTTCTTCCTCTCTGAGCTGAGAATCTCTAACAAACTTTCAGTAACACAGACACAGCTTGGCTGCTACAAAGCACTCCCTCCACACTTTTCTCTCTATAATGGAGGCTTCTTCACTCACACTTCCACTCCAGTCAGGCTGTTTGGAGCACATCTGCTTTATCTTGAGTTGGAGCAACTTGATTGCATTAGACTGGAGCTGCATGCAGCCCTGCCTCTGACGAGGCAAGCAAAAACGACTGTGACTTCCCCTGACAGAGCACCACAGCAACATACTGTAATGTAATTTCTTTTGAAATATAAAATGCAATATCTCTTTGGGAGGTAGCTTAGATATGACCAAACAAATGGGGACACTCTCTGCACACTCGCTCACCAATAGCCACGTTCATTTCCTACATCTTTGGAGTGCAACACCACAAATGATCCTGATTGAATCTGAAGTAAAATCCAAGTTTGATCATACTTTGTTTAGCTGCATTTCCCTTGGTCAGGTGTTATAGAAGAAATGAAGTCAGATGGGAGAAAGTGTGGCGTTGTCTGAAGCTGTTGTTTTCATGGTCTTATATCTGTAATCAGTGTGATATGTAATGTAAGGAGAAGGTAAGAGGTTATTATTGTTTGTTGAACAGATGCAAACAAAGCCTGATTTGGGCTCATCAACAGATGGTGAGTATGACAGGAATAAGCGACCAGTGAAATCCTTTGTGTCTTTTCTTACATTACTGGAAACATTGTACATTATTTTGTACAGTTGTTTAAACAGAAAATCAACTTTTTATACTTTTTATATTTCCATACATTATTCATTGGCATATTTCATTCATTCTCCATATCCAGTTAGGTTAAACTTCGATTTTTGGGACATAGTTTCAGTTATACATTTTGTCCTTTTGTTTTTTAAGGTTTTAAGGAAATTATTTTTTTTTACCATAGATCAACCACATAGTTCATTATTCGGATGTATTCCATGTTAGTGTTAAACCTAAACAATCATACCTAGACATCTTTCAATAGACTAGTAGCCTTCTTAATATTGGAACAGGACACCATGACACCAGGCACTGAGGTGTGTACTATAAGCCTGTAGCAACATGCCCATGCTAATGGGCATGGCCCGTTGGTGCTGTTGGCAAAAAAAGGCAGCGAGTGGGGCGGTAGCTGTTGTTCATATGCCAAAAATAGGTCATTTTAGCCCATGGCTAGGTGGTTGGTTGCCAGTGTGATGCTATCATAATAAACCATGCTTACTTCAACTTTTAGGGATATAAATTACATGTTATTGTTGTGAGATAAAATGGATAGAATGATTTTTATAAGGCATTATAGATGTATAAATGCTAAAAACTGGTCATTTTAGCCCATTGCTAATTGCTGGTGGATACTTGGCTGCATGATATCTAATATAGATATGAATCTACAGGACCCAAAGATGTACCTGTATGCAAAGTTTGGTTGTTCAAATTCATTTGGTCTTCATTTGGTCACAGACAAAGAAACAAACACACAGAGATTTTATGTATTATAGCAAAGATGTGGACATGTACAGAATTTGGGTTAAACTGGAAGTGTCCTTATTTTTTTATGCTTGAATTCCACTAGAACAACTGCATGGGAGCTTCAGTCCTGCATGTTCTGTGTCAGTCCAAACATGGATGTAGTTGTCATTTCAGTACAATGCTGAGTGCATTATTTAGGCAAACATGTTATGGATGTAGTCAAATGTTTTTTCAATTAGTATACTACCCAGAGTCATTTCAAGTACAATGTTGCCGGTGGAGTTTAAGTCACCTTCACCCGTTCATTTTGTCACAAACTGGCCTTGTCAGCTGGCTGTGGCTATAGCTTAAAAGTGAGAACTGTGTGAATGGGTAGACAAAAAGTTTCTTTCAATTAGTATACAGATTTACTCTGTTAATAATCATCTATTCTAATTGTAGCTGCAGTTGGATTTGGTACAACCAGACATGTGCTCATGATTTTTTTAAGATGGTGAATCATAATACTCTACAGTGTGGTGCTGATTTGGAGTAATAAAGTGAGTTCATTAAGCATGAATGCAAGATTTCAGTTTACAACCTCATCTTTACAAATAGGTGACCATTGCTTTTGTTTATATGCAGTCTACACACGGACTACTGTTCAACAACTATACTTTGAATTTATTTACCGAGTTTATTTACTTTTTTGCGTATTTGTCTTACGTGTTTCAGATCATCAACTGAATTTTAACACTGGATAACGATACCATTGGATAAATGCAAAATGCAGTTTTTAAAGATGATTCCCTTGTCCTTAAAAAGACCACCATACCAGCAATCAAACAGGATGGTGGTTGTGTGACGTTCTGCAGATGCATTGCTCTTTCAGAAGCTGGACGACTTGCTGTAACTGATGGAATGATGATGAATTCTGCTCTCAACTAGAAAATCCTGAAAAAGAATGCCTGGGCATCCATTTATGTTCTGAAGCTCAACTGCACTTGAATTATGCAACAGGACAATGATGCAAAACAGAACAGTCCATCTCTAAATGGCTCAAAAAAGATCAAATATAAGATTCTGGAAGGATCTTGTCAAAGTGTTAATTTATATCAGATTGAGATGCTTTGGCATTATCTTAAATGGGCCGTTTATGCTTAAAAATCCTCCAGTGTGACTGAATTGAAACAATTCTGGAAAGAAGAGTGGACTAAAATCCCTCCACAATGATGTATAAGAATTTATGCCAGTTATAAATGAGTTAAAAGCTTGATTGCAGTTCTTGTTGCCAAAGTTGGCAAACCGTTTTTAGGTTTAGGGGGCAAGTACTTTTTTCACTTAGGGCCAGGTAGGTTTGGTTAGCCTTTGTCCCTTAATAAATGAAATCATCATTTACAAACTATATTTTGTTTGTTTCAGGTCAAGAAGGGGGCAAAAACTTTTTCATGACGGTGTATTTACATTAATGCAACTATATCATCATGTGAGACATGCCCAGTTTGGTATTTGTCAGCTTTATAGCCCATATTTTTGGTTTGAACTAGCTATATGAAACCCTGACTTACGCAGTTTTGAACAATCACCCTTTAACAAATGTGTGAAAAACCCTTTTCTTCAGCGACCTGGGTCTTGTGGCTTTCCCATGGAGTGTGTTTGTTTAATTATCCTCACGTTTTCTGGAAAGTGAAATAAAAAGCACTTCTGTACTACATTACAAATGACATAGAAAATGCCTTATTCCATTTATGCTTACACAGCTAAACACCTTGGAAGCACAGTAGATTTTTTTTTTTTAATTTATGTAGAGCCACACAGAAGAATTAACAGGAAATACTTTGTCAGTTAAGGTGTGTTTGGATCTCTTCCCTGCAATTTGGTGCTCCGGTTTCTGTTAGTTTAGGTAGAAGTCTTGGTAGCTGTGAATCGCAGTACAGAGGCAGAGGCACTTTGAATGTACCCAAATTATAAATCTTAGTGTAGTTAACTGTTGTAATCTTTCATCAAAATATGTCACCCATTCTCTCATTTCAACACATTTTAGTTATTTTTCCAGCTTTCTCTTTGGTGCCATAATATTAAGCTGAGAAAGTAAGCCTTTTTTATAAACTCACTACTATTGCCAGTTTGGCATTCCTCTTTATTCTCATTAATACCTTTAGCTGTCTTTTCTTCACTTTTCTCCCCCTGTCACATGTATTACCTGGATCTTTTATACAGCTCTAACCTGCATTAGTCACACTAGCAGCGCTTTTACAGAGTGTGAGACGTCTTGTGGCTTACACCCCAATCCAGCTGGGCCAAGACGTCACATGCAAGGCTATTATCACCCCATAAATCTACGCAGATCTCAATAAACTTCTCTTTCAGTCTATTCAATTGTGCTAACACTGATGTGGACTGCCATTAGATTTTAAGAAAGGACTGAAAAAAGTAAAAGAGACTGCATTTAGTTTTGACTTAGAGCTTCAGGAATGTGCAGTGCACCACACGCAGATATGATGGTAATCTTCTCAGTGAGCAAGAGTTTCTCCCATATTGAGGTTTCATACTCGCTGCACCCAGCTAAAACAATAACAGTGCAGTTTTTAATAACGTTAGAATAGACATAAGCCTAAAACTGCTTTTATTTTATTTCTTCTGACCTCTGAGCTGCAGCTTTCAGGTAGAAAAGCTGCCATTGATTACATTACCAGTCACCCTTCCCCCTGTGCAACTGATTCAGTGGTACTGAGTATATTAATATTGACTGCCAATATGCTTCTAAGGCTCTCATATTGGATGAGGTGATCGAAAAGGCAGAGAAAGCAATTTATTCACCACTAAATGTATGTTTAATGGGAGTAATTCTGTTGCCTTAAGAACACATAAAAATGAAACAGCTGCCAAAGGGCTAAAACCCAGTGATGGTGTCAGTTTAATATTGAAGTTATTGCTAAGGCTGTGGTTTAAAAAAACCCTCTAAGATTTGGCCTAACAGTGGAATAATTAGATAGATGTAAAATATATATATAGCAGTGATTATTTATGGTGTCTAAATAATTAGGCAACAGTTTTTTTTTAAATGCAAAGCTGTGAAGTTTCAATCATTTCTGCTTGTTTTTTGTGCGCATATTATGGGGAGTATTTAATAATGAGCAAACTTTTCTGCTAAAAATACTAGCCATACTGAGGGTTTTTTAAGATCTTTTTTTTTCTCTGAAAAACTGATCTTCAGTTTCCTTCAGTTGATAATTTTAAGAGTGTATATTGTACACTTTTAAAACCATGGCTGTGGCTTACCTCAATGTCTAAGCCTCCAGTAATATAACACAGTGTTGGATTATTAGATTTCACTGTATTTTCCTGGTACTAAAAACAGCTATGTCCTAAAGTACAAAGGATTGTGACCCAGATGAAGATTTAAAGGGTGACCACCCCACACATGCACATAACCCATAGAGGGCACATGCACAGAAATTGAGATTCAGTAGCTACTATTGTTATAGCAGTTTTTAACAATGTCCACATCGGTCTTTATCATGTCCTACTAAAGTGCAGCCATACCTATATAAGCAAATTCTCAGATCAAGTGACCAACAAAAATAATATTGTGTTACAGTGATTTACAATACAGGAAAACTTCATTTTCTGTGCCACCCAAATGTAAGTACTAGCATCAGAGTGGCCACCCCAACAAATATTAGCTCCCCCACTGTGTTAAAGACAAGAGTAGCAGTTCAGAGTAAAGTGCTTGCCATGATGGGTGTGTTGGGTGTAAATAAGGTCAGCTAGGGTTAATCCACATGGATTAGCCACAGCGTTTTAGTAGGAGACACACATATCTCTTCCCTCCATCCTTAACGCACCATCCTGCTAACCCCTGCCAACATGCCCATTTAAATTTCAGACAGAAGACAGCGCAACAGTTACTTTAAAGGTTCAGGAGAATAACAGGCTCTGACAGACAATTGCCAGAGTAAAGCTCCATGTCTGTCCTGAACTTTCCAGCGCTTCCCACCCAGTATTACTACAAATGTCCCAAATGGTACCTTCTAAGATTCTGCAGCTTTCTCTACATTATTTCTGTCCAGTTATTTTTCAGTTATTGTTACATTTTATTTAGGCTTGTCTAATTTAGGTAAGAGCAGAGCAACTAATTGGCATGAGATGCTTGAGATGCTCTTATGAGGATAATTGAAGTAGAATTCATTACTCTAAAACTGTATCTCTAAAAAAAATCCCATAAAAATTAAAAATATTTAGACCATAATGTTACCTTCACTATGTTGATATCATAGGTAAGCAAATCATCCATATCCCCATACAGGAATTAGTGTGCTTCACATGTTGTTTTTCCATGCACTATAGTTTTTACAATCTGCAATGATGAGCCAAATAGTGAGGGCTACAAAGTTTACAAAGTACCTTTTAGGAACTCACAAAAATATGAATTTTCTATGCTTTTTTTCCAGAATTATACAGCCTTATTGTTTCCTTGCATGACCACCATAGATTTGCTTGTACATAAAAATGTAATTTAGATTGGAGACGACTCATGAGATGTGCTCCAATATTTAGAAATTATGACAAGTCTTGTTGCCCAGTGGTCAAGTGAAATATATTATACGAGTCAGTTTAGCACTCATGTTTCTTTTTTTTAATTCACAGAGAAGATAGAGTTCTGGGGGGTTTTTTTTTTTTGTTTTTGAGAAAAAATATGAGATCTGAGTTGATGCTGAGGAATAGGAATGGGAATGATGACTTTTGGATCACAAAAATTTGTGTTTTATGATTTTTGTGTCTGTCTCTGATATACTTACCCATAACTTTCTGTTATGTGAGATACCATAAGCCAAATTCAAAATGTTTTCTTAGACCTTATGGAGATTTTTTCAAAGGAACTGCCTTATAGTTAAGAGTTTTGCAGAAAATGCCAAAAGCTGTTATTTCCATTTTTTTAGCAGGCCAAGCAGGTGGCTACACATCAGGCTAGTAAATGTGGTTGTGATGAGAATGTGATAACAAGCAAAGAAACAAAGCAATATCAAATACTCATGCAGGAATACAGTAAAGAATAACATATAAATACAGAATGTTTATGTTAGAATAAAATGACGTAAAAAAATCATTTTCTTTACGAACATTCTTAAAATTCTGCAGCACAGTCCTCACGGAAGGAAACAAAAACTCACTGAAGTTTCTGTATTTTTTGTCTTAAATCCAAAACTAGCCCAGTTTTAAAACAGCAAGTACCATCAACTACAACATAGCCTTGCTTTAAATCTGAGTACTTCTAGTTATAACAGTATAGTTGTTATTATCATGAATACTGGTAGTACTGATTTTTTTTTCTTTTATTCAATTTTGAATAATAAGCTATTTGCAGCTCGTCTATTTTGACTGTTTTGAGCAAGAGGATAATGAATGACTAAGTTGTCTCACAGCATACTAAATTCTGCAGAGACACTGAACCTGTACATTTGACCCTCAAGGATATACAGAGGTTCATTACTGAGATTTATACCACTATGACAGCTTACATGTCCTACATTCTGGTCATTTCGACTCTATACTCTAGTTGTTATTGTATTCATAGAAAAACAGGATTTTATTTGGCTCTCTTTACTTTGATAGATTCATAGTTTGGATATCATTTGTTTAAATAAAGCTTTCACATTGTCTTCTATTTGTGAGATAACCAAAAGGTCATTGTCAGAAACTCTTAAGAAGGAAGGTATCACCAAAGGACATGATGACACATTTATCTTTACATCCTGTGACATCCTACTTGTTCACAGTAGGAAAAATCAAACAAACAGAAAAACACCCACACACTTTTAAATTCAGTGCACTGGACAAATAATCCTCAACACACTTTAAGGTTACAGGGTCAATTAAAATTTTAAAAAGGAACAACTCTAAGGTTTGTTTGCCTTACAAAACATGAGACTTGCAGACATTTAAGTACACCATTGTTCAATTCTGTTGTTTTCTTGGTTCTTAAAATTTGGGTAAATACAACCTCAGATCAAAAACAACACATGAAATATTACCCATTGTCATTCATTAACAAAAACTAAGCCAAAGTGCATAACTGCAGGAGAAAATATGAGAAACCAAGTACACCCTTGCTGCTTCAGTAGCATCCCAAACATACAATCAAATTTACAACAGAATGGCAGGAAAAAAGTGAAATCAATCAAGCAGATGAACCTGATTGAAATGCTGTGGGACTTTAAGGGAGTCGTGCATGAACAAATGCCTGCAAACTTCAATTAACTTTATATCGTAAAGAAGAGTGGGCCAAAATTCCTCCACTGTGATACAAGAGACTTATAAAGCAACACAGAAAATTAATGGAGGGCACTGCATTTGGCTTTGTTTTTTGTTAAATAAAAAAACGACACAATGTGATATATCATGTGTTTTTGTTAATCTCAGATTGTATTGAAATCATTTTAGAACCTGGTAAAGCCAGATTTGTTTTCTCTGATAGTGTAAAAACCTTACTTTCGAAAGACGGTATACCAACTTTTTCACATGACTGTACAAAGCATATGTAGTACATCTTTATAAAGGCATTTAAGTGGAAATGGAATACAAGAAAATTGATAATTGCCAGAACTAAGCCTGTTTTGTCCTCATTTCCTTTTCAGCCTATTGGTGCCCTGAACCCAAAGCGTGCAGCATTCTTCACTGAACGTTATGAGTCATGGGAAGATGACCAGACACCACCTTGTCATTACAACACCCACTACTCCACAGCTGCCACCACCCTGCACTGGCTTGTCAGAATTGTGAGTAAAATCTCTCCTGCAGCTACCCTCCCTCTTATTATTGTACTATGTGCAAAATCCCCGAATTAGTCAAGTATGTGAATAGGAATGAAGTCAAACCCAGACCTCAGACAGTTTTTCATTTTTTGTCTGCATTAGTTGATTGTCACTTGTCAGACTTGATGATGCTGTTTCTTTGAGGTCTGTTGGCTTCTGCACAGGAAGCAGCTCGACATCTCAATTTGATTGGGCCTGAGTTAGACCAATGGCGCTCAGAAAACACATTTCACAGGCCAGTAAACCAGCATATGTGAACTAAATAAAGAGTGGCTGGGTAATGATTTACAGAGGCTGCTGTGACAGGTTTATGTGTTTCAGGCAACCCAGTGAGCGCTGGAGACATGTCCATCAAGGTTACTGAGCACTGTCCTCATTTACTCTGGAAGAGGAGGAAGAACATGTACTTCCAGTCTGTTCCCAACAAAAAAGGCTCTTCTAACCTCCACCACTTCTTTGAGTTGCTACACATGTGATTTTAAAGAATCTTACTAATTTGAAGGTGCTTTATGAGGAATTTGTACTGTATTTCTCCCCCTCCCCCATCATTAGTAGAAAGAGGCTGATGAACTGAGGGAGCTCCCTTGACAGCAGTTAGATTGACCTCACTGGGTTTGTTCTCACAATCTCTTTCTTCCTCTGGTGAGTGATCCATCCGCTCCAACCGGCAGTGGTTGCCATCTCAGTCTAAGAAAACCAAATTTGAGCCAATTATCATTATGGCTTACTGTACTCAGGAAGAGCACTAATTAATTTTCCCTCAGGCTTGGATACAATGAAAGAATGATCTCTGCTACAGAAAAAATAACAATGAATAATACAGAAAATTCAGGCTATTCCTGTGCATTTAAAATTTAATCCTCAAGGTTGAAAAAATATTTTAAATTCTCAGATTTTGACAGGTGCAATCAAATTGGATGTCAAGAGGGTGACAAAATAATAAGCAGGACTTTAAATCTGGGTGGAGATATTTGACTTTTGTGATGAATACATTTCTTTCCTTATAGGAGCCCTTCACCACGTTCTTCCTCAGTGCCAACAACAACAAATTCGATCACCCTGACCGCACATTTTCAGGCATTTCCCGATCCTGGAGAAACTGTCAGAGGGACACCTCAGATGTAAAGGTGAGAATCACAACAAAGGATATACTAAAACATCCGTATCTTTAAATAAGTAGAATTAATATACATTTGATTCCATGCTAGTTTCCTTTTTGAAGCTTGTGTTGTGGACTTGTGGGTCTTCGAAAGGCAATTCTTACAGCAAAGATGGTTGAAAAGAATTTATTGCACAAGTCAATGCAAAATTATAGTAATATAGCATACATGTATATATTTTGCAAAATACCAAACCAAGACTCTTTTTTCATATGCTCTCCTCCTTTCTGTGCCTCAAAACCACTGCAAAAATATATACCATCAATTATAAATGCCTCTTCCAAACAGTGAATCTCAAAGAGCCGTTGTGCACGGGAATACCCTATGCACATTTGATTTATCTCATGCAGAGAGCAAACTATCTCAGAGGTAGAACAATCCTGCATTTGAACAAAGTCTGCATCTGAGAGAAAAACAAAACCATCTCTCTGCAAATCCACAGAGCAGTCATCGAAAACGCTGAACCCTGCTGATTTGTCTCCGTTTTGCCCACTGCATAACACGCAGCAGGGATACACACTGACCTCAAAGTGTCATATATTTCCAGCACACCCTGCATCGGGTAGTGTTGCCGCAGGCAATTAATAAAGCATTAATGACAAAAGCTATTTAAAATGTAGTCTTTTATGTACAGACAGAGCTTTTACTTGCCAGAATCTGGGGGAGAGCAGCTAGCAATCTATGTGAGGCAGAGGTAGAAAGCTGCAAACCAGTGAACAACTGAATAGTCAAACGCCACCCTGTTAACAAATACAGTCTACTTTCAACTACTTGTATGTCTGTATGCATTTCTTTTTACACACATAGCATTGCCAGTGATCTATTAGGAGAGCTGCTGGTCGTGCATGACACTACAGGATTGCTACCAGTATTTCATAATACATTAGTAGAAGGAAAATATTGTGCAAGAGCTTGTATGAATTAGTCATAGTGCAACATGGTAAACTATCAGGAAATGTAACATTATTATTTTGTGTGATCTTTTAAAAAATGATTTACCTTCATAGGCCTTCCAAACTATTGAAATTGTCTTTTTAAATGCGTAATCTTGGTCCGCATACCTGTGTTAACAACATTGCTGTTAGGATAGGCTGTCTGTCTGGCAGGCACAGAAACAGGTCTCCATGCATGCCAGACAGACACAAAAATGCCATTCCCGGACCCAGCAGAGAGTACAGGGTTAAGGTCATTTCAGCCCAGTGCACCAAGCAGGCCCACTGAGGCTCTAATTTAAAGGGAGCTTGTTTTTTACCAGGGTCTCTCCTTCATTAACCCCAACCTCCTCCAGCAGTAATGACAACAAGACCAAGGCAGCCTGAACCCCTGATGGGGATGACCTCCTAAAAGAGCAAGTCAAATGGAAACAACCCTTCACCGACCAAGCCCTCACCTCCCCGACCACCCCATCATTAATGTTAATGTGCATCCATACTTCTCATTTATTTCGGTGTGCACTGGTGTAGTTATGTTTAGCTGGCACAGCCACCTATGGGCAAAGACGAGGAGACTTTTCTTGGAGGTATTGGACACAAATCTACACGTTCGTCTTCATGCACACACAGAGAACTGCCACCATGTTGTCTGAAGGAATCCAGCAGCTCTCCGTTGGTGACAGATTTTGACGAACATGTCATTAAGGTGACACAGTGTAAAGCAACGGAGGCTTGTGTGATTGACTTGTTAGCCCATTACAATGCTGTTGCAGAATTAATGGCTGCCATGGGAGGGTGGCTTGAAAACGGAGCTGGCAGTTTTAACGGCTTGGCGGTGAGTTACGGCAGGAAGTTTACAAATGAAAAAGAGGAGGGAAAGTGTGGCTGTGTGTATGTGAGAGACAGGAGGAAGCAGAGAGGAATGGCTACTTTACTCCCTTCCCTGTCGTGTGCAGAGGGTGAAATGTGACCAACAGCAGACCAGCAGGGTTATTGGCCTGTACCATGTCATGCTAACTCGTTCTCTCAAAACCCAGTGATTTATGGCTGCCTGAAAGCCCAGCACGTTATGTATCCCATAGGCAATATAAAACTCCATAGGACCACTGAATCTGACAAACACTGCATTCATAAAACAAGCCAAATACAAAGAGTTAAGGTACTTGTACCCTGCTTTATTTTCTCACGCTAAAAGGTAGACAACATTTAACTTGTCTTTTGTACATGTTTTTAATGAGGACAGAGTGGAGGATCTACATTCCTTGTGTGCATATGCCTGACTGTGCAAATGCTTGACTCACTTAGCCATTTAGAGTGATCAGAACTGGGTCACAGTGGGAACTGCAAAATACCAATTTACTTTTAAATCAGCATTTTTTTGTGTGTGTTGCCTATCCAGGACATGCAGTACTTTATGGATTGTTTGCCGCAGGTCATTATTTAATCTAATAATACTATAACTATGTCATCAATAAATAATAAAAAGAAAAGCTTTTTACAAGCTGATGTTTTTGTGAGTTTTCAGGACAGTCTTTACAGCATTTCTATGCCTCTTTTTGTTATGTATGGTGGCTCAAGTAAGGTCTCTTCCATTTATAAATATATAAAAGGCTGACTGGCATAAAAACTCTATCCCAGGGGTGTCCAACTCCAGGTTTTAGATATCACCCTGGGTCAACACACCTGAATCAAATGATTAGTTCATTACCAGGCCTCTGGAGAACTTCAAGACATGTTGAGGAGGTCATTTAGCCATTTAAATCAGCTGTGTTGGAACAAGGACACATCTAAAACCTGCAGGACACCGGCCCTCGAGGCCTGGAGTTCGACACCTGTGCTCTATCCTAATACACATAATGTGCTTTGGATAATAGTCAGGAGTAAAGTATACATGACTCACTTCAATCCAATTAATCTTTATTCATATAGTGCCAATTCAGAAGAACAGTCAATTCCAGGTGCTTTATACTGCAAGGTAAATACTCTGCAGTACTCTAGAGAAAACCTCCTTTGAACAAGCACTTTGCAGTGGTGGAAAGGAAGAACTTGCTTTTTACAGGAAGAAAGCTCTGGCAGAACCAGGCTCAGGATGGGGCAGCCATCTGCTGCAACTGGTGAGTGAGATGAAAGAGGGAAGAAAAGAAGAGAGAATAGGGAGGAGGGGTAAATCTGTTTAAGACTTTTTTGAACAGTCTTGTAGGAATGGGGTCTAATAGACATGCTGATGGTTTGGAGAAGGGAATTATTGAAGATGGTTTGGAAAGATCAATAGGAGAGACAGAGTTTAAATAAATAGCTACAGTTGTTAAAGTTGTCATACTTAATACTACATAGGTGGGACAACTGTGAATACTGGTCAAAATTAGTGAGTAGAGTGTTTGCCAGCATGGCCATAGTGAGGAAAAGAGACCTGGTGTTGTTCCTGTTTTCCTCTATAAGTAAGGAGTAGTAAGATGTCTTAGCTTTACAAATGGCTTTTTTTCACTGAGAAACAAACTATTTTTCCAGACCAAGCGAAGATCTTCTCGTGCGCTTTTGTGAGTTATGATAGAGTCTCTGATTTCTCTGATTTGTTTTTCTTTTTCAGAAGAGCTATGATATCCACTAAGGATGTAACACTATTAGTGAGATAATTGATCTCTGAGGGAGTAAAGCTTAGATGGCTGCCCTGCATTGGCACATGGCATTGGAGAAGAAACGAAGGAAGCACTTACAGCACTTTCAGAAAGAAATCTAGTGTATTGAATTTGTTTTCCAGTGCTTTGTAGTCCATTATCAGGGCTGTACTTATCTTTGTTAGCTTATAGCACTAGTGCTCCTACAAAGGTTGCCAGTTTTGTAGCACAAGCATGAGCTGTAACATTATTATTATCTATTCTAAATATCTTGTTTCCCATGACACGGACTTTGTCTGATTTACTCTTTTTCACTGCTGCTGAATATTACTGACAAAATTAAAGTTTGTATCGTAATTCAGCTGCTGTACTTAAACTTTTCCTTTCTTCTCAGACGTACCTTCAGTTGGTGTAGGTTATGTGGTTGTTTCATCCTGATGGGCTTGTGTCTGCCATTTTCTTTGAAAGGTTTGAAATGTTGCTCCTTTTTTTTCAGCGTGAAAATGCTGTCCACCAGTGGAGTGGTGGCAAACACAATGAAACTGTGAGAATTGCTGTTGAATTTAAGGCTAATTAAATTGATACAATAACAAATTGTTATTACAACAGACTACAACTACTCTGTAGCATTGTGACGTACCGTGGTGGTACCGTGGTGGTGGTACTGGTGGTGGTCAGAGGCCCGGTTCACTAAAAAGTGCGCCCCAGGGCAAAGTGGCTTGCAAAACCTGTTGCCCGAATGTGTGTGAATGGGTGAATGACTGAATGTAGTGCAAAAAAGCCATTTATTTACCATTTACTTTTTACATGGCGCTGTGCCCGAAAAGTACTCTGCAAAACCATTTAAAATTTTTTTCGCAATACTGTAAATTAAATGTTAAATAACTATGTCCAGAAAAAAGAGGGTTTAATGTCAGGTCAAATGGTTTGAATGTTCTGTTTCTGTCAGGACAAGATCCAGAGTGTGATTAGGCTTAGAATGAAAGCCTCAATCTTAGAAATAAACCTAATTAAAACACTAGGTCTTTGGTTTATTACTAAGCTGGAATGTAAGTTTGCTGCCACTCCTCCCCCTTGACAATACAAATTTAATTTTTTTTTTGCTCAGTTACATTTTTCTTTCTTTGTTTTTTTTTCATTATTTATTTATTTTTTTGCTGTTTGGGTTTTTGGGGGTTATTGCGCTCAAGCTTTTGGAATAAATAATTAAAGTCTCTATTAAAATCAGTGGTTAATTTTGTGGTTCGGTCCATGATTAATGTAAAGATTGGGGGAACAAACCTGAGAATGACCCAGAGAACATCACTCCTGCACCGGTCACCTGATGGAGTGAAGGTTATTGTGGTTATTGTGATGGCTGGGTGGTATGTGTGAACAGCCAGGTAAATGTGTGCCATGTGAGTGGTGTAGACAAAAAGATATATTTGCCGACAATATGCAAGAACCACCTCTATTAGGACGTAGACCATCCCTCCAGTAAAGCCCTGTGTGCTCCCATATCAAGTTCTAGTTATTTGTAAAAATCAGCTCGTAGTTGCTACAGACTGATTGCAGCAAGTACTGCTGTGTGTGCTTACTGTGTTAAAAAAATGGAGAAATATCACTAGGATATTCTACACATGCGAAATCCTTTAGGAATAGTCTTGTCTAGAACCTCTGGTAAATGTTTGCCCTCTTTCTCCATGTATAGAATCACACCAGGCTGTACATAGGGGCCTCCTTTACCAGGCTGAATTCCCCTCCACTGCAAGGTCCTGACCCCATCACAAGAACCCAAAGACCAAGGAGAAAAACCCAACTCAGTTCCCGTTTCATTTAACACACCTAACACCTCTGGCTGGAATAACTGGACTAGCACCTCTCACCGCCTTCTCTTGGCCTGCTGTTTAGTTTGTTTGTGTTACCTTTCCCCTTGAATTCTCACTTCATCTCAGTGGGATACAGAGCTTTTTTTTCCCTCTGTTTTTTATGGCTCAGTCCTTACATACGTTATTTCCTCCACATGGCTGAATTTTTCAGTGATTATACAGTGTAGAGTGTGGTATTAAGCATTATTGCCCTGCCAGTCAGCTGTAAAAATGGAAATGTCTCTGTTCCTCAGGAACTGATTCCTGAGTTCTACTACCTCCCGGAGATGTTTGTCAACAGCAATGGCTACCATCTGGGAATGAGAGAAGACAGGACCATGATTTGTGATGTGGACTTGCCAGCCTGGGCCAAGAAACCTGAAGACTTTGTTAGGATAAACAGGATGGTAAGGTTTAGTCATGTCAAATACAACATTTCATGCTGTAATTATATTGACCAAAGTTATCCATACACACACCTCTGCATCCTCCACGTTGTATCCAGTGTCTGTTAATATAAAAAATATACTTACCGTTTACATCTTGTAATGAAATTAGGAGTTACTGCGTTTATTTATTTATTTGTGTATATATATTTGGATCCTCATTAGCCTTTACTAATGTAAAAGTTGCTCTTTTTTTGGAAAAACAATTGATACATGAACATCTATAAACATGTTTTGTAAAACAGGAAATCTAATAAATCAAGGAAGATATTATATTCATTCAGTACACCAGTGAACAGTTAATAATTACTCTGTCTCTGATAGACAGCATAGAATAATAAACAGCAGTTTGGTCAGGGAATCCCGAAGGTTAAAAAAAATAAAATTCAGCCTCGACTCTTCCACAACTAGAATTCTTGCATGGATATATTCATAGAACCAGCTTTGTGGTATAATTATTGTTTTATTTATAATAATAACCAATTTTATAAAGAGTATTTACATATTTATCCATCATTCTGAAACAAATGGTGCATGTAACGTTTCTCCTTGTAATGTTTCTGCTTCCTCGCAAAAGAAAATCAATCAATTTCCCACTCTTCCTTTTAACCTTCCCATGCATCTGTGTCTCCTTGTCCTATCCATGACTCATCTTATAAAGCCCATCACTCAATACTAACATTGTACAATCTCACCCCAGTGGTGTCTCCAAAAGATGAGGCCGAGGGCAAGTTTGTCCTATAGTGTTACCTTCTGTAAAGCCAGGACTCATCACTTTAGCAGTGTGCGGGGTGCTTTTCATCTGCATGTGTGTGGACATGTCTGCATATTTGTCTGTGTGTGTGTGTGCGGTTAATGCAGATAGCCTATCAACATGTGGCTCATAACTCCCAACAGGCTTTGGGAACAGCAGAAATAGAAAATGAGATCGGACCCATTTCTTACCTTCAGATAAACTCTCCTCTCCCTTTAATCTGGAATCATTTACTGCAGAAGCTCAACAGCTCCCCTCCCCACTAAACCTAATGAGCAAGAACACAATAGCTTCTGTTTGCAGCAGTGTGGATACATTGGTACACATATGGGCATATTTTCTCAATAAATGTTAACATAAAAAAAACCCATCATGTTTTTAGAGCTTAAAAGCTGCTTTTTGGAGACTTAAAATTCCTATTTAGAAAAATTGATCTTCAATAACCAGTAGTCTAGTACTGTAATCATGTATCTTGGTTATGATAGTATACCTTAAAAATTAAATTGTAATGTGAGCAGAATAAATACATTTAAAATCAAAGTTTATATTACTGGAAATGATGCTGAATGATATGCCTCCATTTTCTGATTTAAGTTTAATAATTTGCTTCTACCTGAAAACCAGAGCTGCTTCTTTAACATTGCTATGAAGATACAAACTTTCAGGCATCCTGAGGTTAGAGGCCACCGTGTTTTTTGAACTAGAGGTAAAAGGAGGCTGCACGAACACTCTTGACCTTTTCAGCTGGAGTGACAGAGCCTGGCTGGTCTTATGCAGGTGACCTTTCCCCATGCTGTACTCGGACTGCCTGGTTGAGCTCTTTCAGCCTTGTATACTGGCAGAGAAGTGGTAGAAAAGGGAAAGGCTGGAAGTTGTTACTGGCATGTCTGCATCTCCAACAACAAGGATAAAAAAAAAAAAAAGGATTACAGTCGATGTTTTCTCACTGTTGAAGGATGCATGTGTGATGTTGCATTGCATTGTTGGATTCTCAGACCAGTGTATTCACACGCCCTGAAAATCATAGTCCTCAGCCTCCATTTTTTGTCTTTCTTTTGTTCTGTTCTCTAGCTAGCCCACACTCGTGCTTCCTCTATTATTTCATTTCTGTCAGAGAATCTCTCTGACTGCCTCCCCCTCTTTCTCACTCTCTTTCTTTCTTGATTCCCTCCTTTTCTCCCCCCCCCCCCTCCTCCCTCCATCTCTTTTCCTCCCACTTCCCATCTTTGCATGTGCCACTTTCAATTGTAGTGATATGCCCTGTGGCAAACTCTGCCTCTGTGTGCTTGAGCAGGCTTTGTTGGTAATGGCTGTTATTCCTGACGCGAGGGGAGGAGTGTAAAATTTCTCCAGCAAAGCCTTACGCCTGCATGCATGGGAATTGTATTGTACAATATTCTGGAACAATACACCCCCCTGCCCCCATCCCCCACCCACTGCATGCTTTCCATAGGTATATTTATAATAATTATCAGACATAAATCTTATCCTAAATATCTCAGTAGCGCTCCCACAAGAAATTTAGTCTCCTCTTTTGCTCTTGCAAGTAATTTATCAGTGTTTCTCTTGTAGACAGTTTTACTGTAATATGGATCCTGTTAGTATTGAACCAATTTCTTTGTCTCCATGCAAAGATAGTTTTTTAAGTGGACAGAGAAATATGATATGGGAGGTTTCCCCTTCAGTCAGCTGATTAGATTATTGGGTGTGCATTTAGCTTCTGTTTACGTTCTCCTTCTAATCTTTATGTCCAGTAAAAAACAAAAAAAAAAAAAACCCATTATTAATAGAAACTAAAAGGTTAAATGCTTGAGTCATATTTTCCATTATAGTTCTCTTTGTAATTAGTTCTGTTATATTTAAAGGTAATGTAATGGTCAGTAAGGTTGTGTTTTGTGTTACTCACTGTTGGGTGGAAGTGAAATTTGTATTGTGTCTTTTGGCCCATGTGCTATGCGCTGCTGGTATGCCTCTCACCTCTAATTGCCCCATACTCCTCTGACAGGCCCTGGAAAGCGAGTTTGTGTCATGTCAGCTTCATCAGTGGATTGACCTTATTTTCGGCTACAAGCAGCGAGGCCCAGAGGCGACGCGCGCCCTCAACGTCTTTCACTACCTGACTTACGAAGGCTCCGTCAACCTGGACAGTATCACTGACCCTTTGCTCAGAGAGGTAAAGCACACGGACGCACACACGCCAACCCCTCTTTTTTTTCTGTTGCTCAACATAACCACAACTTCCTGTCTCTATTTGTTCTGGCATGTGCAGGAGCTCCAGGAGTATTCGCATCATGCATCTGTCAGTCAAATGTTGTGTCATGCAAATGTACACCGTGAGAGAATCAGATAAAGATGATGACTCACTGCAGGTTTCTTTTTTATTTGTGTAATTTCCTGGTAACACAAATGCATTTTCTGGAATTATTAATTTACTCTCTCAGATAAACAATAGTCTTTTCATATCATTCAGCATTATCATTATTCACAGCTTGTCTTAACATCTTAACAATGTCCTCCTTTTTTTTCATGTCGAAGATACTGTCTGTCCTCGCCCTGAATCAGATCAGTGAATGTGACCTCACTCTTTGATCAATCACCAGAGGTCACTTAGTCAGTAGATGAGGGAGTGAATCCTCTTGTTCTTAACAAATTAATTGAATAACTACTCGCTCCGCCATACTACTCGTGAATAGCGTAATTGCAAGGGGAAAGGGGACCAGAATATGCAGCAGCTGGCATGCATTGTGGTACTTTCCAGTGTGAGCTCGTCTCTCCCTGTGATATCCACCATCTGCTGTCTGCAAAACAAGTCATTTATATACTGTCACTTCCAGGGGCGCCTTTATTTATCAAGTGACCACTATGCAAATCACCTGCAGAAGATTTGGCTGATCTAATTACCAAACCATATTGTGAAAGGGTTGGTTTTCATCATTTTGAGGACAATTTTAGATGATGCCTTGTTTATTTTGCATCAGATTGAGGGGTTTTTAAGCTGTCTTCCACCCTGGCTGTTGTTACCCTGAGAGATGACAGTACTGTTAGTTAGTTGCACATTAGGAAGCCTGCTACTCAGGCTCCCTAATTGCACCCAGTTGATGTATTCTCTGTTGTGACATGTATTGTGAATATATTTTGTGAAGGAGAAAGAAATTGGTTCAGCTAATTGCAACTGATGTAATGTTGAT
The DNA here is from genome assembly GCF_013358895.1 of Oreochromis aureus. Lineage (NCBI taxonomy): Eukaryota > Metazoa > Chordata > Actinopteri > Cichliformes > Cichlidae > Oreochromis > Oreochromis aureus. Next base: position 9,384,779 of record NC_052955.1, on the reverse strand, counting down.
ATGATGAGCACTAATTAAGACGAGCCTTCATACCCTCAGTTAGGTTTTTCATTCCAGGTGGACTTTTTTGTATATTAAAACTCCCAGTAATCTCATGAACATGCTTTTTGGAAAAGTCATCAAGTTTATGCATTAAAATATATTTATTTTGTTTTATTGTATTGCAAAGTTGCAAATATGATTTTGTTGCAATTAAAAACCATTTAATTTGATTTAAAATCATCAATATCGTGCAGAGTCTGAGAATGTTAAGAACATTTGGCAGGTGACTACCTGCTTTTAACTTCTCCTCCACTTCTGCCTTAATGAGTCGGTGAGGTGTGGTATGGAAGAGTGCCCAGCGAATGTCTTGCTTATTTCTGCTAAAATGTGGCGATTGACTTCGGGGTATTGATTCATTCTGGGCCTGACAGGTGAAGCTGCAGATCTGGCATTAGTCACAACAATTAAGGCATTTGAAATGTCAAGAAATTAGAGGTCATGAGAGATAATTTCCGCCTGTGTGTCAGATGAAAATGATGACACCCTCTGACATGCCGCTGGGCCTCTGGTTGAGGGCACGGTGACAGCTCTACTGGGCACACTGCCGGAACAGCAGTCCTTCACCGTGATGCTTCTCCTGACAGCCCTCTCTTACTGAAAAACATGACAGCAACCCCTGGATTCAGACCCCACTGTGTCACTCAGAAGTAAACAGACAAATTATTCATCAGTAGGACTCTATTCCTCCTCCTGTCACTGCCCCTCCTGCCCCCTCTGATTCAAGAGAGACAACAAAGTGTGCTATAGCTAGCAAATGTGGGGCTTTGAAGTACCTGACATACTTTAGAGTGATTTCACTGTGATATTCTAATTATGATGGAATACACGTTTAAATGCTTGACCTTAATCTGTATTAATCAGCGATCATATAGGATTTAATGTGCATTATCACTGATCATAGCTCCATTCGAAACAAACACATACTGGTGGACATAATGTTTGAGACATTTCTGCTCAGCTCCCAAGCTGTCACTCAAGAAACACCCTCAAGGCAATTCTTTATTTGTACTTAGGGATTGCAGATAAGCTTATCTTAAACAAATTTCCACAGGCATGTAAAGAATGGGCGGTGATGTTGTCACATGGGAAAATAACTCAGTTACACAGATTTTACAAATTCTAAATGGTACCTTCACATATATTTACATGGGTTTGTATGGTTTTGATGGGTTTTTGCAATCTGTTTAAATTTCTACTGAAAAGCAATTCACCATCTGTAATCTATGGCATCTACCAAAAGGTGAAAGGTGCCGCAGCTCATGTTTGCAGTTGCCACTGTGCATCTCAGGTGTCGTGACTCAGCACACACTGCTTAGTGGGGCAGTGCAAGGCCATGTCTGCAATCTGTGTGACAGAGCTGTTGTGTTGCTGCATTGCATGAGTGCACTGGAGGATCCTCCATAGAGACTGCCACCAGTTTGGGGACCATACAGTAGAGGCAGAGGGAGCTGGAGCCATTCACCTCTGAAGCCTTTTGCTCATACCACAATTAGATGCAAACAAAGTCAGACAGACAGGTACACATGGTGAGTTATAACGGATGTTTGGTGCTCATCCAAGCAAGGTGGGTTTATGCTGGGAGGGAAGATCATCCAGATGGCTTTGGCAATAAGTGTCACTTATCAGCCAAAAATCAAAGCCTGAAGTGACTTATACTAATGAACTACCTGTTAAGTGCTCTCCATCTCAGATCGAGATAAGTTTCTGACATACATCATTGAAGATTAGTATTTAAGTAGCTGAGAGCTATTGATGTGTTTTGATCATATAGTGGAAGAACATGTTCTTGGGTTAACCTTCAACAAGTCAAACCCCCTGCCCCCAACACACAAAAACACATACAGAGACAAACTCTCCTGTTTGCACTTGGAAATTTGTGGTGCTCAGGGTTTTCTGAGGCTAGCAAAATGGGGCTTTGCAGCACCCAGTTTCCCCGGTAATAGAATCATCATAAAAAATATGTTGATGTTTTCCACATGGCCTTCTTAGCCTTTCTGATCTTTGTATCAAATTTCTCTACTTGAACAGACACGGTGACCCTAACCCCAAACCTAACCTTAAATAGCCATAATGTCAGTTGCTTATTACTTGACAGACTGCATTGTAAAGAAACCCTGACTAACACTTAATGATTGCCAAATGTGCTCCCCAACTCATGTGAAACTTTCACTACTAAGCGACAGAGCTGTGCGGACAGCGCCTTTTTTTGGTGCTGTGGAAGATAGGAAGTGATCGGGGGTGTTGGGGGCGACCGTGTGGCTTGCAGGTGGCCTGTCCTAATTCAGTATCACCTCCAAACTTCCCATGCCACTTCTCCAACTGTGGCATGTGTTACCCAATGGGTCTTTTTGATAGTGAGTGGTGTGTACAGGCGGAGGAAAATGAGGGCTAGTCGCCCAGGCAGTCAGAAGGGCGGGCGAAAGGCTGAGCGATGTATGTTCCATTGTGCACAGTGGCATTGACGGACGTCTACAAGCTCCCCTCTGATGGTGGAAGTGGCTCCAGTCACATCAATCACTCCCGCCGTGGAGTGCCCCACTTTCAGTCAAGCTCAGCAGCTCTTACTATTTGTTTTTTGCTCCCTCTAACTGCAGGCAAATTAGATCTAGTGTCTATTTAAATTGATTTTTTTTTTTTTTAAAATCTACTCATTTAATGGCTGTTTTTAGGTAGTTTTCTCTCATCACATGCATTTAGACTTGTATTTTGTACCCCACAAATCATCTTTCATCAAAGTACCTTTAACCAAATTGCCATGACCTGCTTGTGTAATTTTGTGCCTCTGTTTAATACATGTCTATGTGCATACACATGCTTTTACCCTTTTGTTTCAAGCACAATAACATCTAAAAGCACACCGGCTTGCTGCGGTCCTAGCTGGATGTCACTCCAGGTTAACGTTTGTGCAGTTGGGGCCCCTGCTCCTGGAAATGGGAATGGTTAACTGAAGCATGTTAATAGGAAAAGGCTTGTCTCTTCCATACTAACACTTGGATGACTCTGCAGGGTGAGGGGGGAAGGGGGAGCACCCAGGCGGATTGGGAGCGCACCCCTTTCCCTTTACCTCCCCCCTTCCTCAGAGGCACGGCTGAGTTAGGATTTGCTTGCATTGTCAAGTAACGCATTGACCCATCACTTTGATGCATATTGATTGTGACAGCCGCTCTCTCTCTCTCCTTCTCCTCTCTCTCTCTCCCGCAGGCCACAGAGGCGCAGATCCAGAGCTTTGGACAGACGCCATCTCAGTTGCTTATTGAGCCACATCCTCCACGCAGCTCCGCCATGCACCTGGTGAGAACAGCGAGCATGCTGGGAAAATTCCCTGCACCTCTGGTGGTGGTGGTGTGCATGAGGAAGGATGTGTGGACCTGTCCAAGCCCGGATGGTGTGCGTTAGCGTGAATGTGTTTGTAGGTACAGTAGACAGAAGATTGACAAGGAAGTCCTCGACTTCTCACTTCCAAAAGTTTTCTTGAATCTGATCTTTTATAACAGAAGATACATTTTTCAGAAGTCCTACATCATGTAGGTCACAGACCCTCAGTATAGCAAACAATTTTTTAGTACCAGTGGTCTGCACTGTTCTGTAGCTGGTACTGCCTACTAGCAGTGTGGTTAAAATAGAATAGTGCTCTCTACTGGCCTAGTAGCGCCTTTCTTTATATTGGACAGGGAAGAGGTGCTTCCAATCCATGTAACAACCAGCCTTGTCCTCATTATCCTCACATGGCTCTCTGTTTCTCTCTCCCTACAAGAAACTTCAGACCTTTTAGGTCCGTTTTCTACTTTAGCAAATGTTGAGAATATTTTCATCACTTCTCTCTGCTTCTTTAAATGGCTTCCTGTATCAAGGATGAGACCTAAAACTGTTTCGGGTCTTACAGTATTGCTAGTATCACTATGTCTGCCATTGTCAGCATAGTGAAGGCTGAGTTTAAATTTCAGAAGGAAAAGGTAGGAAAAGCACATTGCAAATATTTTAAAGGCCAGTTGCTTTTAGTGCTTTCCTTATGGGCCATTTTCTGATATATGTATATGTATGCACCATCTCATATGTGCAGTCAATACCATCCCAGTTTCCCATGTCTACCTGTGTCTTAGTCCCTGCTTCCCATAGGGGAGTGCATGAAACTCTCCTTTGTGTCTAAACCTAGTTTTTCCTCCAACCTCCATACTAATTGCCTCTTGCATTCTTTTTTCTTTCATCTTTTCATATCTCTTCTTTTTCATTTTTTCCATCACCTCCCATCCTGCTCCTCTTCCTCCTCCTCCTCCTCTCCCAACATTGTACTACTCCATCCTTTTCCACACTTTGTCTTTTCTCTCTTCTACTCAATAGTGTTTCCTTCCACAGAGTCCCCTAATGTTCAAGGACCAGATGCAGCAGGATGTCATTATGGTGTTGAAGTTTCCCTCCAATTCACCCGTAACCCACGTGGCTGCCAACACCCTGCCCCATCTTACAATACCTGCTGTGGTCACTGTCACCTGCAGCCGCCTATTTGCAGTCAACCGATGGCACAACACCGTCGGTGAGTGGAGCTCAGCTCACATGCAGAAAAGTGTGCCACACCACATGCCATACCTACCACAGCAGTGGCCCTGTAAAATCACTTCATCACCATCGCACACACACACACACCAAAAAAAACTACCAACTGCTCATAATAGAGCTGCAGCCAGCTGGCTATGGGAGAGGCTAGCACCTCCCAGGTAAGCTGACCGTGAGTGTTTCCACATGTTACTTCTCAGACATGTGTGAACAACATTACCCACGGAGCCCCACCCTGAGAATCGGCCTCACCTCAGGGTCAGAGGGCCAAAGCAATGGTTACTAGAAAATTAGGCCACAACTGCACCACATTCTCCTCACACATCCCCATCTGTCACTGTAGAAACACACAGAGCTCCGGACCAAAGAGCCTGCTCTATGTGGCAGCTCTGGCTGCACCCACACTAATGAACACAGCTGCAGCACCCTTGCCATCCTGTTGGAGAGGAGGGAAATGTGGTTTGGCTTTTCAGAATAATTATGATAACAAGACCTCCATATTTTCAGGCATGTAGCTGCTTCAAAACTGGCTCCAGATATGTTCACATGGATGAAATATCTCCATTCAATTTGACACTCTGGGGGGGAAAAAAAAGCAGAGTAAGACAGATGGACCTCCAATGCTTCCATCTCCTGGAAGATATTATGAATTAACTTGGCTCTAAAAGTGGAACAGGTGTGCGCGTGTGTGCAGATATGTCCATTGGTCAGAAATAGGCTCACATATCTGTCTGGATTCAGGTCTCCGAGGAGCACCCGGCTACTCCCTGGAACAGGCACATCACTTACCCATAGAGATGGATTCTCTGGTTGGTGAGTGAGCTTGAATGGAAAAATACAGCATTAAATAAAAATATCTAATGGATTTTTAGATCTGTTTAAAATTGCACAGTCCTTAATTTATAGCTCAAAAATTGCTTGGGACATGTGTTTTTTCTTTCTTTCTTTCTTTTTTTCCCCCACAGCCAACAATACTGGAAGCAACAAGCGTCAGATCACAGACCTAGTGGACCAAAGCATCCAAATCACCACACACTGTTTTGTCGTGACAGCTGACAACCGCTACATCCTGGTGTGTGGCTTCTGGGACAAGAGCTTCCGTGTGTACTCCTCTGAGACAGGTAGGTTAGAGTGTAAACTCTATTTCCTACAGAGGTGTGCACTGATGTGTGGAGGACAGTGCTATGACGGTAATGATACAGTATTGTTGCTCCTCTCTCCTGACAAGCCTTGTAGAAAATGGGTGAAAATAATAAATAATAATGCACTCAAATAAGAAAAAAAGTTATTTTAAAAAAATGTTCTTCTTATTCTTATGTTTCAGTTGACTTAGATAACATTGGGTTGTGTTGGTATGTGTTTATATAGAAAAAGGATTAGCATTGCACCTTACAATGCAAGCACAGACTGTATATAAAAGATAGGTCTGAAAAGTGAAGCCAGAGCAGAATTGCATTAAACTTGATTTCGTTCCTTTGGTTGTGAAAATAACTATTAAAGGCTCTGCAAAAGTTCTCCTCTCTTCTCTTATGACCTTATTAAACACTCTCCTATTAAATTATGGCCCAGTCACTAATTTAATTTATTACTACATGTTTATCATATTGTAACTTGTTATCCTATTTTGAGTAAAATCATGGTATGTACTGGAGAGTAGCTACCTTGTGACTGACAAGTTGCTACTGTATAAGCATGGCATTTGTCTCAGATCCATCATTCGCCTCCCAAATCCAGTTTAAAAATGAAAAACAAGATCGCGATGTCTGAAATGCCTGAAGCTATGGTTTCAAAATCGTGAGTCAAACAAAACAAACAAATCAGTGGTGTCATGGTGGCCACTTCCATATTTTATATATGTTATATAATTACAGGAGTTTGACCCACTCTCTTTCTCTTTAGAAACACTGGGTAGCTTAAAATAATCCATTTAAAAATGCAAAGGACATTATCTTTTAAACGGGGTCATAAGTATACGTTTTATTTTAAAAACCTGGTTAACCACTGGATTCACTTTTACAAGTATTTATTCACTAATTAATATATGAACTCTCTTTACTAAAGTGACAGCATTCGCAGTACCAGTTGTAGCAGTCTTTACATTTCTGGACTTTGTCAACACCGAATTCATGTACAGCGTGTATCCACTTTAGGCAAGCTGACCCAGATAGTTTTTGGCCACTGGGACGTGGTGACATGTCTGGCCCGATCAGAGTCCTACATTGGTGGAGACTGCTACATCGTCTCTGGGTCCCGTGATGCTACGTTGCTACTATGGTACTGGAGTGGGCGGCACCATATTATCGGCGACAACCCCAATAACAGTGAGTAACCGTATCCAAGTGCCACGCGCTCGCATGCATAACAAAAGAGTAGTAGAAGTGCCCTCTGGACATGTTTATAGTTTATTATGTCATTTCTTGGTTGTGAAATGAAAGTCTGTAAAGGTACACAAGTCTAGTATTTTTGTTTGTTTGTTGTTTTTTTTTAAATCTTAATAAACTGGTGAAAAATATTTCTATTCTATAATTAGATTCTACAAATCAAATCCAGAGGAGTGACGGGGGACGATCATTTATCTGCACTGAAGCTGTGATACATTAGTGTGATTCATTACATTTAGATGTGCTGCTTTCAAGTAGAGGACTCCAGATGTCTTGGCATTCATAATAGTAGACCCCAGTGTGTGATTTTTGCTGCTCAGTTCATTTAGTTTCTCATTCGCACTGATTGTCTTGTGTTTCAGACAATTAATCACAAAAGGAACTGTTACAGTACCATGTAGCAAGCAGAACCATATATGGTGTGGAATGGGGAAAAACTGAAAATAAGGGGGGAAAAAAACAGTTTTTATTTTGTTTTTGGATAACAATGCCGTGTGTGTGCGCTAAAAGATCCCGTGTTTCCAGTCGTCTCAGATTCTAGGAGCTCTGAATTAGTCGTGAGTGTCCTTTAATTAACTTCACTGAAGCTCCGACAGTTAATTAAGAATTTCAGCTTGGATGCCTCCAATTAGCAAGGGGCAATAGCACTTGTGTTACTGCAGCAGGAAAACAGTATTCCCCTGATATTCACACTACTTGTGCTTACAATGCACCTTTAATGGACAGAAGATAAAAGGAAGCATGTAGCTGAAGAACAGGGAGCGGAAAACAATTTAGATGCAGCTGAGAACTTTTAAACTTTATTCTTATATAAATCTTTGAGCCACTAATGATCATATTCAAATACAGATGAAAGGCATTAGTCTTGACATATACTACTACTAACTACTACCATCTTTTCATACCTTTACAATTAAAGGCCCCAAATTAATGCCATAAAGCAAAACAGCAGTCCTCTGTATCCTTATTGACTGTCTCAATGAGCGATCTTTTCCAAGAATGTCATTCTAGTGATTTCATGCCTATTATATTTTCTGTAATGCTAGTAAAAGGTTTTGTGAATATGTAGCAGCAGCTTGCCGGATCATTACTCTATCATCTCGCAGATGTGGCGTTCGCGAGGAAATTGATTTCACCCATGCCCCAAAAGCCTGCATGCAACTTATATGTCTAATAATTAAAATAACTTCCAGCTCAATCATGGCCTTGCTCCTCAGACTCAGCCCATCACGCTGGTTGCGAGGAGATATTTGCACCAAGTAATTGTTCTGGCTGAATCTAGCTTGTCCCAAGGGTTCAGGCAGGGTGGGGGGGTTAGTTGGTACAGGGTGATTGAATCTTTTGTCGGGTAGGTGAGCTCCTTTTTCCCCCGGAGGCTTTTTCTGACATTTGTCCTATTCAGCCCCCCTCAGCAGCAGGTACTGGGACTGACAGCACTGCTCAGGTCCCGGTCTCTAAGGGACCGTGTTGCATCGATCACAGTCCGGCTCACTGACTGGACTGCTGCTGCAGCTATAGAAGCAATATGCCGAGGTGATGGTGGTGAGGTCTAAAGTCTGTCCACATCATCTATCAGGATGTTGCTGTCATCCAGTGAATAGGGAAAGTTTGACTGAATTGGCTGAACTTTTAGTTATATGTGGACACCAACAGCCTCATACTTATTCAGTGTTAGTTTGACATAAGTTTGACATGAGTAGCTGGGGAAAAGGTGATGATTACAGTAAGGGCCCACACAGTTAACAGAAGCGATCATAAACATGTGTAAATATAAATTTTATATAAAAAAATATCCTTTAAACAAAAGAAATACAGAATATTAAGCTTTTTTAAAGCAACTAGAGATTCTCAGTTGTGTTCATTATTGTCATTTACTTTAAGTAGAATTTAATGATTAATTAAACAGATTTAACAATCTATGCATGATATAATTTAATTAAAAGTTCATTCCCTTCTTCAGCACTATTTAGGGAAAGGTCTAGTGTTTTTTTTGGTGATCAGAGCAATTCAGAAAGACTCCCGCTTTCATCGTTCTGACAGTATTCGAGGTCGGCTCCAGGTGCCACGAAACACCCCTCACTAACCTCTCCCCCGGCCATCATCAATCATGTGACACGCAGGATCAAATCAAGTGCCTCCCCTGCCATCCCTGGGCATCCCTTCATTTACATAACAATTCACATGGACCTCCCTGCTAGCAGATGTATGTCACAATCACAGCGATTGGGTTTATATGATTTCATTGTCTTATAAATGTTCTCGGCAGCAGCGCAAAAATACTATGTACTAGCCGGTAAATTACCTGCATTTTTGCAGTCACACATCAGATTTAAAAACAATTAGCCAAGTCATTTGTTTTGTGACATTGTGTGCCTTTTGTCCTTTAGGTGACTACCCAGCACCCCGAGCAGTTCTCACGGGTCACGACCAGGAGGTTGTGTGTGTATCAGTCTGTGCAGAGCTGGGCCTCGTCATCAGTGGAGCTAAAGGTCAGTGCGCTTCTTTGTTCTTCCATGTCACATTGACTGGACAAAAAAAGGTGACATCAGGTACACCAATAAGCTGGAACAACGGTGCTCGTGCATTAGATGACCAGTTGATTAGTGACCACCTCCAAACCAATGTTTATCCAGATAACAGATATGCAGTCGCTTCACAGAAATGGACTATTTTTATAGATTCTTTACATAAGCGCAGGTTGATCACATATGCGTTCTGGTTTGGTAGAGGGTCCGTGTCTGGTCCATACCATCACAGGGGACCTTTTGCGGGCTTTGGAGGGACCAGAACACTATCTGTGCCCACGGCTCATCTCGGTTTCCAGCGAGGGCCACTGTATCATCTACTATGAGAGGGGACGCTTCTGCAACTTCAGCATTAATGGAAAACTGCTGGCACAAATGGAAGTCAATGATTCCACCAGGGTATGCCGACTTTATAAAAAAAGTTCCATCCGTATACTCCAGGAAATATGCATTTTTGTTCATCTGCAGTTTAAAATGTTTGGAGATATTTAAATCTCAAGTACATAAGATTTTATTCAGTCATTTTTTATGCATACTGAGCACATTAACCTTTGATTAGATGATAGTAATGTTGTACAGTATGTTGCTTCATGTCATGTATTTTTAGTATGCTATATATTTCTCATTCTGGAGCAAGAAATGTGAGTAAATGTTGGGTTGGAAGTGTCACGTGTAACTGGCCTCTATCCTTCCTATAGGCAATTCTCCTGAGCAGCGATGGCCACAACCTGGTGACAGGTGGAGATAACGGCGTGGTGGAGGTGTGGCAGGCTTGTGACTTCAAACAGCTCTACATCTATCCAGGCTGTGATGCAGGCATCCGAGCCATGGACCTATCACATGATCAAAGGTCAGGGCAAGCAGTTGTATGCTGGTGATGGTATATTAGGCCCATGAGAGTGAGAGCTTAACGCGGTAAACCAAAGGTATATTTATAATCATTTAATGGGGCAGTTGTGGCACAGGAGGTAAAGCAGGTAGCTTATTGGAAGGTCGGTGGTTTAATTCTTTGCTCCAGCCGGTCCCTGTGTCAAAGTGTCTTTGAGAAGGATAAACTGTATATTTCCAACAGTTCATCCACATGTGTGAGTTTGTGTGTGGTTGTAAAAAGTGATGAATGAATGTGTTTATGAAGGGGTGAATAGGGGTGCAGTCTAAAAACAATTTGTCCGTCTTGAGGACTTTAAAAGTGCCATCTAAACAGCTGATTTGTTGTAGTTTCTTTCCTGTAATGAATCTACCCAACTGTTTATGTATAAAATGAGCTGCAAGACATGCCAAATGTTTGCACATTTTAGTGTGTAAGAAGTATAAAAAAGCAAGTTTGTGTTGTGACTGTGTTTGCCATTCTTGAGTTGATTAAAAATATTGTGGAGGCTTGTGTATATCTAAATGATCACATATCATGGGATATCATACTAGGTATAGATTCAGGAAACAAGCCTTGTGTTGCCTGTTGTTTATGTTAATATAGTTTAGTTTGGGAATAGTCACCATCCGCTTCCTTTAAATAGAAGTTACAGTTGCCATAGAGACAAAAATTACAGGGGTGCAAATGCACATATTTCGTACACTGGCCAGCACACATACATGCTGCAGAAATCTAAAGGCAGGTCAGCCCCTTGTTTGTCCTGAAAGTTATTTCTCCACAAGATTTGACAGGAGTCATATAATGGGTGTCTGGACTCACAGACGGCAGTGTCCGCTTTGGGGCTAAAAGCCTGACGTCATCATGTGACCCTGGCAGTCAAGAGAGGTTAGAGAGCCTGAACATTCAAGCTTCACTTCACAGCCACAGGCCAAATATCCCTCAGCATTTACAGGCCTATCCAAAAACAGAGACCTCGGGCCAAATGCAAAAAACTTGATTACAAGTGTGTGTACTCAACAAGGCATAAATGTGCAACATTTTCATCAGATTTATAAAGCTGTTTTTTATAAATCTCAATCATAGCAAAATTGAATGCATGTGCATGAGCCTGATTTCCATTCCAATCTTTGGCCATGAATGGATGTGGACACACCCTGAATTAATTTTTTGTGTTTAAAAACAAACAAACCACATGCGATTAGATATAGCAATGAAAAGAACAAAGAAGCATCAGAATTTCACAAAATGTTCAATTTAAACACTCACTAGAAAAGCTAAGAAAAGGAAAAGCGTTTTATTTTGTGATCTCAGCACTAATCAAACTACTGAATGAAACAGTCGGACGAGAAATCGGAAGCAAAAACAGAGATTTGTTTTCACATCAAAAGTAGATCTGCCACAATTATTTACAGCACTTACAATTGTGGATTATAATTTAGTAAAGGAATTTAATTTGAATTTCATTTCTAATACAGTTTGTAAACGTTACATTGAACATATAAACAGGAACAATATGTTCATGCCTCACTTTTCATTTCACAAAATCAGGCTCAATTTGCTTTAAAAACACACATGCACATATGCCCTTCAACTTTGTGAGCACATATGATTTTTGTTCGTACACACTTATATATCCAGACATTAGTTCTTAAAGCTGCACCATCAAAGGTGCTTAAATAACCCTTTAAGACAAGCAGTGGCTAGTTGGAGGATACTGAATTTTGTTTTTTTTAATTTTTCACATTAAACAAGTATTAAACCACCACTTAAATCACTTAAATATTTGAAGAACCCCTTGATTCAGCTGCAGTGTCTTTTCTCAATAAGTTGACATTAGGTAATCTAACTGAGCTGGGCTCCTTGACTCCCTTTACAGAAGGACATTCTGCTAAAGCTCTGTTCATTGTGCTGGAGCATTTTAGCCCTCGGGGTGTAGCAGTATAAGACGACCCTGTGAAATCAGCTGCTTTTCCTACATACCAGCCAGATGTGGACACCGGGGGCACAGGGCACTTACAGAAAGACAGTGGGACTCAGTGGTCCACTTGAGTTGTCAGAGGAACCCAGTAATTTACTGTCACAGCCCTCATGACCTCCTGCACCGGTTTCCTTCACTCACTGTTGGGATTTTAACAAATCATTCAGATGCATGGAAGTCAGCTTAAACAGTGAACATATTTAAATGGATGTTGGTTTCTCGCTCTCATTCACACACCTTTGGAATAGCATTAAGTTATAGAAAGAATATTTACATTTTCCAATAGTTTTCTAACATTGGAATATCATATATGGTATTTATTCCTTGTTTTGTTGCCTTTTAGGACTTTGATCACCGGCATGGCCTCTGGCAGCATTGTGGCATTTAACATAGATTTCAACCGCTGGCACTACGAGCATCAAAACAGGTACTGACGTGAGGTGGACACGTGCAGCAGGAGGCTAGTGTTGAGAATTAAGAGGGAAACCTATCAACCAGTGACCGAGTTGTGCTGCAGAGAATCCAAGATGCTGGGGGCATCAGCACAATGAAGGACTGTGTGTTCTTGCATATGTTCATCTGGCCTCTGAGGCGAACACATGTCTGCTGCTAAACAATCTGGAGCCAGTTTGTTGGTTTTCACCTGAGCACCAGCTGAAGTATTTACCCAAATGAGTCAAGCAGGTCTGCTGTTCTGGATAAGAGGAGACTGAAATCAACTCTAATTAACGAAATTACACAGTTAAGTTATTAAAACATACTTAATGTTCCTGTTTCAACTGTGAAAACGCGAAACAAAATGAGGAACATTTATACAACATTTGTATGGCAGATACTTGGAACATTTTTCTAAGAAAAAAAAAAAAAAGCTCAACCTGTAAAAAAAAAAGGACAGTCTAAAGTGTTTCTTCCTTATAAAGACTTACAAAGATCTAAATGCTGTTAGACTACCCACCATGTTCCATCAAGCCATGTATAAATGTTGCAAATATTTTCATTGCTCTTCAGATATTAGTTGGTTAGTTCCATGTATACGACCCTTTTTTGCTTATCGTTAACAGTGGTTAAGTGTATGTGTATGTGAAAAGACAATGTTTACTGTTAATTTGTTGTGTTTGAATGTCTATATGGAAATTCAGTGTGAGTCTTTTGTGAAAACCGTTTATGACCATGTCATAAATATGGATATTTCCATATTTATTTTAAATCGGAGACTATATTGTTTATTAATGGAAAATATTAAAAGATTGTATACCGATTCAAGTTTGTCATGTGGAACATACATTTATTTTTAGACATTGTTTCTTCCAAAAAACCTCATCGAAGGATTAAATTATCAGATTTGTTGGATTGTCTAATGATTGTCAACGTATTTATGGTAAAGCTGAAAGTGCCATTTTTAAAGACATTCTACAATTTCTGGCACTGCAAACATTTATACTGTTCTTTGTGTATATCACTTTTTTTTTTTTAAAGTTTTTCTTCTTTTGCAATAAATTTTCTCTCCTCCATAACTCCATGCTCTGAAAGCAATATTATGACATGTTTGACAAATAGGTCAATGAGAGGTATTCAGCTGTGTAACAAAATGATATATTAATGAAGAGGACAGTAGTATAAATATGAGTATGGTCTATTTTTGGTGATATGAAAGCTATTGAGTCTGGATTTAACTGAAGCAAGGAGAAGTTGATTTCCATGAGCTGTCAATTTAAATGAACAAAAATATGCAAACTGATGGAGTTAGCGTTTTTTTTTTATTATTTAAAAAACAGGTGCTACAAGACATAAACCTACCCAAAGCTGAATATTTTGCATGTTTTAAAATCCTGAAGGCTCTGGTTTTTCTTTCTTGTGAAAATCTTGCCATTATTGTGAATAAAAATGTCATATCATTAACAATATATCCGAATGAAGCAGTTCATTTTTATTTCAATCAGTACACAGTAAAATGATTCTGCAGATGTTCCAGGAGGACGTGTCTGGAGCTGAAGCAATTAGGGCAAAACTGGCAACTGTATGCTGAATTTCTTTTTTTTTAATGTTGCTTTTAATAAAATTAATTGCATACACTGCAATCAGCTCAAGAGTAATTCTTGAGATTTTACTCATGTATGCGATTCCACAATAAGGTGTTTATAACAGTAGTGCAGTAAATGTTATAAGTAGCTGGAGGTGGAATTTATGTGGTGTTTGGTCATATTGCCATCTGGTGTTTGAAAAAGTCACTGACTCACAAATTAAATCCATTTTATTCTCAGGTTTGGTTTCTGTGCAGAGTACATTGTTGGAAGTTTGCTTTTTAACCACGGCAATATTTTTTCCCTTTTTTTTTGTTTTTGTTCTCATTCAGATTGTTGTACAGCATCCTTACATTTATGGAATATGGGTAAACACAACACAACTGTTTTATTCTCCAGATTCAGCACATTCCGCAAAACTCACAATTTGCTTTTGTGCTTTTTGGGTTTGATCCCTTCAATCGAAAAACATAAAAGCCCTTTTTACAACAAAGTCAGTCTTGTGAAGTTACACTGCTGTTAAACTAAGTATATACAAATCTTAGCTGTGTATGACTACAGTCTGCCTTTACCAAAGTTCATTCATCTAGACAACACGTATAATGATAAAAGGAATGGTTTTATATCTGTCAGGCGTATGTTAAACAGTAGAAGACCAGAACAACTGATTTGGGATGCATATCAGCACACATGCATATTACAGTTTATGAAAAAGGAAAGAGGACAGTCATAATGAATATTTTGTCCCCTGTGAACCGATGCATGAAGTAATTGGACATAAAGCACAGAAAGTCTACTGACCTAAAATTGCTCAGTCATATTTGATGTGATCATTGAAAGAAACATTCAACAAATTTAATGATCTACTGAAGAGAAATATTAAAATTATGGATTTTACTGGAAGCACTGTTGTATTTACTATTATTTAACTTGGTTCTTATTTCAGTGTGTGAAAATCAACCATGTTGCACCAGTTACCCTCGTGTGATAGGGAAGTGTTTCACATTCCAATAATCCCAGCAGCACATTCTCAAATATGCAAGCATTACAAAGGACACACAGCATTTGATAGGTATACTGCCCAAGAGCGCAGTATACCTAATTGCACTTAAATCTATATGTGTCAAGGCAAGGCCTTAAAATATGCACCTATTACCAACTACAGCATTGACATTCATATGCACCACAAGTGAATTACAATCACTCTCACAGATGTGTAACAGAACCATTTCAGTAATCATCCTCGAGCACACAGGTAAGCTAAACCATCAGTTAAATGTCAGTGGCCCATCTTCTCTTTGAGAAACTACTATGTGGCAAGTCAAGAATTGTCCTCATTCTGTTAGGTCCAGGAAATACTTATGTGGCAGCATGTCTGAAGTCCTTTCAAATAATGTGTCAATGGTTTATGCACCACAACTTTAAGTGCTACAGCACATTTACTGTTTGCCTTACAGTACAGAAGGTTGGCCGATACTGTTAATATTAACAAGCTGAAATCAGATATGTACCGATCATGTACTGAATGTAATTTAATATTTAGAGGCTAAGGTGTTGGTTTCAAAAAGCCTTACTTCCTGTAGGATACAATATTAACCAGCAGAGGGCTCCAAAGTACTACAATGAACCAGTCCTTGCTGCTTGATAGGGCTTTTTGGAAGGGAAGGGGAAACAACATGCATCTTGTGATTTTCTGTAATTTATATAATTAATATAATTACCACGGAAGCCAACACAAAAAAGCTTTTTTAAAAAATAAAAATAATCAGCATTCAATGTTAGTGGATGTCTATTCGTCTTCCTTTGTTGGAAAAATTCTTCAGTGAGTTGTTTAGGCTCAAAAATGCAGATTTGCAAAGTTTACATTTAGGGGAAATAGAAAAATACTGAAACCTGACTACTGATGTTTGTTTTCATAGCTCTGGAGCCCAAGAGCCAGCTAAAGTCTGTGCAGAGGGGAACCCAACCTCTGGAAGTTAGCCAATTAGGACAGAGTGAGCTCATTGGGAGGACGGCCTTGAAGAGACATTAGCAAATACAGCCTGTTACAAATAGAGGTTTTACTGGGTGAACTGAGAGGCTGCATTATTAGAATATTTTGAATTTTAAATGATACAAAGATGTGCCATTTGAACTTGGGCATAAAAATATAAACCTGTAATAAGCAATAAGCCTCTTAAGACATCATTGTAAGCTTATAAGGGGTGTTTGATCCAGACTAGACTTATCTCTTAAATGCATTCAAGAATTGAAAAAAAGGTAACATGACTTTGGAGGGGGGGGGGATAAAACAGGTAAGGGTAATTATTCAGTCTATGAAAGCTCAAGTCAACAGACTACACCCATCAAACCCTCTGCCTCTTTTTCCACAGAGGAGTGGATGGCGCTGTCACTCCAGGAAGGCTTTTAGAATGGAGAAGTGGGTGAACGGACAGTGTCAGCCGAACTTGGAGAATAGTCTTCGGACTCTGAGGTGACCTCAGCAGGGGAAAGGCCACGGTTTGCGCCGTGGGAGGGGCTGGCACGGATACCATGAGGGAGGTGGGCCTTTACATCCTGGTGGCGTCTTCGTCGGAAAATTTGCTTCTCTTTATCAAGTGGCGTGGTCTGAGAGAGGGTGACACAGCAGCAATTGTTAGCGTATCTAGAGAGCCAGATCAATGAGGATTGGCATCCACTCACTGAGGCATGAGGTACATTTTAGATGAGCCAGTGTCATCATGCACTTGTATGTGAAAAGCTGCATTTGCCTTGCAAGTTTTCTCTATGTGAAAAAAAATATGACTTCATCTTCTCTAAGGCAAGAAGAGGCAATAAAATCCACCACTTTTTTATGTTGTTGCCAACACTTCTAGAAAGGAAAAAAATGTTTTCATCTTGGAAAATAAAAATGAAGTAGCACAGTTTATAACAAACTCTCAAACAACCTTTTTAAATGCAAAATGAGTAGATGGCAAGGAAAACTGTGCAGCTACCTCCCACAGCTCAAATGAGATGATGTAAGGTGATAAAGTGAAGGATATGATGAGGCATGAAAAGGGATCCACTGATGGGCAATATGTCAAACCCTAGGGAGATGGGAAATGGAGACTGCCAGCACTTTGCCATGAAAGCACTCACTTTATTTAAGCACTATGCTTTGTCATACCTTATCCAGTACAAAGGATGCTGGTAGCGGTCCAAAGACCCTGACTTCTTGATGGTTAAGTCCTGGTCCAGCTGAGCAGAGAGAGATGAGCGCAACTCAGAGGATCACTATGAACTCAAAGCATCACTTACCGGATTAGGAACACATCTCTACACTCCTGTTATTATTGATAAGATACTCGCAGATAGATGTCATGTCACTGTCAACTGACAAGTGGTTTCAAAATAAGTAAACAAATAAAAGACTATATACAGGAAATGTAGAGCAATGCAGATCCTCCTTAATAACAGTGCTCACTTTGAAAATAAGTTATTTATCTTTCAAATCCAGCTTGTATTTGTAACTATTTCAAATTAAAATATTATCTCCTAAAACCTCATAATGGTCAACTATGTTATTTCTAAGCTTTTCTAACATAAGTGCTGACAGTCCAGCTAAAAGTGGGATGAGAGGGCAGAGCAAACAAAGGAAAATCTAGCAGTAAGATGCAGATGGATGAAGTGATGACTGACAGAAAAAAGCAGGGAGTTTGCAGATTTAAAAACATCAAAGAACAATTGTTTACCTGTTTTACAAAAGCAGCAATTTTAGTTCCAACTTAAAATGACATCCAAGGCATAAAAATAAAAAGCTTCTGCATGTGTGTTGTATGAGGCACATTATGGCTCAAAGCTGAAAAGTCCTTCATTGCCAAAGCATGCTAATAAGCAGAAAGCCCAAATGTAATCTACCATTGCACACCGACATGCAGTGTCAGTGTGGAGAGTGCAGAGCAGTGCTTACTGTGATCACGGACACTCCAGCTGTAGTGCTGTTGACCTTGACTCTGGTGTTAAAGTGCTTCCTGATCTTCCCAGCCACTGGCAGCTGGTGTTCTTTCTTTGACACACCATCATCCTGATAAATATAAAGAGCCATACTTCAGCAACTCTACTTTTCTCAACGTCACTGGTATCGATGCAGATGCGGGCGAAAGGACTGACTTCACACTTACATTGACCCACGGGTGATCAAGGACTTGTACAGCTGTATATCTCTTATCCACTGCTACCTGCAGCATCCCAGTGATCAGAGCCTAAACAGAGATTTGTTAGCCACAAGAATTCATAATAACATACTGAGGGTGTCTGGGGTGTTTCATATGGCTCGTGATCACAGCAGGACCACTTTCAGACACAAACCTTGGCTGAGTCTGACACATTGTCCCAGTGTGGTGCAGGAAATTCAAGCTGGCCCCTCAAAATCTGTTCAAAAAGCGCCTCCTGATCTTCACCACTCCTGTATACAGTTAAATTATAAAGCTAAGTTGGTCTATAGGCACTATTAGTCTACCTGCGACACCTTAAAAATGTATGGAAATAAAGTGTAACGCTTAAAGTAAACCTCCAAATACAGGAGCACATACCCATGGAAGGGAGGGAATCCACACAGCAGTATGTAAGTGATGACACCTGCTGCCCAAATGTCAACCTTTAGTCCATATCTATAATATGAATATGAACACAACACATAAAGGACACTTGACACAGAAAAACAACACTCTTGCATCTTGATGCATGCTCAATCATCCAGGTAAGTAAATCTCCAAAAGTTGATTCTGTTCATCTGGACGTAGCATTTTCAGTGTGAGAAACGTTTCGTCACTCATCCAAGTGACTTCTTCAGTCTCAGCTGACTGCAGGATTCCCCAATCTTATAAACAGTACATTTGCATAATGACTGAAACTAGCACCACTGAAGGAACAATGGGCTGTGAGGTCAGTTCCTTCATCAAAATTATGCAAATTCTCATGACCATTGATCAACAACCACTAATCAAAGACCACTGATCAATAACCATGAGTACCATTCACAGAGAGTTGGGGAATGGCTGCAATCACAGCATTGTAAGATGGCGAAAGATGTACCCTTAGGCCCCCTCCTCGATTCAGAAATGGTCTTTCCCTTTTCACGTAAATGGGTTCCTTGACTCCGCGCTCAAACCAGCGTTCCTCCCTGTCCAGGATGTGTACATCCTCATCATTGAAATCGAGGAGGGGGCCTAAGGGTACATCTTTCGCCATCTTACAGTGCTGTGATTGCAGCCATTCCCCAACACTCTGTGAATGTTACTCATTGAACGCTACGTCCAGATGAACAGAATCAACTTTTGGAGAACACTCTAGCATTTTTTTATGGTCTTGATAATGGTGCTGCAGATGACTGGAATGGATAATGTAATTACTGACTCACCCCATTTCAGCAACAATCTCTGGTGCTACATAGGTGGGTGTGCCACACACAGTATAAAGGGGCCCGTTGACAACAGTAGCCAAGCCAAAGTCTCCTAACTTCAGAGATTTACTCCCATCATTGTGCTCGTATACCTGGACAAGATACAGAAAAGGGACAGTGGGAAATACTGGATGAAAAGGTCACCAATAGTCAATCTGATGAGTAAAAATTTGATTTCATTATTGAACCAAATTTTTTTTTATTAGTGCAGTGATTTCAGAGAAAATGAATTACAAAAAAATCCAGTGACTGCAAACACGGATGGTCTGCACAGAAAACTGACTTTTGGTTGGATCATGAAAGGAATCTTATGCAGCAAGCAGTAATACTAAAAAAGTGAATGTGTAGTTTTAAGACCAACAATTATTTTTGGTCTAGAGAAGAAATTTGAGTATATTTGATCATCGTTAAATTACCAAAGAACTGTGTAATTTAATTTACTTATTTATCTATGCACCATTTATTATTGGTCGTTTTAAATCCAAGCTGTTATGTATATACATTTACAGATTGTGAGGAAAAAACAATGACATGGAAACGGGGCTAATAGGGAAATTGGATATTTTACAATGCAAAGTGATTCCCCACCCATACAGACGCTCTGTGCAGAGTCGTACTTACCAACAGATTTTCTGGTTTTATGTCCCTGTGGACAATATTGAGACTGTGCAGGTACTTGATAGCACTTGCCAGGTTGAACAGCATAGAACTGGCATCGCGCTCAGTGTATTTGTTAGAAGATGTAATGGCATCAAAGAGATCACCCCCCTGGAGAAAGAGTGTTTGAAATGTGAAAGAGGCCCAGTTGCTAAATTTATAACAGTCTGACGCAGATAAATGGTTGATAAAATGTTCCTTTTAACTGAAGTTAATCAATTCAACTATAAACCAGTCTATAACAGCAAAAAGAATGCATTACATATGAAATGTTTTTGATAACTTATTTGAATTATATCTTGTGACATCGAAGGTTTCGATTTCTTCGTAAAATTTTTTTTTTTTTTTTTTTTTTAAATCAGTACCTTAACTAACTCCATTACAAGATAGAGCTCGTTTTGGGTGTCCATTTCCTCAATCAAAAGAACTATGTTGGGATGTTTCACACGCCGAAGGATTGATACTTCACTCTGTATCATGTGCTCCTGGGTGACAAAAAAAACAATCTGTACACTGTAGCCAGAATACTTTATACACAATATGTGGGATTTGTTTTGTAATTTTAGAGAAAAAAAAAAGAGAAAACAGTTTTTAAAAGAGAACTCTGTAAACTAGGATAATTTGATGCTGTGATTTAAACAAAAAACAACAACAACAAAAAACCCCCAAAACAACTAGAACCAAATATTTTTGATTCCAGCGACATAGCAACCCCTGCTCACCAATGAGTTAAAAAAAATGACTCAGCAGCAGCTGAACTTCAACTTTACGAACATTAGGAATTTGATGGTGTAAAAGCTGAATTGAGCAGGTGCAGAGCAGGCTCACCTTTCCCCTGCACTTATCTTTGCTGATGATCTTGAGCGCATACTCCCTTCCAGTGGATCTCTCCACACACTCTCGGACCACAGCAAAGTTTCCGTCCCCTAAAGTCCTCCCCACTTTGTACCTCTCTGCTATGGAGGCAGGGACTGAAGAGTACTCATCCATTGGCTCAGCTGTGAAAAAAATAAAATAAAATACACTCTATAATAGGTAAAGCATTATATAGTAGTTTAAATGTTGTTTGCAAACTGTTTCTTGTTTGTTTGTTTAAAGTTAGTTTATGTCTCGTCCCATTTCTGACCTTCGCTGCTCGGCCCATCTCCTTCATCCATTGAGCTGCATACTTTGGTAGATGCCAAGGAGAGTGAAGAACCACTGTGTTGAGATCCCTGAAAAAGAAGAGACAGCTATGGAGTGAGAATAAAAAGATAAACAGACGTACTTGTCTTACACAAATTTCAGAGGGGAGGAAAGCTTGTAAAAATGTGATTACAGCCAGATTACACAGAGCTTGTTTGTTCCACTCTGCTAGCCTTGAGCATGTAGATAGCAATGAACCAAGCATGGTGAAACCTTACACAAACCTTTTTACCAGCGCAAAGACTACCAAGTGATTCTGGACAGACAGAAAATGACATGCAAAAACTTCACGACAGTAACAATACCTACCTGAACCAGAATTATGAATAAGGGACACCGGTATCACTGATACCTGGATTTTAAATGAGAAATGAGAGACTGTGCACTCTCCTCATCCATGATCAGATATGTCATAATCAACGCAAAATGCTGCTGCTTCAGTACAGATTATGTTTCATTCACAAGTTGCTGAAAAGTTGCTAGTTAGCCAGCAGCATTAATTACGTGAGCTTTTAATTTACTAGCGTGTTTGTTTAATCTCTTAATTGCTTCATTGTGACAAGGGTTCCCTGAGTTCATGTCAGAGTTTTCTCCACAGGATTTAAGCTCACTTAAGCATTTTGGATTTTTTCCCCATTTCCCAGATAAATCTTTATAATGATACAAATGCAGGCTTTAATGGGGTATGAAATTTATTTCCATTAACATAACTGCAACACAAAGTAATTAAGTTGTTAGGTTAATAGGTAGTAAGACTCACACATTTTCTTTGAACTACAAGGATGGTGATAAACTTCTACAAATCATTTCCATCAGTAAAGCTCAACGCTTTTGTTCTGTTCCATGTCAGTGCAATACCTGTTGAAGCACTTAAAGTTCTGCCTAATTAAATGAAAAACTTCTTAAATTCTTCAACCTTGGCACAACACAAATCATTACTTCATTATTTCATTTTTGTTATTTTACCTGTCGTCTTCTGAGGCTAGCTGGACTGGTTGGAGAGGGGCTTGGAGACTTTCCAGAACGAGGTGTGGACAGCTGACTGCCTGCAGTGCCATTAGCTTTTAGGATAAGATAAAGATTAAATACTGTAGCATAAACCAAGTTCACAAGATGTGAAAGGACAGATCACATGCACACTCTTACCTGAACCGGCAGATGAGGGAGACTTGCTCCTGCGGGGCATTCCACCACTTCTTGGGGAAGAGCGACCATGTACTGAGGGCAGCCGCCCATATGATGCAGACTTTGTTACCCTGCATTCTGCAAAGAAATAAAAACAAGAAAAATAAAAGGTTTATTTGTTTATTTATAAGGAACCCCATTATCTTCCACAACAGTGGTTACTAGTCTTCCTGGGGCCCAAACCATCAAATACAATCAAATGAAATATTACACAATAAAGTGGATGCAAAATATCTGCAATATCTGCAAGGTGTGGACTGTTGCAGCATCATTATGCCAGAGTAATAAATGATCAGCTTTATGTGTGGCATACTGACCTTTTGTCTTTCTTTCGGCTTCTCTGGCATTATTAAATGGTAAATGGACTGGTTCTTATATTGTGCTTTTCTTCTCTACCTGAGTACGCAAAGTGCTTTACACAATGTGTTGCGTTCACCTATTCACACCCATTCACACAAGCACTTTTTCTATGCTTAAGTGCTTTCTATCTACCACTGACACTCTGATGGATGCATCAGTGAGCATCTTGGGGTTACAATCTGAACTACAGCCATCCCTTATTATTACAACTGTTCTCTTTTTTTTCCTCTTTTCTTGGGCCTATCAGTATAAACCAAGTGACGACATCAACTGCCTACCAACAAGCACGCACTGTAACTAATGTAGATCTCATTTATATCATTATCATACAATTTGAAACAAAGAAAAATTTTATGACCAAATGAACAGATTCTTGGTCTGTGGCTGGATGAGTACAAGACACCATACACCACTTTGATTCGGGTGCATGAGGGGTGGAGGACGGGTGCTAATTTATCTGAAGAGCTGGTAAACCTTTTTGTGCTGAGGATAGGACGATACTCTCAAACCAGCTGCAAGTCTCTGGAAGATACTTTCTGTAAGCAGTGGTACAGAAAGGCATCCACAGCATGTGCCAAATCTTTATGCAGGACAAAGATTCACTACATCGGTCCAGTAAGCACAGGTTTTGGAGCAGTGTACAGCATACTACCATCCAGAAAATATATTTATTTCCTTTTTTTCCCAAAAAAGCGTTGCCTATTTTAGCAAGGCAATTCTTTGTGGTTTGTAGAGAAGAGTCCATGTTGCAGACTGTCCTGCTTGAAGTCTAGATATGTTACATGTTAAAATATTTTATGCATAATTAAATGAAAAATATCAGGCGGGAGACTTCAAACTGTGAAGCAGCTGAAGTTTTTATCTTGAACAGGAAAAATGTGAAATCCTCCTTCAGAGCTAGAGAAAGAGGTGATGCAATAGAGTGGTGGGCATGCTCATGATGCACATTTATTTAATTTCTTTCTTTCATTAAAAGCACATTTCACAAAAATATAGATTTTTTTTCTCATTTGAAAATCATGTAATCATCATCATCATCGTCATCATCAACTGTCAATATTATATTTAGTATTACTATTAAATATAGGGTTCACGTGTTTTTCAAATGACTGCACAGCAACATAAGGTGAACAACATAAAACACGGGAAATTGGTAGAAGCCTCATAACTACACTTACCACTTTCATCCAAGTTGAAGTCGTCTTGATAGCGGAACTTTTCGGGGCCACAAGCAATGAATATATCATCTTCCCCAAAAAAGTCCTGAAGGGAGGTGACCTGAGAAAAATGATGTCTGTCAGCTGTAGTCCAATAAGTCTGAAATGTGTTCACTCTCAAGTGATACTATACATAATCTGGAAATAAGATGTGTTAACATCTTTAAATATTGTATACATACTATAACAGACAAAGCATTTTTTTTCCAGCAGAGACATGTAAACCAAGTAAAAATGTGTATATTGCTATTTCTTCTGCTTGGTTTTTCAATCTGAGGCAAATGAGATTCAGTGTGTCAGTGTAAGATATCATAGCAACATGACACATCCATGCTAAGTGTAGGATCTAGTACTAAACATATTGAACAAAAATGTCATTAAAATTCAGGTTGCGAGTGATTGGCACTGCAGTCTCACAGCAAAAGGTATGTAGGTCTGAACCCTGGCAACATTCCTTCTGTCTGCAGTTTGCATGTATTTGTGCAAAGGATTAGCAGTTTGTTCGTATACAGCAAATGGTGTATAATGGCTTTTAAACTTGAATAGGATTTATAACATGTGGCTAATCATGTTAAATAGAGTATATAAAATATGTGCTAGTAAAGAAAGATCTACTGTACTTTATTGATTATGATGCTGGATTTAAGGATGCCAAGTTTGAATAAATGCTTATTGTGACCTAAGCACAAAGGAAAAAATTAATGGTACAGCATGTGTAGCACATGAGTGATAGAATTTACCTCTTTCTACTCTTGTAACAGCCCAGCAGCACTTTAATGTCTTCAGGGTAACCATTAAGAAAAGAAAAGCTCCTTTTAAACCTGCTAGATTTTATTCAGTGGAGACCACAACAATGGTGTCTGTCTGTCATTAAATTGTCATCATCTCTGGTGGGAGATTAAGTTAATTGCCCTCTGTTATTGCAGATTATATTTTGTAAAATCATGTTAGAAACTCTTCAACAGTAGCTATTTATTCAGAGATCCAGTCGCAACAACACACAGTGGTCAGGCTGTTTCTGAAAAAGAAGCATTTCCACAATGTACTTTACTTAGTTTAAGCAAACTTTGGATAAAATAACATAGTAACCAAGTACCCATCACTGTAATAACAACAGAGAGTGAATTATAATCATTTCTGCTTTTCTATAAACAACAACTGTATGGCTAGGTGGATGCTGGTGTTTGCATTTATACAAAAGTCTATCTCAAAGGTTATATAGCAGTCTCATGAATAAATAAAGATAGACACAGATGACTCTTCGGCTAATAAGAGTGTGCAAGAGAAAGTAGAGCTTCAGTTTTAATTTCCTCTCCATAAGGTTCAGCCTTTAATCCTTCTTGTTTAACTGACCTGTAGTATTATAGATATCAGTTAAAATACAAAGGCATGCTTAGTGCAACTTCACATATATTGTTAAGAACCGCATGTTTGCCACTGTGATCACCTCTAGGATTTCTCCTGCTAACCCCTCTCCAATGTCCCTATTGGACTGGGGTTAGCTGGATGACCCACGCCTACGCATGGTGTGCTCATCGATGAAAGCTCCCTCCTTCCTGCAGCCTGTTACTGACTGACAGGCTCATTGGGTTTGTTTATTCTGGTTTAAAAATACACCCATCCATAAATGCTTTACACTACTAACTTTCTACACTCATATACACAAACACACATTCTGCTACGTTGTTTGTGATTTTGTGCATAAATTCCTCTTTGTTGTTGTCTCCCATTCCTTGTCAACCTATAAACTGAACTGTGACCTTGATGACCAAGGAAATGGCTCTCTTATGTACACGGGAAAACGGACAGTAACAAACGACACAAAAAACAAGACACCGACTTGCTACATTAAATCTAATTTTATAGTAAATTACAACTTCCAATAACCTAATTGAGATTGGAAAGCAATTATGTTGCATTCCTTTTTTTTTCT
The DNA here is from genome assembly GCF_013358895.1 of Oreochromis aureus. Lineage (NCBI taxonomy): Eukaryota > Metazoa > Chordata > Actinopteri > Cichliformes > Cichlidae > Oreochromis > Oreochromis aureus. The sequence continues at coordinate 9,358,451 of NC_052955.1, read as the reverse complement.
TTTTTTTTTTGCAAAATCCAGCACACCCTTTTTCTTTTCTTTAAAAAACTCAAACCCACACATGACAGACTGTAACAAATTCAAGCCAAGATTATGGGGAAAACACACTTTAGTCAACAAAATATGCATAACCAATTTGGATATTTGGACCCATTTTGATTTCAAGTAGTCCAGTGAGGAACAAGTTCAACATATGCAGATTGAGTTTTTCAATGCTAAAAATATGTGCCAAATGTTGGTATCCATTAATCAAGAACTATAAGCTTAGCAGGAGTCTAAAAAGATTTTAGAGGTGAGATAGACAGCTTGCTTTACTCTATCAGCACCACTACTGAATTACCTTATCACATCATGTTATCACCTTTTTTCTGATGGATCAATATTCTGGTCTCCACTGCACTGATCTTAGATCACAATAAAAAACAGAACACAGTCAGGCTGGCTATACCAATAACCTGCTGAGAACCTCTAAAACATTCAAAGGTCATTCAGTCAAAAATTGTTAAAATGAATATCAAACACATGGGGGTGAGGAGAGGGGTTGCTAAATAAGAACTGTTTCTCTGCATCACTGATGTCCCCTACCCCCAATTCTACACCCTCCTCCTCCTAAAAGGAAATCCCACAGGGAGGAGCTGCACAGCAGTTACCAAGGAGACCAGACAAAAATCACAGCTTAGTTTAAGACAATGAGAAGGTTACTTTGACACCCACTGTCAGATCCTATCTGGAGCTCTTAATGGTGCAAACTGCAGATAACACAAAAGCAGCATAGACTCATTTAGAGAGAATGACTAAGCATATTGTTAGGATGTTGTTAAGAATTCAAATCTCCACCTTGTTAATCCCAATCTCTCTCTGTGAATTGTCTTGGAATCAAAAACAATGAAAAGGTTAAAGGTAAAATAATAATGATAATAACAACAACAACAATAATAATTTTATTATTATTATTATTATTATTATTATTATTATTATTATAACCATAACAATAAATATAATAATAACCATAACAATAACAACTATTATTACTATTACTGTGAGATAGTGGAGTCTGAATGTTTAAAAATATGATACCTACCAAGGGCTAAAAACCTTTTACAGATCCAATTAATGATATATGCACTCTCAATATCGTGTTCACCTTAAATATACAAAAGATTGATAACTTTATAAAAGAACATGAGACAAATGTTGATCAATGATTTCTTAAAATGCGCCTAAAAGTTACCTCTTATTTCAGAGTTCTGTAGTTCCACCAAAGTACTTTGAATTTAGAATTCTCGAGTTGTGATGAAGCTAAATAACAGAGGCAACTGTGAATGTGATGCTTCATATTGATTACTTTTTCCCTTCAGGCTCTGTGACACAGCAGCTCCATTAAACCTACCATTCGCATAGAAAGCACACGCATACTTTTCACAATTCAGGAGCATCCTGGGGAAGTATTGATTTCCAGGGTTTTATCTATGATTTCCACAAGTGCTGTTCCTGACATTCAATCCAGAAATAAATAACAATGGATATATGCATGCTATAGAAGCCTATTGATTTGAGCCATAGGAAAGACCACATAAAGGAACACAATTGTGTAACACAACAAAGCATGCACAGGTGGAGCTTCCCAGGACACTAAAGCTTCCTCTGAAGTGTGAGAGTGAAAGCAGGAGCCAGTCACTTAGCATGCCAGAAAGAAACATGACTCATCTTTACCTCCAGTTGGCAAATGGTTCTTGTTCTATTTTGCATGAGCTTCCTTTATATGCAGTCGGTTGTACAAATACCCAAATCAGTTCTGCTGCAGAAACAGCAGCGACTTAACAGGGGCTGTTCCAAAAACAGTGAGAGAAGCTAAGTTTCTACACTTAGCTCTTAGAAGTGTTTCAAAACCAAAAAACACCCCCAAAAACATTTATAATAACCAGCCAAGATAATAAGCACGCCCTGCAAATATTTTTGGTATAATGAGAGTATGTGGAAAAGTCTATTTAATAACAGACAGATGATCACTATTATCACCTAAACTTTTTAAATATTCAAGAATAGTTTCACTGCAACATCACACACAAGTTACTGTAAAGATTTTCTTAACACAGCTCAGGATGTTCACATGCTGTAAAGTTTCTTTTGAATTCCACAAACAGAAAATTCCACCAAGCGCAACGGGTAGGTTGAAGGGACAATGCAATGACGAAGCTCATCCAGCATGTAATCCATCACAATTCACAATTTATTACCAGTAAATATGATAAATATGTCCTTGAGCACAGTTTGGATGAAGATCCATTAGGTGATCGCTGTGTGCAGGTTTCACTAAAATCTGACCAATACTTGAGGAGGAGTAGTGAATTTTAACTGTGGATGGACAGCTGCCTCGCTATGGCATGAGGTCATCAGTCCTTTGGCTGGATGAGCTAAAAATCTTATCTACCAAATGAAGTGGCACGCTTTGTACAGCCAGACTACAGAAAGTGGGAGGAAAGTGAGACACTCTTCCATCTTGTTCATCTTTTTGCACATCGAATTTGAGAAGGCTGCAAAGCAACTAAAACCATTTAGTCATTTTATTTATTGAATCAATAAACAAAGTGACATTTTTCTAAGACAGTGAGATGGGAGTTACAGCCGGGATCCACAGAGCAGACGTGACATTTGTGGTATGAGTAGAAACCAAAGAGATTAATTGTGGGTAAATCCAGACCAGACCAGAAAATGGCAGAGTCAAAGTCAACTTAAAGGAATGAATTAGAAAAACATTATGTGAGCTTCAGCTCTCTTGTACACAGAGCACCATAATTTCCAACCACATCCACGGTGTATCTGATTGGCAAAGCATGAATGGACCATTTAATCACATCCTCTCATACATAACTTTAGAAAGGAGGCGTAAGCCTCTGCTTTCAAGCACTGATGTGAAGCTAGACTATCCTCGGATGGCTGTTGACATCTATTTGAACAAGAAGTGTTGACTTTAGCATGAAGAGAACTTAGCACTGTGCATAACACAGTTACAGTGCAGAGCCACATCCATTTCAGTAGGGATGGGAACATCATGATCGAGTCCCCTCAGACCTACTCAGTCTTGGAAATGCTCTTTGCTCCATCTGACAAATAATATCAGGGGTCATAACAGGCCATGTCTCTATAGATAAGACCACAACAGTGGGACTTATCTGTGGAGCATGCATCTCTCCATCACTTTTCTCTGTGCATTACAGTATGTTGGAGTGCCTTTACTGTGGCTAAGTCCTTAATGATTTCAGCCATTAACTTGGCTGTGTGTATTTAGACACACATTGCATGGCAGTCCACCATTACAGAGTGACTCAGCAGTATGTGGGATCACAGGCGTCAACAAGCACAGCCACCCGCCAAGCTGATCCACAAATAGAACCATGAATCATGAGTCAAAAACAACTAAGTATAAAACAACAAATCACAGGAATGCAACTGCTAATTCACCGGCAGACTCGAAAAAGAAATGCATAACAATCAATTACGGCTGTTTAAGTTTAATCTGTACTTAATTCTTACTGGAAAACAATGTATATAAAAATAAATTGTCACATTTTTCTTTTATTTTCTTTTTTTTAAACTGTCAGCAAAAGCCTGTCTAAGAACCCACCCCAGAAAGCAGGTCATTTACCAAAAGGTTAAACACCCGTGAAAACAGGTCTCTTAATGCCATTGGGCGTTTATTTGGCCATCTGGTGGCACAACAGGGCAAAAAGTCACAAAACCAGAGAAATGATGGCACTGCCAAGCACACAAGCAGCTTATTATTGGACAGACAGTTAACAAAATCCAAAAGCAGATACAAAAGGCAGTTAGAGACGGTGAGAGGACCATAAAAAATACATCTGAACTTCCTACTTTTTCCATAGAGTGGGATTCTACTTTTAATATATTGCAGTATCATTGTGCTTTTTGCTAAACAAACCTCTATTCCTAAAACAACAGAGGATTTTCTGAAGGCAGATTTGTTTGTTAGTGTGAAAAATCCTCCAACTGTTCCTTCTACATACCATTACACAAAGGATGCTTTCCTGGGATTACACCTTAGCCATGTGCTCCATCTTGCCGCCATGTGTAATAATAAGGCCGACAGACTGAGCACTGCATCTGTGAGCCTTTTCACAATACACCTACAGTCCTGACATCAGTACTGCACCGCTCTGCCGCAGAGGCTGTTCCTTAGCAACCAGCTCAGGAAACCATTTCACCATAGACACCATCACAGCGGGGGGGGGGTCAGAGGGATACTAATACAGAGTGACCTAACTATTTCTATGAAATGTTTAGACAGTTCTTAGTGTAGGTGGCACTTACATGCTGTCCAGCCATGTCAGCCTACATAAAAAAAAATAGTCACTTATGACTCCCATAATTTTCAAACAAAGGTTAATATAATTAGTCTACATATACAGTGTAGTTATCAATGTATAAATAATAACAGTCCAGAGTATTTAGAGCATATAGTCGAAGCAAGAATACAAGAAGCTTTATAATTAAGTGTCAAGTCGCTGATCAAATTGCATGTTTTGTACAAACTCACTTAGTAAGTATACATTTAATAATGTGTTACTGTTAGTAGGAATATGAGATGGAGTCCTAGAAACCTATTTCTCATAATACATTTTACACATATTCCCAGATGACTCTGAACCTGCTGGGCTCTCTTGTTGGGTAAGGAAGCAATTCTCAGGGACAAGACTGAAGAACAGACCACACAGCCTCTGATGTCAGATGCATAACTCCAAATCTTTTAAGCCTCCTGCAAATGTCTACCAAGTGTGGTTCACTGTAATGTTCTAAAATCAAACTTATGATGTAACACAGCACCACAAATGGGAATTCAGCATGGCAGCACCAGAATACCTGTCTCCAAAACCACTTACAAGGGCTGAGGAGGCATGATCCCATTTTACTCTGCCTTCTTTTCCACAGAAGCATCCTTCCATCCTTCCCACTTGTGACCAATTACATGTTTAAGTGGTGGAGAGGCTTAAGATAAAGCAATTGCACTCTTGTAGGTACCGGGCTCTTACTGTATGGTTGTTCTTCCTGCTTTGCCTTTGTCCGTGATTTTCAAATAAAAACATTTGGTGTTAGGAGCTTTAGTTTGAAATAGGGTGAAGGTAAATAACATCTCTTCTTTTCAACTTTTCAAATTTACTGTATCAAAAGCACAGCTTGTTACACGAATGTGCACATAGCTTCACTGATGGCAAGCACAAACACACTTGTGTAAATACAAACAGAAGATCATCAGACACTGTAACTTGTCCTGAATGGCACAGTTGTGAGACGTATACTTAAGGCTTCCTCTGAGTAAGGACAGCACTGAAAGTCACATAAACACCTTTAGCTGTAGTGACAAACGTGCTTACTGTGGGAAAATAAAATCCCATTATATTTGCAACTTTTTGGTGATGCCTGAGATTCCCAAAGTCACTACCTAATGTAAATGTTTTCCTATTTGAACCCCACTTGGAAATATGCTGTTGCTAGTACTAGAAGTCTTTGAAATTAACAAACCAATAACTCTGCAGAAACAACAAAAAGAACAACAATTTAACACCTACCGCCTTCCCGTCAACGGTATAAAGCCTTTTGACGACTCCAGAGTCTAACTTGATGGCATCTGTGATGTCGGTCATGACTTGTTCAAACGAGTGTGCAGTCTTCTTGTTGAGCAAGATCCGTACAGCCTTGCGAGGTTTTACTCCACTGCGGACAATCGTCACCAGTTTGGGCCTGATGAAGTCCTTGCTCTCCCTGGTTTCTGGAGATCCAGCCTTGGCACTACCAAGGGAAGAAGGGTCACGGACAGACACAGCAGTCTTAGCACCAACTGACCAGTTAGGATTTACATTCTTTGTGTAGTCCACCTTCTTGTATGGCTCTATAGATGCACAAACATAGCTCTCTCCTGGAGGAAAAAAAAAACAAGACAGATTTTCTCAGCCCATTAGCAATGCTAACACAAACAGAGGATATTAAAAAAAAGTATAGGTTGTGTCAGAGCAGAAGAATTTAAGAGTTTTTGTTTTTATCTCCCATTTTAGTGTCATTTCCATCACATTTTACTGTACTAAATAACTGTTTTACTTAATATAAGCCCAATCTAAGGCAGGCTTAAAACTGTTTAGAAACAATGCTCACCTTCCTCCAGCTGGTCCATGCTGGTGATCCTTGTTGACCCATCAATCGTGTATATGGTCCGTACTCCCTGGGGTAAGTTGACATTATCTGACAGACATCTTGTAAGGTCAGCCAAGAGTGCTTCGAGAGACCTAAATCTCTCCTGAGAAATGGCATACACAATCCCCTTGAAGTATCGGTCTCCATTGCGGTAGAAACGGATCTTCTTGGCCTTCTTTTCTGAGCTTAGTGCTTGCAGTGTCCTGGTTCTGTACAGGCTGCAGTGAGCGCTATGAGTGGGACTGGGGAGCCCATTCCCTCTCGAGCCCCTTCGGGTGTATCGTTGAGCCTTGTCCCGCTCATCAAAGTGTTCCAGCTCCATGTCTGTGCTGTGCTATTACACTGAATAATATGAGGAAAAACATGCTTGCAATCTTAATAAGCATTTTAACTTATAACATATTACACCAATTAGGTTTCCTTTAAGTCTAGTGGCTTATACATCCTGCTACAGCACTGGCACAAGCCTTGATGCTGCAACTGCTGCTCATACACACATTATGAAGTAACATGTCACACCCATTTCATGTTCTCTGGAGTATCTCAATTTAAATATATACAATTCACATGCATTTACTGTGGATAATATATGAACAGTAACCGTCTCTTGTGGGATTCTGGCTAAAAGCTTATTGAAAGGTAAACCTTAAAAATACAAAAGGAAGGAAACGGTAGTCAGCAGGATCTTCTAGTTTCTGTGCAATCTTACCTCTGAGGTGAAGACGGATGTAATCAAACGCTTCCAGGCGAAACGTGTCTCAGATCTTTTATTTATTGGATACCTTGTATGAACCATGCGTCCCTTTGTTGCCCTGTGATGGTGCTCTGCCTCCCTGCCGTGTGTCTACTCTGCTGTGTACTCACACTGGAGGCAGGGCTGTAGCCGGTGTCCTCCACCCTCCCTTACTCCTCTTCCATTGCAGTGATTTACCGGACCGCTCTGCTGTCAGCTATCCTCGTGCACGCTACTGCCGGGGCGCGTTCTCGCACGTATTAATAAAATGCGCGTTCGTGTTGACCTGCTTTAGCACTATTAGGGATGCTTAGAATCAAAAACTACTAATTCTCGTTAAGTTTTAGCCGTTAGTTTTTTTCTGATTGCGAACTAAGTTTTATTTTAACTTCCAGGTGTAGTACGCCTGCAGGTTTATTTCACCAAAGCAACAATAAAATGTTGACTTTCCCAACTTTAGCGACCTTATATCTTACAGACATTTTAAAACTAAACGGATAAAGAAATAACTTACTATGAGTGTTTCTTTAAGTAATTAACCAACCATTTGCACTGAATTAAAAAAAAACTCAAATTAAACCGTAAGTTTAGCTTCTAGCGAGTGTTTTAGCTCGTTTAAACGGTTACTATCGTTGGAAAATAAGTAATAAAATTCACGCATGCGCTAACAACGTAGACAGCACAGGTATGGCGGTAATAATGCACTGCAGTTGTGTGTAATGGGAGTAGCTTACACAGGTGTTGGTGATGTGAGAAATTAACAAGTTCATTGGGACCTGCTCCTGAAATGCGCCTGAAGGGCTGTTTAATTTCGCCTTTAACAGGGAAACTAAAAGAACAACTTAAGAATGAGCAAACGACCAACTAATGGGTAATTTGCTTTTTTTTTAAAATCATTATTATATATTAGGCTGACAGCTTGTGTTAATAATACATTTTTGGACATCTTGGATTTATATTTGTCAGCATTTTCTTTTTTCAATTTAAACCTGGTGCCAAGAATCACATTACTATGTGGCTTTTGTCCAAGACCTGAAAGCATAACTTTGTTATCCTTTAACTTTGGAAGATTATTGGCAAAAAAAGTCTGCTCATCAGATTATACAACTAAAAGGTTCTAAATATAATTAACAACTTGTGACTTGCTACAAAATTTGCTGACTTTTCTTGCTGTTTCTAAGAGTTTTGTCCAGACTTTAAGTAGCACGTTACTTTCTTGTTCTTTATTCCAATTTCCGTGCATTAAAATATTTTATTCATGCATTAAATGTATGTATGTATGTATGGTGCTGTGGTTACAAAGGTTAACTTTCTAATGTTCCTTACAAAGGTTTCTATTTGAAATAAGGAAGTAACTCCAGCCTTTAGAACAGCACCTTGACAGTTATCATATATATGCTAACAGTATATTAACCTTTGGTCGCACTTCTTTCAGACAAACCCCAGAGCCAAAAACCCCAGTCATATAAATCTTCAGCACCTGAGCAGTAAGGGGGAAAAGTCATTTTGATGTTTTCTTAAAAGTTTCTGAATACATTGTCATTGTGTGTTATGACATTCAGAGATGTTTTTTCTCCTCAGGCTGGATGATGAGATAAAAAATGAACCTACCAGGGAGAAGTGCTACCCTTCTTCTTCACAGAAAAGTGAGCTCCAGACTTCAGTCATTGCTGCAAGGAACAGAGGCGGAGGTTAGACTTTCACAATTTCACAATTGCTATCAAAGCAACCAAAAACTCTGGCTTGGCCATTTCTTGTATGGTTTCATATCACCACCGTAACTGTAACTCTTATACTGTACATATTGACATGTTCTCAGGCTTCAAATCAGAACATCTTGTCAACGCTTGTGTGATCTTCTGCCCTTCGTCAATGGTCAGTTAGATATAGCAACCACACTAGAGCTCACCGTGAATTATATAAGCTATCTGAAAGAGACTCTTCCTCCAGGCATTCTGTCTAAAGTAGGTCTAATGCGTCCTGATATCAATATTGTAAGTAAATGTTATGATCATTTTAATGTTAGTTTTTTTTTTTCCTTTCCCAGGTTGTTAAAGTGGTTGAGATGAATTCCAGCATTTTCTGGAAAAGCATACAGAGATCACAAAAGAAAAGGTACACAATCAAAATAAGAGTTTTGAACACAGATGATTTATTTTTAACTCTCTAAATAGTAAGAATACCAAGCTGACTGTTGGGTTTTTGTTTTTTCTCTAACAGAAAAACGATCAGGCTTAAAAAGAATGCCTCACAGAGGACAAAGCCGGCTGTTAAAAAGTCAAGTGAGGGATTGTTTTTAATTAAAAAACAAAACAAAAAAACCTTTCATTGGTACATTGTTGTATTTGTTAACATACTGCTAAATTTCAGATAGTATCTCAAGAAGCCCTCAGAAGGACCTCTGTAAAGAAGTAAATCAGCCATCTATCACAATAAATAGTCCTCTGACGATGGATGAAACACTTCCTCGAGCGCACAGCCTGACCACAGCACATGCCCCGCCAATATTGTTGGATAAATCGACTGTTCCCCGAGGACAAATGCTGCCAGTGTGCCAGGATCAATTTCTCTCTGCCTCATTTCAATTTGTGGAAAATAACTGGATAAATTCAGCCACCGCATTTATGAATGCAACTTCATGTGTTTTCACATCAGCAGATATCAGCCACACTTTTTTACCCAGCTCATCTTCAAGCCATATGTTATGGGATGCTGCTTCTCACCAGGTGGATCCTGTTACTTTCCTATCAGGTCATTGCGGCCAAGCCTATACCCCACCTGAAAAAACTGAAGTGTGTTACACTGACTTGCCTCAGGTTAGCCAACCCGACAGTGTATCAGTAGAAGATTTTACAAGCCAACTAGTTATCCCACCATGCAAACTTCAAAGTGAACCTTCAAGCTCTAATGACCTCACTCTTGCAGTTTCAGAAGCTTTGTGCGATTCAAGACTTTTCCAAGAAAGTGACAACTGCAGTAGCCCTTTGACAGACAGTCAATGTGATGTGGTTAGTCCATTTTGGCTCGATTTGCTTTTGGATAGCAGTAGTAACTTGTGCTTCCCTGATCCTAATCTTGTAGATTTTGTCCTTTCCCCTGAAACGGGGCCTGATTAAGTACAAAGCTACTGCAACTTTGCAGTTTTAAGTGGCCAGCTAGTAGAGAGATGGCTGTATTTTTTTTTTTTTCCTTTTTTATTTTAATTTATGTATAAAAGATGTTTTGACTGCAGTGATGCTGACAAAAAGTAAATGTATGTAAATGCATATACAGAAAGTTTCGAAATGAGAAATGATTAGCTTGTAGCAACACCAGAAGGTCTTTATGCAGTTAGGTCTGCAGACTTCATTAAATGTGTTTTGCCAATATTTGATAAAAATGTTTGCATTTTTCCCCCCCTGCATTGTCAGACTGTTGCAGATTACATTTCTTTCATATTGAGTAACATTAATTTTTCAGTGCAGCATTGTAGGAATTATAGTAATGAGTCATAATTTCCACTAGAAACCTCAAAGCATTTAATCTTGAAATATAAAACTGAAGAACAGAGGCAAAATGCTGCATTTGCAATTAGTACAATTTGCTTTTCCCTCTCCAGCAAGTACATTAATCATGAGAAGATGCTAAACAAACAACTGGACTGGATACCTATGTTAAGTTTGAGTAAAGATATGGCATCTTATCAGCCAAAAAGTCTTTAGAAGCTGCTGAAATAAATGGAAAAATATATGTACTGAATGTAAATATTGAATATGCATAAGTCTTAAGCCCCTCCATTTTTTTTTTTGACAAAATGAGAAATGATACAGTAATCAGTGAAATGTAAAAACATTAATGGAAATGCAATTTTAATTTGTTAAATTCTGACAAGCTTGAACCTCAGTACTTCTTATGAACGTCTTTTTTCTTCACAGCCTGAACACACTCAGGCAAGCTTTCTTGTAACTTTATGCAGTAGTCATCAGGAATAGTTCTCTAGGCTTCTCCAAGAACATTCAAATCTTTCCTTTGGATGTTGGCTGCTTTTGTTCCGTTCAGTTAAGATGATCCCGTACTCCTTCAGTCATGCTGACGTATAGGCTCTGGGGACAGGGCTGGACTGGGACAAAAAATCGGCCCGGGCATTTTGACTAGAGACCGGCCCACCAGGTATTATGGTAAAAACCATAAAGCCTTTGAATGAAAACAACGTCGCAGACAGTGATGTACACTGTCTTGTTGGTATATATGTATCAATCTAGAACTTAACTTAAACTTACACCATCTCCCTATTCTGGTATTCTAAACAGTACTTAGCCGAAACCCAAAGACTGCTTGGTTTACCTCCTGAACTTTCTACAACACATGGAGGAAACCTGAAATTAAGACAGAGAGGACTAGAGGTGAGACATGATCATTACTGAATATTAAAAATAATAAATGACAGATTTAGTGATATTTTCATAAACTATTTATTTACCACATCAATAATCAGCATGGCAGGGCAAAATATTTTTCTAACATGGCAACCTTTAAAAAGTGAAAGGAGACAGAAAGAAAGGTGAGAAAGAATAAAACTTCCTCACTCAAAACTTACCATCAAAACTTAATTTTGATGGTATTTTACACACAGTACTGGTACAGTATCTAGAAAATGTGGGAAAATACTGGCATCATATACAATACTTACTTCTGAAGAAATTATGTTGGGACCCTGAAAAAAATTACTATGTACAATAATGGATTTCTATACATTTGACATCAGATGAAAACTTTGGTTGTATGATTCAGATAATTATTTGTTAAAAGCTAGAAATTTTAAATGAGAATAAGAAAGAAACGTATTTTTTTTTTTTTGTTCCCCTTTCCTGTTAATGCCCTACCTGGCCCCCTGGCAAAACTTTGCTAGACCCGCCCCTGCACAGTTACCAGCTGTCAGCTACTTAGAAAAGGATCCTGGTGTTATTTGTCTCTCAGAAACAGTTCATAACTTCCTTCAACTCTTCATCCCTCCAGCAAAAATCAGCTGATACTCATTAAATAAATTCTAACAACAGCTCATCAAGTTTAAAGGTGCTTCTGTTGTTTAACGCGACCTCCGCTGGTTTGCTCTTTCTGACGCATTAGAAAAGCCGATCAGCTGATCGGGACAAATCGCGTTGCTTTTCACCTCAACTTTAAAGTTCGACCTCCTCGGCTGTAATTGGTCCAGCCCAGAGTCGATCATGACCAACTGGCCAATACCACCACTATTCATTTATACCGTTGAAAAATAAAAGAAATAAAACCCCATCGGCCCATAAAACGAAAAATCACGAGCGGCCCACCGGGCAAATGCCCGGTATGCCCGATGGCCAGTCCAGCTATGTCTGGGGACACCAGTGTATGACTGATGGTATTCCATTGGGTGTGTTGTTTTGTTTTTTTTCCCCTCCACCTGTGCTTTCACTGTATTGTCATGCTGGAAAATTAACCTCTTTTATAAACGGTGTTGCATGGTGGACCAAAACCTTGTTCATAAGAAAAGGAGCACCAAACCATGACTGACCGTCCATCGTGTTTTACAGGTGGCTATAAACGCTCCCTGCTGTACCCTTTTCCAGCTGACCTCTGTACATCTGATTTGAACCAAAAATTTCAAATATGGATTACTCACGCCATAAGATCCAATTTGCAGTCCAGTCTTGTATAATGTAGCACACCTCAGCCTTTCCCCCCAGTTTCCCTTTCTTAAGAATGGCTTCTTGACAGCCACCCTTTCACTGAGACAATTTCTGATGAGAATTCTGCAAACTAAGGCTGAAGAAATTGTTTTTTGTGACATGATAAAGGTAACAAAGTGCCTAAAGATAAAGTTTAAAACTGGTTCTTTGCCTATAGAGACAACACTGGTTCATCCCTCGAGTTAGAAGCCTTTTTATTGCATGAATGTTGCTTAACAATGTTAAGCACAAAACATTTATTTGTTTTGTACTTAAATGTTGTGTTAAGTAGCTTTAAACATTCCTCTAAAAATTGTCAGGTACAAGAACTGGACTGAAAATGGTTGAGAAGCAGCCAATATCTGAAATTGTCAGGTACAAGAACTGGACTGAAAATGGTTGAAAAGCAGCCAATATCTGAAACAGGTTTGGAATATTTCCAGGAAGCCTGGAGAACTACTGGTCAAGAGCACTTTAATAACTAGGTAAAAATGACAAAGTCTGGCTCCTTGGGAGCAAAAGTAAATGAGGGGGTCTTTTTCACAACACTCTTTGTACCTGCACTTCATTTTAGCTATTGCTTAGCTGGTATTAAAGAAGAAAACTAATCTGGATCACCCATTTCCTTTGCTGTCTCCATTCAGGAGATATGAATGTACATGGTTAAATTAAGCTTGATCTAATGGTCGCCACTAGGTGGAGGTACTAGGCTCATGGTTCACACTTAACTACCCTAACTCCTCAGGAATTAAAATTAATTGACTGCACTGCAAATATGCACTTCTGCTGGCACAAAATATTTACTTTAGACTCGTAAGGATGCTTCATTTAATCTTCATCTTTATTGAGTAATTCAGCTGGGAACAAAATCTCAATGTGCAACTAGAGGCCATTTGAACATTCCAAATACTCTTCGGGTTATATTTGTTTACATATTACAGTGAAATTTTTATGAAATACAATAAGCCACATTTAAAAATAACATGGCTACAACTAAGTTGAAAATATAGAAGCAAGCCCTGCAGACTGGAGCACAACATCTTTTAGCCTCCTGAGATGCATTTACATCTCACTGATTACTGATTGAGTATAGAGAGACTACATACTTGACTAAAACACAACAGATTATGGACAAGTTTTGGAGCTTGAAATATTAATTTTTAACATTATCATCTGATATTTGAAGGCACAGAAGCAGTGATAACTTGACATTTTCAACACCATAGTGAAACAGTACAGCTGTTATTACTTTGGTCTTAAATATATGTGTAAGTAAATATACAGACACATATTTCATCATCTTTTGTTTAAAACACATTTGCTATTATGGGAAACACACAAATGTACATTAAATACTTATGTCTCTATTCAAGAACAAAGCTTTCTTCATACAAACAGCAGTGTTAAACAGTTCAAAATGAATTAAATGTTATGTAGGATATTGTATAGTTTATAATTAATCTTTTGGTGTGTATTATATAATTTTCAGGTTCTTCACATTTAGGTCCAATCTTCCTGTATTACATAAATATTAAAGTGCAAGTTCCAAGCAGTATCAAACTATAGGATATGAATATAATCAGTAGTCACCTTGTAAATCTAGAACCAGTTTTATAAATAAAGAATATTAAATATAGAATGATTTAATAGAAAGTACAAATTCTGTTTAAGGCATTGCTGTGGGAATGAGGCAGGACACTAGCAGCTATTTTTCCAACTTCTCCACTTGATTCCCATTTTCAGGTTTTTTCTGAATCTTGTAGTCTTCCAAAAGTGCTTGCGCTGTGTGCCTGCCAGTCCTTTTCACCACAGCTTTGATCCCCAGGTTGTCAACATTGAAGGCAGTGATACCGACATTAATGGCAGAATTGACAGCGTGGTCTGTAGCTTGTCCTGCCGCTGCTCCATACCTTCAGAGTCAGATTGAGTGAGAGGTCAGAGCGAGAGGCGGGGAGAAGAGGGTATGGGAAGAATTAATATGTAGTGCAAAGACTGTAAAGATGCCATCATGCACCGAGTGAATTTCTATGAGGGAGTGAGGGTTGCAAGTGCATGCAAGTGTGCAATCTGGAATAAATACACTTGTTTGCCAGAATATAGGCAATTTTACCCAATTGGAACCAGATGGGAATATCCGTTTTTGGCTAATTTGATTTAAAAATTCTAACCAAATCAACTTGTATTGACACATGCATGCAAAAACAAAGCAAATTTAATACTGTAAAGTCCAGCTTAGTGATTTCCAAGGAATGCCTAACAAAGCCAAAACGTATTCAAAGGAAGAAACAGTACGGCAGATTTTCATCATTATAAGAACATTTTAAGAATTTCCCCCCTGAAACCAGTATTTAACTGATGTGAAGATATCGGATAACCATTTTGCAGAATTTCTTAGAACACGAGAACCCGTTGAGGCAGGCGGGATGAAAATACTGTCAATTATAACATTTCCTTCAGAAACACTGTTAGAAATCAATGGAATCACTTAAAGAGGCCCCGTAATCCAAATTGGCACACAAGACAAGGGAGTGAACTGGTACAGCATAGGGCTGAAGAGTGCTTTGTTAAAGAGAACAACAACAAAAAAACCCCAGAAGCTTGTGTTATGTGCACAATTAGTGGTGCAAAGCATTAAACAGTTGTGGAGAATCAGGAAAAATTACACTTTGTCTCATTAGGAGTGTCAGAGTTGTTTTGTAGACCCCTAAATCTGCAAAGCAAATTAAAGAGAGTGAGTGCACTTTTGGTTTTTGCTTACACAATGTATGCAGTCATTTACAACATACACATCAAAAACCCATCTAGCGAGCAGTGCTGATCAAAAAATTGTATAGGTGCACATTCAAGCAGTGACAGTAGTCAGAAGTAATGAAATTATATTTATTTAATTTCTTACTTGTGTTTTACTGTGGTCACAGTTTCTGAAGCTACACTTGTAGCTATGTCCTTTGCTGCTACTTCCAAACCTGTCCACATGGTTGCAAATCCTGGGAAAACACAAGAGTATTATTTGTAAATGTGTTTGTTTGTAACAGTAGATACATTTATGCAAAGGGTGTAATAATGAAATGCATCAGATTCAGATTTGGACAAAATCCCTCTGAAGCGTGTCTTTTACTGTAACATTTCCAGAATGGCTGCTATTTTACACAGCAGACATTCAAGCTGAATTTTGGGAAAGAGGACAAAGTCAGAGGGTGCAAACCTGGTGAAAAGGACAGGCGGTCAATGCAGGAAAAACCAAAAAAAACAAAACCAAAAAAGAAACCACCTGCTTTTTTATCATGCTCTCTGCCAGTGCATGATAACACACAGCACAGCTGATGTGTTTTAATCTGAATACTCTCCTCTACACACTTGAGGGTGTCATAGTAGAGCTCTTATTTCTTTTTTTAAATTTCTGTTCATGTGATAAATGACCAAAAGGTCTTTTCAAAAACTTCTGTGTATATATAAAGTACAAGCATTAAAAAATATGGTTTTTAATTTAAAAAACAAAAACAAACATGTTTTAAAGAATAGAAAGTGAAAATTCACTTTACCTTGCACACCACTTGCAGCCACCACCATGGCTCCATCAATGTTGGAACGCCCATCTTTATCCTTCTTCATAGACTCTGGGATCAGCTTGCCTCCGTGTTTTTTCACATGTGGAGCCAACTCTCGACCCACGCAGCTAGCAACAGAACACACGCCATCCACTGCAGTAAGAAAGCATTAGTAAATTATAAGTTCACTGCCAAATTATCACTCAAGGGCAGTAAAAAATGCTGACTGAAGATGACTTAATGACCTAGAAACTGGCTGACTTTGACAGCTCCTCCTGTAGCTTGCTTGGCAACATGGAGGCCTTTTGTGACTGTGGGGCTGACGGGGGTGGGTTTGTCCTCTGGAGTGATATGTTCTCTGAGTTTAGCTGCCCCTTTGTGAATGGCTATGCCTGTGTACTCAGCTCCTTTGACCAGTCCCCAGCTTAGCCAGGATGCACCTGACAGGATCACACAGGGCAGACAGCGTTAGTGATCATTAGTGAGGACTGCTGACCTATATTCATAAACAATCCAATTCCAAACTAACTCCTAACTTTGTAAAACAATGATATTAAAAATTTAAGAAACACTGCTTACCTGTCAGGATCCCATTTGCCACCTTTTCACTCCATTCGGGTAAAGTCTTTTCCTCTTCGGTCTCTGCTGGAGTCTCTGTAGGAGTCTCTGCTGGTTGCTCAGGTGTATCAATAGACACCTTCTGGCTGAGATTAATGGTGTCTGCAGCTTCTTCTGGAGCCTGATCATAGAGACACATTGGTTAGCCAGTGCAGAATGAAGACAGTGTGGGATGAAAATAAGAAATACTTTGGACAACTTGTGGAAGCTGCACACATCTAACTTCAGATGTTCGTCTCCCAGTAACCCCCCAATGCACACAATGCATCCTCTCATTCTGCACTCCTCATTACAATGCGCTATTTGTTTGCCTTCAAACAGACTGCCATTTTAAAAACGTCTCTCTGCTGTAACGAAAGATTTGAGCTAAAAGCCTCAAGTATCCTATTAGACTGAATAATAAAGAAATTAAAAAATTGCTTACTTTCTGATGTGATATCACCTCCATTTGACAAGATAATTAGCCTGCGTGCAGTCATTAAAACTGACCTTGCCTGGTGTCACTCCAATCAAAATACCTCCATCATGGCTAAACTGGCACTTGTCTTTCAGCTGAAGCTCTTGGGTTCTAACTGCTGCAGATAAGAGCATTATAACTGATTAATTCTCCTCACCTGCCTGAGTCAAATCCCCACAATGCTGACGCAGGGGTAATTTGGGGAGGGCTGCTAGATCAAAAATAAGCAGCAGCAAGAGTTTCATTGCAAGCCAACAATATAGCAGAGTGCAGCATCAAAAGTATTGTTTGTGTAAGAATAAACAAAACAATTAAACTGGAATTAAAAACTTGAAGTTGGAAAAGTTTGGATTTTCTAGTTTTTTTTTTTTTTTTTTTAAAAAACACAGAAATTAAATACAGCATGATCTCTGTGTGGGGATATATTTAGCCACAGACTCTTCTGTTTGGGAAACAAAGGCCTTACAGCCTGGTCTCAATTGCAATTGTTTGTCAGATAATACCAAATATTTCATGCTGTTGCAGATCTAACCACAGTGAAACACACTGACCTGAACCCTCAGATCTGTCATCTGGGACAACAGGTCCTGAAACAGTCCTCTGTCTGTAGCAGGGAGCTCAGAGGACAAAACCACTCCCACATAATACCCTGGAGCTGGTGCCATCATGTCCGGAAACATAAACACACCAGTGTTACAGAGCAACACTGGAGAGTTCATGGCCATGAGAGGGTACAGCCAGTCACACACCTGCCAGGATCAAAAGAAAGTAAAGAAAATAAAGAATGCAACAGATGGAAAATGTGAAAACAAATCAAAACAGGTATACTATGATATGAAATGATGTGTGTAATATAGTACAGTGAGTGAATTGAGGTGAAAATAAGATTTAACAGGGTAAAGAAGCCTGCAGACATTTTGTTTAACTAGAGGTTTTCAAAAGTAACCTTAAATGAATGCTGGCTTTACAAATGGTGCTTCTGAGGAGTGCACAACACAGTGAGACAAACTAGAGTACACAGTCATCCTGTGATTGCTGCATGTCTAACAAGATTACAGAGCATAACTGTGTAAGCAGGGTTTATGTAATTACTTGCACTCATGTGAATCACTGATGTCACACACTTTCAATAACACCTGGGAAATTCCCCTACTGAATAGGCAAATTTTAGTCTCATGACACTAGTGGCATGAAAGCCAAACGTAATCATAACAAATAATCCTGAATAGGTTAGAGACATTTGATGGTATTGATTTAGTCCCTTAATAAAGAACTTAAGCTGTGTACATACCTCCAAACTCTTTCTTATCTTATCATTGACTGATTGCGGTGCTGACCTTTACAAATCCAACTTGGCAGTTCAAAACACCTCACAACCTTTGATTTCACTGCATCATTGCTTTTTATTCACCAACTTATTTCAAGTCAAAAGAAAAAGAAAAATCTGGAAAGCATCTCAAACATTGTTGAAGATTCACAAACCATGTGATATGTTAAAAAAGTATGATCCCTGCTTTCATGTGACAGTTGAGGCATTAGAGTTAGGGTCCAGCGGACCATCGATTGTGCAATGTGGACAATTTGGCTTTGCAAGACAACTCATGTGAAATAAGCAACTAATCTCTCTTTTTTCATTATTTGTAATTGTCTTGTTATATTATATAAAAAAATGTTCATTATAATGTTCATAGTACATTTTAAGCTTAAACTGAATGACAAAACTCTTCCAGGATAATGTGCATGCCTACAAAGTAGTGTTGAAAATTTTTCTGTTATAATTAGAGTACCATCTGGAAATTCTAGAATTTTATTCTATTTGGATAAGACTAAATTGAAAATTTAATCAAAATAGTGTTTTATTCACTTTTATGACTATGAATTTTATGTTAATGTGTATTCTATAGGTTTTATGAAACAATTGGTGCAGTGGTTAGCACTGTTGCCTCACAGCAAAAAGGTCCTGAGTTCGACTCCTTTTTCTTTTAAGTAGCCCAGGTCATGTTTCAGTGTATTTGCCTTTAAGTGCACACCCTGATTCAATTTTCAGGTAAACCTTTTAGGTTTTCATCTTTAAAGGTCTTTGAGATATTAATGTTCAAACACTGCTTTAGTTTTTAATGTGTAAAAATGTGTAAAAAAACAAACAAACCACCTCCTACTAAAAAAACCTTTATACCCTTTATCATTTATAGGAGCATGCCCATCTAGCTCCTAGCTACTGTTATTCTCTTTTTAAAACGTCAAATTAACTTCACACATATTCTTGGCATAGTGCACATACCTAAACATATGAACACTCCAAATAACTTCATTTCTTTTTTTGAATATAGTCACCTGTGCCCCAAATCTGATTCATGTCTGCGATTCCCCTGAGGATGACATCATAGCCATAAACCTACTGGGATTAGGGCATTAGGTAAACAACCCTCACATGACTCTGTCCTTTGGAGGAGGGACATTGATCTTTAACTGGCCTATGTCCTTCTGCTGATGACTCATTGTAATGGGGATATTGAGAAATTGAGCAAACATCTTATAAAATCGGGTAAAGGGACACAAAAAAGAAAAAGAGGGAGAGAATTGATAACTTATTTTCTCCAGTGATTGCTTAACACTGCATGAATGTGTCATTTTAAAATCATATAATTTTTTTCCTCTTACCTGCAGAAATGCTGGTGGTCGATTAGGCACTCTGTCTGAGTGATCACTGGTAAACCTCACCAGCCGCAGGTAGCCCGGGTATGAGGGAGCGCTCACTTGCCCCTCAGGTGTGACAAAAAATATCTGCACACCGTGGGGAATGTACAGCAGCTCCTCTCCATCTTCACCTATGCTCTGAGGGGAAGGTGTCGAGTTAGATGTATGACTGTAGAACTCTTCCCCGACAAATGACATCTCCCCTGAATCTGTTCCATATGAGACAGATATGTGACCATCAGCCGCCTGAGGAGAGTAGGCTGGAGGCTGTTCTGCAGGAACTGCAGAGGGTCTGGTAGGTGACAGGGGTTGACCCACTCCTCCGCTTGGAGGCAAACCTCCTACAGCTCTAGCTGGCTGACCATTAGCAGAAGGAATGTCTGGTGGAGGTGGCCGTGCTGGCTTCTCTGTGGTGGGAAGTCCCGGGTAGAGACCTTTCGCAGAAATACTTGTTGCATCAAGGGCAGATACTGCAGATTCAGGGTCAGAGCTGGTCTCTAGTATGGCCATGCGGGTGGTGATGTTGTTTAGTGTCTCCTGCATCTTCTGCTGCATCTGCCTTGCTGACTCCCAGGAGTTGCCAACACACTCTTCCCCCTTCGAAGGCACACTGATAGCCCTAAGAAGGTGCTGTCGTCCTTTCTTGTAGAGCTCCAGGGCCCGACTCTTGTCTCCAGCTTCATCTGCAGTGAGTCCTTTATTGATGCACTCGAAGGCCCTTTCATAGCCATCTTTGATCACTTGAAGTCTGGCATTATCAAATGCATCTTGTTTAGCTTTCTCCATTGCTCTGAAACAAGACAATTGGATTTACATGTAAATTTCTAGAAAGTACAGTACATGCAGGGAAATGATTATCTTGGTTAGACTCTGCAAGGGCTAAAGGTTATTCAAATAATATTTTACTGCTTACTTAACTTCGACCCCAAACTCACATGTACAAGTCACTTAGAAATAAAACACATCGCGCAAATGGCCCTTTTGGTCTTTCGAGATCACAGGTAACCTGGTTTATTTTCGTTACGTACGTCAGTGTTACTGGTTTAAAATGATCCACTAAAACAGGCTTTAAACACACTAATCCTCATGTTAAAGTTGCTAACACAGACCAACAAGAGCTAACATCTGCGTTCGGACAAAGTCAGGAGTTACGCCACGATTTTAGTGTACCGACAGCAACATATATATATAACACATGAAGTCGTAATTAGTGATAACTACTAGCTGTCAGCTAGCTCCAACTCACCTAATAGCGAATGATATTAGCTCTTACCTTAGAGAGCGGAAAACCACCAAAGAACAGCTTATTAATTTGCCTGCTAACGTTCCTCCTAGCTAGCAAAGAGTGTTAACTTCGACCAGGAACCTGAGTAAATAAACTAGGCTTCTCTGCTTGACGACTCCCTAAAGTAAAGGAGTGCCTAGTGATGTCATGAGGTCATTACTGACCTTTCAAAGCAAAAGTTCCGCGACCGACGTGCCCAATACTATCATATGTCAGCCCCCCTTTAAAAAACATAGCAACCGGAAGTAGTGAAAACCACCTAAACTTGACAATTTTTGTAGTTCGTCACTATAACCACAAGAGGTCACTAAGCATCCATTCAAATTGTTTCTACTGATAAATGAACCATTTGAATAAGGGGACACTTCCATCTACTGGTCATAGTGAGCAACTGCAACAATTTATTTTCCATTAAATCAAATTTCAGTTCCATTAATGTCAAGCAGAAATTATACACTTATACACATTATACACTTCCATATAGATTCAAAAACGGTGATTCAATGATAGCAGTGTATATATATATTTTAATATTAATAAAGAGAGTTTGCAGTTAGTTTGCATCAATAATACAAACTAGCTGAGCTTATGATAAAAAGCAAGTTCACAATGCAGCATTTTCAACAGTCTCAAGCCACACTCATGTTTTTTGTTTTGTTTGTTGTTTTCAAAAAAAAAAAAATTTATTAATTTTTTCTTTGGTGCTATTAACTAAATTTTTGGGAAATCTTGGGTGATGCACTAATGCAGAAAATTTTAATTTTGATCTGACATGCAATGCCATAAGGTAAGCATGTGGCTGCCAATGTGTTGGTTTTTCAGCATCACAGTATCCCAAACATACTGCCATTACAGTGATACTATACTGTTTCAAGGGTAAGCCAAGAAGGAGGCAGAGATCTCTAGTTTGACCTGGAGACCCTGTGTTTTTTACACTTTTCAACTACCACTGTGCATCTTTTGAAACTGTCACCCTAAATCACAACGTTGGTCATTAACTGGTACAGCAGCCTCAGTCATGGTGGCCATTGCTGACCACAATCAACACAGAAAAACAGCTGCAATAATGTTAAACAATAACAATAACAACAGATCAAGTTAACTGGAATAGCTGTTATAACTCTGTAACTTAACACGTGAATGTCAGATGAATAGTCCCATGAGTCTTTAAGCTAGTGGCTCCTCCCCTTAGCCCGCTACAGTACTTCTTTAGAAAAATGGAACACTATCGGTGATGGATTGGCCTCCCCGTAGCCTGGACCTTACAAGAAATTCACAAGAACATTTGCTTGAGAGAGTTTAGGCTGTCCTGAAGAAGGTGGTCATGACCCTCGAGCTTGATGTCCAAACTTAAACTATGCACTGAAGATTGCATGCTATTCCTGTGTCTGCAGCTTACTCAAGATTGCTCCCATAACCCAAAGACATACATGGATTAGTTTAATTGGTGATTCTAAATCACCAGTTAAAGTAATAAAGTGGACATGTATTCATTAACTGAAATGAATGTATTCAACAAAAAATTGAAAACAGCAACAACTAAAGAGATTCCCGGAACCCTCTTTTATACCTCAGAGGTCTGAGCTGACCTCAGGTCACCCAGCTGTTGAGAAAGCTGAAATATTAATCTGCTCAGTGACCGTTTCCTGTTTACTGAACACTCACAGCAGCTGTGAAACTGAGGAATCTGTTTACCGGTGCTAAATCATTTTAAAGTCAGACAAACCGTTGACCGACTTGACAGAAAATTGTGCAGGTTCATCCAAATGTTGATACAAATGTTGTATAATATTTCCAGAGGGGAAGAAAGTGGGTCAGACAGGACATGTCCACTTCTTGTTCGTTGTTCTTCTTTCAACACTCTCACTGCAAATGGCTCATTGAAATTGCTAGCACATGTTATTGAGCCCCCAAGGACAATAAGAAATTTATCTACAAATCTACTGACAAAAAGAGAAGATTTGTTATGGATTTTAAAAACATGTCACGTTGGCCATAGACACCTTCAGTGACTAGATTTCAGATTTTTGAGACTGCACACCAGAGGGAGTCAAATCCTACCTCAAACATAGATCTTCAGTAGTAGGTGGTGAAAACAGCACAGTTTTTATGTTGCTCTGAGTTCAATCTAATCAAAAACTTTTAGCATCCTTCATAGTTGAAACATGTTGTCTAATCATGGGAATGATTAGACATGCAGCTTGGTTCAAATGCGCCTCTAATGACTGTGAAATTACCCAGCATGTCGCCATCAAACAGCAGAAACCTACAGGCATTTTAAAAGCAATAAGAACAAATCAACATGCATAATTTACTAAGAATGGACTTTTTCTGAATCACTTATGTTTTTGTTTTAGTAGTCTGACTCTCATCAGTTTCTTAGCTGCTGCGACCCTGGAAAATAGCTCAACAAGTCTAATCTCCAGTTTGACAGATTCCCAGTATTCACTGAGCACAGATGCCAAAACACTGGGACCAGACTGGACATGCTCTTCACACATGTTGCGGTGTTAATCCAGTGCAGCTTTAGCTCACTATTTTCAACTCTGTCATGCCCGAGGGCAAGCTGATGTTCAAAGAATCTGAGCTCCAGTCCTTAATATGAAAAGGTCATATTTAATAAGAACTGTGTTCCTGTGTTTCTGTAAATTGTGCTCAAAGTGAATAAAAAAGAAATCTATTTTTCATTCTCTTATTACCGACTTTGTTTTCTGAAGTTAGTTATAGTTTATTATTCATCTCGTTGAATTGTATGTGCATCATACTCTGCTTCACTGCAGTTTTGTCCAGTTGTACTGAGTGCACTACAAACAGGTTGCCTGTCTTTACTTTGATTATTTTACCAGATGGGGAAGTTTTGAATTTGTTCTGCTTCACCGAGAGGTCGACTAATGTCTGTAACTGGAACAGGCTGGTAAAACATGTCTTCTGTTGTTAAAGTTGGTCCACATATGGGCAACGTATGTATGGATCATCATTTTGCAAGACAGATTGCTTTAGATCTATAGATCATGGATTTAGTTTGGTCACAGCAATATTTTTTCTATGTGGATAAAGAATATTCTTAATAATTCGTTTTTCTGAGTCATGAACAGCTATAAATTATCATGCCTGCAGCACAAACTACAAGTTAGACTTGGTATAACAGAGAGAGTATGACTGTTAGTCTTGCTGTTTAGTTGCTGTTTTCATGAAGAGTTGCAACATTAAGATTTGTTTTAACCAAAAACAGGTTATTTGAATTCTTTGTATAAACAGACTTCAACATTTCAATACTCATGGAGCTACTGAAACACATGCACAGTGATGAATGAGGAGTTACATCCCAGCCAACACTCAAATGATATGCATGTGGGTTTTTGGCTTTGCTAATCCTCAATTATTCAAGTAATTTAAATTCAGTAATCTACTTTTCTGTGGAGTTTTAGTTTTGAGTTTATAAGATAAAAGTCAGATTAAGCAGCTATAAAATGAGTTATTTAAGAAGTTATTTGGAAGAACCAGAGACAAGGCTGTAATGAATGTACAACTCTTTTACAGGCTGCTCTGTGGGGTTTTTCCACATGACTACTATATAATGTTCATAATGCCCCTTAAAAAAACCTTCATAAAACTGTTTTGTCCAAATTTCCCCCTGCCTGACCTCGTATTTTCCTAGACTGCTAGTCTTCAGTTTAATCACAGTGCGGATCAAAACATACCATTACTTTAATGATTAGTCAGTTAAATCGCACGCAGTTGTTTTCATATTTATCTATTTTTATCTTTTGGGCAGACTTTCATTTTAGCTGTAGACGCAGTTATGTCAGTAATTTATTGCTGCCTTTTTGTCAGTGTCACTTTGTTCCAGATTTACACTTTGTTAAAGATATAATGATGCTTTCTTTTCCATAACTTTTTGAGCATATATGCGATGGTCGGTGTTCATAAAAACAATTATAATCAGAAGAGAGTAATGGTCACATCCACTTCTATTTAGTATTTCTTTTATATTGGTTTAGGAGAAAGATCGGAAGAGAAATGAAGGGTTGAGCAGGAATTATGGCACTGAAGGGCTTCTCAGGCATTGTGTAAACAAATTTCTGCCTGTGTGCCAAAAAGAAGAGCCTTTCTTTCATAGTTATTTGTCAAAATGGAAGCAGAAATGCAATCAATCATAAAGGGCTTGTTCCAGGCTCAGATTTTTGCTATGCAGGTCTAATGTTAGGTTTTTATGGCGTTTGTGTGTATAATAGATAAACAATTCTCTTAATCTTCATTATTCCAAACAGTACTATGATCTGTTCAAAATGAAGACATTCATCTCGAGTAAATGATTAACATTTGTATTTACTTATTTATATGTCCTCGTGCAAGCCCACTAAATAAGCATTCACCATAACAAGGCAACTATGTCACTGCAGTGGTGTAAGATGGCAATTAACTTGAGACTAGAACTTGATATAAATACACAATAATATATATGTTGTTATCCAGTGCACATCTCCTATGAACCAGTAACAAAAAAGGTAGTGGTATCCCATGTGTTTCATGTTTTTATATTATGACCATGAAATAAACAGGTTTGTTAAAGAGCTAAATGTGCATGAATGAGCTATAACCACAAGCAGAAACAAATGGAAATTGTGCAACCACAACAAATGCGAAAAAATGAACAACAAATGATTCCAATTAATGCAAGCGTCAAAATGAATTGCCTTTTTTTTTTCCTGGTGAAGCTGTAAAAGACACACTAAAATATGGTGCAGCTGTGTCCTCTGCACTGCATTTTTGAGCCACAAATACACGCCGCTTGTCCACATGTCATAAAACCCCATATGAATTAATGGTTTTCCTAACAGACATCAGGATCTTAAGTCACAGTTTCCCCTCAGCCCTCCACTGAGGTCCGTATTATAGAAAGTTAGTGTCCCTGAAGTGGCTGCAAAAAGTCAGTAAAAGAAGAAAAAGTTCCGCTTCAACAAAACCCTGTTCTCTAAAAAATGTGAGTGTTTAAAAATAATCTTGATTAAAAGAAAGCTGATAAAAAAGTATGGGCAACAGTAAGAATCAAAAGGTGACTGGTGTCCTCTATTATTATTATATCAGCAAATCTCACCAGTTTGGTTGAGAGTGATTAAATTAGAGGAAATTGAAATACCTTTTCTTTATGAAAAACTAAATGTGGGCACCCTGACCTATTTTTTTAATCAAATGCTTATTGTCCTCAGTTGAAATCCACATAAGCTGCACAGGGCTGACTGAAAAAAGAAAACTGGATCACGGTCGCTAGTAAACCTGTCTCAGGCTATGGGATTTATGGACAGAGAGATCATGTTCTTTTCTGACTCCGGCAAGCTGCACAGTCTTGCACTATCATCCCCAAGGTGAAACAATGCTCCAATATTTGGGAAGTCTCGCTGTTCCTACTTTAACATCTGGTTCAAAGGGCGCTAAATATTGAACAGGGTATACCAATCTAAAACACTGCTTTAATAGGAGTCATCAAGAATGACACGAAGTTAACTTAAGCGCTCCCTCACAGATTTAAAAAAAAAAAAAAAAAAAGAGTCTCCTGCATGAATCACCCAGCTATTAAAAAAGTTATTATCTGTACCAGGGGCTACAGTTACTCCTTCCAGCAGTCTGACAGTCTTACATGCATGAACGCTTTAGCTCAGGAAAAATGCAGGGAAAACTGAGGTAACAAAGGTTTGCACTAGACTAAAGTAATTTACCCATAAACTTCATCTCTGGGGTGTTATGGGGCCTTTACATAGTTTACAGTTAGTACATTCCCCTTATAAAATTACTAAAAATCCAAGCTATTATAGTCCATGTGATGATCTGTTGCTTCTTGTTTATGTGTTCTTACATGTTTAATTACATTAATAAGTGAAGGGAGTGTTTCAGTGTTGGCTAGTGAATCATATTCATGTGGTTAAAATGCTGTCAGGCTAAAACATTTCGTAAAATTGCAATTGCATTACATTTAGATAAGATGTATGACTTTGTTTGTATGCTCAGTCTTATGGAGGCAAATTTCACTTTGAAGTACAATCTTCTTCCCTCACTAATGCTCATCATATGTAGTGCATAATTATTTTTTGGCAGAACTCAGACAACAAACACAGACATGTAATGGTTTTGCGTTCAGCTATCCTTCTGAGCCATGTTTCCATCTGAAAAACAAAAAGCTGCCTGAAGCGACTATAAATGATATTCATACTGCACATACAGCATCTTTAGCCACCACCCTTCCTAATATTTTGCTAAGAAAATGGGAAAAAGCTGCAGAAATGTACTGAAACATATAAGACAAACACGGAGTTTGTACAGTTCTAATGAGCTTGAAAGTTATTTACACCTTATTCTTTAACACACCCTGAAATTTCTTAGGAGAACTTTCTTTAAGGAGCCACTCGGAATAGTTTCTTGAAGGACATTCAAAGCTCCTCTTTGGATTTTGGCTTTCTTTTGCTCCGTTGTAAGTCAGAACAATCCAGGAATGCTTTTACTGCATTGGCAGTGTGTTTGGGATCACTGACATGCTGAAAAATTGAGTTCTTACCAATCAGATGATTTCCATATGGTATTGCATGGTGACAAGATCTCTAATACCACAGGCTGAAATGCAGTTCTATATCATGACAGAGCTTCCACCATGTTTTATAGACAGCTGTAGACTCTGTTGAACCTCTCTTCTGACATCCTTTTTTGAACACTAATCATGATTTGAACCAAAAATTAAAAATTTGGATTACATCACTCTGTAAAACATGCTACGACTGATTTTCAGTCCAGGTCTTGTATATCTTGTGTATATCTCAGCCTTGTCTGCCTGTTTCCCTTTCCTAGGAGTGGCTTATTGAAAGACACCCTTCCACTGAGACTATTTTTGATGAAGTGTCAATGAAGGGCCAGGTCCTATGTCAGTTCTTTGTTGGATTTCTTCCTATTTCTTAAGGACATGACTTTCAGATGTTGTTCATTTTGTAGTAGACATTTTTTTTAGGACTGCCTTTTACTTTTGTCCCCCAGTTACCTCAAATTAGGGTAACACAACACACCGTGCAGCGATATCTCAGGTTTTTGGTTATTAAGTGGCTTAATAAACAAAACAAACAAACACACATTCTTCTAAAGATGATCAGACTGGAGGACTGGACTGAAAATGAGTGAAAAAGCAGCCGATGTCTAAAGAAAACCCCTGAAAGACCTTCCATAAGCCTGGAGAACAAGTGTTAAGGATTAGTGATTATTTCGTGGATCAGATTTTAAAGTGTTAGAATTAAGTCTGTTTCCTTGGAAGCAAAATATAAAGAAATGAGGGGTGAAGCAAGACGTCTGCACACAGCTGTATGTTGAATGTTGTGTGTGAACGTAAAGTCACTGACCATACTTGAAGAATACCATGTGGATGAGCCATAGTGATGACAAAGCCAGCAACGGAAGATTCACAAACGCACGCAGACATCAGTGGAGCAGTTTCCCAAAACAGTAAAATATCTCTGGCAGGAAAGTGTGGAAGGAAGGCCAAACATATTGGGTCCGGTACATCAACATCAAAACAGCCAAAGACTGATCTAAGAGACATAAAAATGAGAAACACACAAAGTTCTTTTTTTTCTTCTAGAGTTTTAAGATGTATTAAGATGTAAAGAGCTTTTTGTAACCAGTCAGTATGGTAATATGTGGAAAAAAGAGAAGCTGTGATTTAGGGGAAAAACTGGCAAGTCACTTGTGGAAAAAGAAGGATGATTAGTGACGTGTATTTTGGCTACATTCTGTTTCTGACATGATAAAAATAATCCTGCTTCTCACGTATAAGGTCTTGAATAATCAGGCTTCATCTTATGTTATTGACCTTATAGTACCATATCACCCTATTAGAGCACTTTGCTTTCAGACCGCTTACTTGTTTTTCCTAGAGTATTTAAAAGGAAAATGGGAGCCAGAGCCTTCAGTTTTGAGACCCTTCTTCTGTGGAACCAGTTTCCAATTTGGATTCGACAGACAGACACTATCTCTAATTTTAAGGTTAGGCTTAAAACTTTCCTTTTTGCTAAAGCATATAGTTAGGGCTGGATCAGGTGACCCTGAATCCTCCCTTAGTTGTGCTGCAACAGGTCTAGGCTGCTGGGGGATTCCCATGATGCATTATTTCTTCTTTAGTCACCTTTCTCACTCACTATGTGTTTATACACCTCTCTGCATTGAATCATTACTTATTATTAAACTCTGGCTCTCTTCCACAGCATGTCTTTTATCCTGTCTTCCTCCCCTCACCCCAACCAGTCACAGCAGATGGTCCCTCCTCATTGAGTCTGGTTCTGCTGCTAGTTTTTCCTTCCCACTTTTGCCAAAGTGCATGCTCATAGGGTGTCATATGATTGTTGGGATTTTCTCTGTTGTATTATTGTATGGTCTTCCTTCAAATATAAAGCACCTTGAGGTGACTGTTGTGATTTGGTGCTGTATAAACAAAATTGACTTGAAGTATGAGAGTATAAAAGCAAGTATAAAAGCTAAACAGGGTAAAAATAGACTAAGATGGAATCATGATGAAGGGTATGCAATTTTTCATGGTGGGGGTCAAAAATAGATACTGGTCTGTGTGCGCGCGCTTCCAATAAACGTCAGTGTTGAGGTTTCCATTCTCTTCAATGCACACAGCACAGTCTAGAAATGGCAAACTACTATCCTTTGTATCTTTTCTAGTGAACTTTATGTTTCTATCCACTAAGTTGATGTGAAGAGTGAAGGCTTCTACTTCTTGGGTTTTGATTTTGACCCAGGTGTAATCCACGTATCTGTACCAGTGGCTAGATGCAGTCCCTTTGAAAGAGCCAAGAGCTTTACTTTCCACGTCCTCCATGTAAAGGTTGACTACAATGGGTGACACAGATGGGTGATTCAGAAGTCCATATATACAGGGTATTGCATCCCCTGTGTACAGACGGTGGTATGCAATTAATTACTCCTTATTGCTGTTTTCGTGGCTGTGATGACATCCACCATGGGTGGCTGTTGTGGAGAAATTGCAAAATTAAGTCCTTTGGCTAATACCTTTTTGTGATTCAGTGAAGAGAAGCTGTGATTTAGGGGAATGACTGGCAAGTCACTTGTGGAAAAAGAAGCCTGATTAATAACATGTATTTTGGCCACATTCTGTTTCTGACATGATAAAAATAATAGTCAAATTTTAGTAATGAATCTACTTGTGTACCATATCTCACATGGCCAGACTCAAATGCAGGACTCAGTTCAGTGAAGGTTTATTTACAGTTCACAAGCCCAGTATGTACAATATGTCTGATAATTTCTTCATCCACTTTTCCTGACTGTCTCCAGTTGTGGTGTCCTCCTGTTGTTGTCTGTACGGTCTACGTATCGACTCGGGATGATACGTTTTTGTTTGCAATGTACGGAATGAAGTTGTCTGTCTTTTCATTTAATTTGTTGGGCCTGCTGAGCCTTTCCACAAACTTAGAAACTTCTTCTTAAATCAGGCATTGTAGGAGTGTTTTGAATCCCTGCAGAGTCTGATTGATCTTATTCTGGAGTGTATCTATAGTGAAATGGACCTGTCTTATCCATTAACTTAGAAAGTGGTTGTGTGCTCTCCATAGAATCAACTTTGTTCTATGTCCTCTGACCGTGGATCCAATTTGCAAACTCTTGGGAACAAGTCTGCTTTGTCTTCATCTTAGGTTAAACCCTTAATGGCCACTCACAGCTTGCATCAGTTGATCTCAATAAGGCTACATTCACACTGCAGGTCTTAATGCTCAATTCCGATTTTTTGATCAAATCCGATTTTTTTGTCTGCTTGTTCACACTACACATAAAATGCGACATCAAACGCCTCCAGTGTCTTAAGATGTCACACACAACTCGCTCTGTTTAGACCCAGAGCAAACAATATTGTTTGACTGATTGCCCTTAATATAAAGACTTCGGACTTTATGTTTCCAGATTTTTGCTTTAAGTTATTTTGTTATTTACATAATAATGTAGATGACCTAATAATGATCCTTTTTGTTGTTTAGAGGAGCGGTGCTTCAAAGGATAGTTGCAGATTTCTGTCAGAATCTGCAGAAAATACAGTAAAAATAAAATGTTCACATTTCTCCAACGTTGTCTTCCCAACAGTTTCACCGGATGGTAGGAAATCGTTCGCGATGTCTTCTCGGGCGCTTCTCCGCGCTGATAATTGGCGCCTGTCTTGTGTCAGTGACGTAAAGACGGATTTAATGCGACTTGACCGCTCACACAGCAGTCGCTTTCTAAAACATCGGATATGTATCGGATTCAGTACCACATACTAAAGTGACCCAGATCGGATTTGAAAATATCGGATTTGTGCCGCTCACACCAAGATCGGATACGGGTCGCATAGGGGCAAAAATCGGATTGATGCGCTCAAACGTAGCCTAAGTCACATGATAGGGTGAGGCAAGGTTGCACAATGATTTCACCTGAAACCTCTGAAGATAATGACCCACACCTTTTTCACACCATGGCTCATGTGATGAGGCACATGACCAATAGTGGGTCAACAACCCTCTTAAGGGACAACTCCCATTAGGGTTTAAATACCTGGGACTCTCCACCATTTGGTCTAATACTTGAATAAGCTTCTCTGAGAGGTAAGATAAGATAAGATAACCTTTATTAGTCCCACACGTGGGAAATTTGTTTTGTCACAGCAGGAAGTGGACAGTGCAAAAGTTGTGAAGGAAAAATTAGAATAAAATGAGATAAGAATAAATACAGTACACAACTGTACAGAATAGAATAAAATAATATACAGTAGAATAAAATAGAATAAAATATACAATAAGATAAAATACAAATGCTATATACAACTGAGTAAAGTAAGTAACTGGTGAAACGTCGTCAAGAAACTTAAAGAAGTCCAGTCGCTTTTCTTTCCAAGCTCCTTAGATTACCATGACCTGGATGACTACTAATGTGTTCAGCATGCCAGAGCACATGAAGGCATTCATTAGATGCATCAAGGTGTGGCTCTGGTATGTAGCCTTATCTCAGTTTGAGAATTGAAACAATCCGTTTTCATATCAGGGTTTGGAAAACATAGTATTTACAATTAGCAATAGTGCATGTCTAACCTTCCCAACAATCCTATGAACCACCAGTCATCATGTAAAGTTCAGTAAAAATATACATATTTTAAGTCAGAAGGCTTAATTTTTTTAGCTGTAACCTAAACACACCCACAAACTGCAGGAACGCACAAACTCATGAAAAGGTTGTAAAATAGTTTTCTTTACCATCAATAAGAATACAGTTTAGTTCAAGATGAACCTTCTAAAATGCAACATTTACCTAACTTCTTAAAAACACCAAAGGCAGAATGAAGCTCATCTCTAGGCAAAAAAATAAATATGTATGTCATCACTTCAATGTTTCAGCTATTCTATATGTGTAGATTGATGAATGTATGGAGTCTGACAGCAGAAAGATGCTTTTATTAATTCTGCCAAAGGGGTAAAGTTTCTCTCTGGTGAGGTTTTCTGCTCACCTTAAATCTGAGTTTGAGGCAGGCACTTACAAGTATGTTTGATGAGTTGTTTGGGTGCCAAAATGCAAATTTCTGGAAGGTTGTTATGAAAACTAAAAACTTTCAGGATGTATGCACAACACTGACTAGACTGATGAGTGATGCAGGGAGTGACTTTATTCAGGAGTTAAATATTTTAAAATGCATGAAGTGTTTTTTTTTTAAAGGAGTAGGACTCCTTTTAAGATTATTTAACCCCATATTTTGCATTTTCACTGGAATTTTAAGGTACAGTATTGCAGTATTTTTAATGTCTTAAAATGTGCGTTCAAACACTCTTTATATATTTAGTATCTTCTATCAGCTATTAGTGCAACATCCTGTCATATGTATAACATGTTGATCCTGAACGCAGCTCATTGCTATAATTCAGTATTGGATTTGGATTAGTCCTTTATCCTTTTTGCTAACCGGACCCCAGTGCACTATGGGATAAGTCTTGCAGGAAGCAAAACAAGAGTCGCTGTAATGACTCCCAACATTGTTAATAAAAGTTAAACCTTGGTATGTCTGGACCCTTAAAGTATACAATACAAAACAAGGCAGTTAGTACATGCACGGTGCTAATGCATTAACGAGCTAACCGCGTGCAGCCCTGGCACTGGGCGTTCCGCGTTAACTCGCTAACGGAGGTTAATACAGTTATGGCGCTAATGTCATTTTAACGAGATTAACGGTGACAGCACTAATTTATATTAAAAAAAAGGTAATTTAGCACCTTGCAAAGTAAATTATAGGCATGTATTATTCAACCTTTGTGGAAATATCATAGTACATCATGCATATTTCAGCTTCAACAAAAGGTGGTTTTGGTTAATGAATGCTAAAAATGAGTCTTTTTATCCCATTGCTAGGCGGGTACTGGGCAATGTGATGACATAATAATATCTGGTATAGAAAAGTACTTTTAGGGGTCTAAGATGTACCTGTGTGCCAAGTTTAATTGCTGAACTTCAGATTTTTTTTCGCAAGGAGCTTGTGGACAAAGAAACAATCAAAATTGTGTATGTCTCTGTTCTGTGTCCTGTGTACTGTTTGTTTGTAGTGTCTTTTTGTGGACAAAAATTTCCCCTTGAAATTAAAGGATTATTCAATCATTCTATTCTATTCTAAGTACAGATAGGCTGAAATTTTGTGCATTTTGGTAACATCCACTGGTATTGCTGAGTGAAACATTAATTTCAGAGTTATATTTTGCACTTTGCTATTACATCATTGGAGAAAAACAAAATCTTGGCATCATTTTACACACATTTTCCTAATTTAGCCTGACACATTGAGCTTCTTTGGACCCTGTCTTGAATTCAAAACAAACTTCTGTGGGTTTGAACTGTGCCTAAAAACATGACTAATGATGTACTTGCTGCAGTCCACGGGGAAGATGAGGTAAGACCAGCCATTGCCTTAATGAAACATATTTTTTTTTTCTGTATATGAAATTTATAGTGCATATGAACAATTAGCTTCTTTTTCATTTACAACTTTCCACCAAAGAAAACATCTCACATGAGTTTTATGATTTATGATAGGTCATGTTGTATAACTGTGAACTTTATCTGCTTTTGGCAAGGAAACACAACATGCTAAGAGCACTACCACTGAGCAGAGAGGAAATAACAGACTGAAAATCTGGACCACAAAAGCACAGGGAATCCCATCGACGTGGCTCATGACTCTGGGGGAGGGGAGAGCTGTTGGCCAAGACCTAATGATGGAAAAGAGTAAAATAGTGCCTTTCCACTCCTATTACCAGCCACACGAGGATAACTCCTATATGTAATGTTTTGTAAATTAAGTAACCTCAAGGCATACAGAATCCAGTTATGGGCATGCTAAATGAGGTTTTTATCAAAGTTTTACCCCAAGTTGTAGTATAGCATAATTAGTTTTGCTAATTAATTTTAAGGACCAAGTCCAAGACAAGATAAACCTGGCATCATCACAGTTAATGTTTAGCATGAATTTCTAAAAAAGGAATCAGGCTGAAATTCCACTGTTTTGAGTTATCACTGGGGAATGCTGAATCTCATAATTTGGATTCAATGACAGCCTATCTTGGAAGTTAACTATTCATATGTGGATCTGAATGCAGGAATTCTTTTGGGAGGACTCCTCATCACAGCATACCAGAGAAAAATGTATATTTTGCATCATAAAAAATGCATAAAATAGAAATGAAGTAAGAAAATTTGGAGACATCACAGACTAATCTGAACTAAATAAAATATTATCACTTTGCAAATTAAATTTCATGCTTTTCTTAAATGCCCGTGCAATGGGCTGATAACATTCAATATGGGTTCAAGAATGGTTGGTCTAATTCCCCATCCAAAATACAGGTTGTGTTGTACATTTGAGGTATAATTGTTAAATGGTATCTTAATATGCTGTACTCTAAGATCTCAAGACTGTTAGGTTTTTGTAATGTTGATTGTCATTTATGCTTAGGAATATTTAACCATATATGCTTAGAGGTGTATAATCGATTGTGTAGTGATAGGATGTGTGATCTTTAGTAGTCTGCAGAACGTTGTGTGCATTCCAGAGTGGTCTGGCTTTCACACTCACATTCTGGGAGCATGGGAGAGGTCGTACCTTGTCTTATTGTTTTATGGTAGGATAAACGTGTTGTAGTCTAAGTGCCTTTTGTTTAGATGAACTGCTGGACTTCCAGGCCAGCAGGTTTAGGGAAGTCATATATGGGGTCATGCTTTGACCCCACACACACACACACACACACACACACACACACACACACACACACACACACAGAGGGTATTCTTTGTTCACATGCATACCTATGTAAGATGTCATATGTTAATGAACCTATGCATATTCATGTAACCACAATAAAAGAGCAGTGTTACGGGAGAGCGGACGAGAGCAACTGGGGTCAAGCGAAGGAACGGCGTTTGTCCAGTTCTCTCCCGTGCACGTGAAACATAAAGAACTTTGCCTACTTCGTGTCTTGCTTGCTGTGTAATTACATTGTCTTCAACGTTCCAGCAAATAGGTTCAAGCTACAAACCTATCAAAGACCACTTCCACCAAGACCACCATGCAAACCTGGTCAGGGTTATAGTCTGCATTTTGAATTTGCCTCATAGTAGCAAAGCCTCAAAGCTCAAAGCTGTCACTAACGCCAAGAGAAATAAAACAAAGAGTGTTACACAGCTGTGCAGTGTTTGGAGCTCGTGTTCCACAGGAAAACACAATGGTAGCATCAGTCATAACAGATTTTATAAACTTCTATTAAGACAATTTGTTCTTGGTATTTAAAGTAGCAGTATAAAACATTTTAATGTGTTTGTAAGTTCACACTTTCCCTATAGGTTTATAGGTTCCAAAAATACAGAAACAATGCTTAGTGTTACATGGAGGAAAGAGGCTGCCTTTTAATTTTGTAAAATGTAAAATTTCCTGTTGTACAGTATAGGCAAAAAGTGTTATCTCATTCACATTGTAGTCAGCATGAAAGAGTTAATATCCTTATTTTATCATGCATGGAAGCTCTTCTGCAAGCCAAGGCTCATGAAAACTAGGGCATTTCACAATATTTGGGTTGGCCCAGGTAATGAAAGGTGTTGGACTTCAATGTGATGAGCTGCTTTGAAGAAGAATGATGAATATCCTCAGGTGTGTGCTGTCAGGTTGTAAATCAGAAACAGTGAACGAGGTCAAATGTATAGTGAGTTCATGCACTGCTGAAACCCCCCCAGAAACAAAATGTACTGACAGTGTTTTTCAGTGATGTTTCAGTAAAACGAAGAGAATAATCTAATCACCGGATGTCAGAGTTCTTGTTTACCAGATCTCCTCTATCCACCTGCCAGTGTTGGATAAACTATGCAGGAAGTGGTTGCATTCTTTTGATCCTTCTTGTGCACAAAGCCAACTATGACATTTGGAAAAAAAACCATGAGATTACAGCTACCTTTGGTCAAACTGGTCAAAAAGTTTTGTTTTACTTTTTCATGTGTAGATACTAAATGTCAATCATTGTTAAAAGAATGAATGAATGTCACAGCGACATCTCTGAAATATATTTATTACAAAGGAGTCTTGAGTTGGAAAGTAGTTTGGGAAAATTGAACTGCATTGAAATTAAGAAAAAAAAGTATCTAGATTTTCCTCTGAATAGGACAAAATGAACTGCCCATAAACACTTAGTTAATTTGCAATTCCAAGGAATTGTGTGTGAAAAACCTCAGATTGTGTAATCGTCACTTAATCATTACAATGATTTGCATGCCTAATTAGTAATTCTACTATAAACATTCAGTCACACACATGAAACTGAATAAGGCATAATGAAAACAATGAAAAAAAACTAAATGTGCATAAAATCTAATATCTGTCTAGCTAACTAGAAAGATTTTTGTGTATTATATATATATATTATAAATCAAACAGCCAAGATGCGACTGACATGCAGACTTTCAGCTTAATTTCAATTTATTGTTTAGCAATTACATCCATTTTTATGTATACATAGTCCCTCATTTTCAAAGGCTCAAAATTAATTGGACAAACAAATACAAGTTTAGACATAAGGCTTGTTTTTAATACTTGAATAAAAATCATTAATAGTCCAGAATCCATGGGCATCAAAAATCCAGTGATTACTCTCTTGAGATGCTTTCTTAGGACTTTACTGCAGCCATTACCAGCTGTTGCTATTTTGTAGATTTCTACCTTCAGTTGTGTCTTGAGTAACTATAGATTATGACCTGCTGGGTTGAAATCTTTGGCATTGCCTTCTTTGCCTTGAGAAATTTTTTGCTTTTCCGGTATATTTGTGGGTCATTATCCATTTTCACTGTGAAGTGGCTTCCAGTCAGTTTTTATAAGCAGTCACATCAGTTAATACAAATCCTTGAATAAAGCTGGAAGTTTTCACTTTAATCTCATATTGACTGCTATTTAAAGTCCACTGTGGTTGTCTAAAGAGGCAAAATTTAAAAAAAAAAAAAGAAAAAAAAAGAAGTGTCATTCAGACTTAACTGGATTTTGTCATGCATCAGATACCTCTCTTATGTGATTTAGGACTTTAATCCAGTACCACACATGTCCTGTAATAGCTTATTTTTGAAACTGAGTTATTGCTTTCAAGTACAACAGTCCAATGAATTTAGCATCTGTTGCACAAACTATGCCACTCAATCCCCATGGAATATTCAGGAATTACCTGATAATAGCTATTTTTGTGTTTCTGTATTGTGCTGCAGTTGTTTCAAAGTTGGCTTTGACAGCTTGGGGTCCTTAAGGGAATATGGAGCGATTTGTGGATATTGTCAGTCACAGTTGTTGTCAGTGACTGTCAGATGGAAGATAATCCACATGTGCTTTTCATTTGAGGAATTATCTGCACTAGAGCAAAATGGAGAAATTGAAAACATA
This sequence comes from Oreochromis aureus, assembly GCF_013358895.1. NCBI lineage: Eukaryota > Metazoa > Chordata > Actinopteri > Cichliformes > Cichlidae > Oreochromis > Oreochromis aureus. The sequence continues at coordinate 9,320,262 of NC_052955.1, read as the reverse complement.
AAGGCATATTTCTTTCTGGAGAAAAATAATGAATACACTTCAATAAATACAGGTCTGCAACCATTTAAATAATAAACATGGTGAAATATTAATGTTGTTAAAGACCAGAAGTCTGCTTTTTTCTGTAGTACTTGAGCTTATAATAATTTGCCTACCATGTCAATTTCATCTTCCTCCATCTCTTCCTGACTTCTCCACAGCTGCAGCCTCTTCTGACTGTGAGGCCTGGTTACTAGTTATTGCTGGTCCTACTGTTTATGGTGCAGAAGCAGCTGCTAGCTAACATGTTGGTTAATTTGACACATCTTGCTGCAACTGTTTTTACTTGTGATGTCTTCAATAAGATTTAATATTAGGGACTAATACCAAAAAAGTCATCAGGAGTTTATGATTTTCTGGTCAGTACTGAGATTATAGAGCAAGGGAACCAAAGGCTGTTTTCCCAGACTTCTGTGCAACCGGTTGCCACTTGCTTTTCACCTTTCAGGATCAATTTACATGCCAGTAATAATAAACAGTTGGGAATTATTTTGTGCATAGTCTTCAACTGTACTGAGAGAAGTTCCAAAGAGCTGGCTGTTCAGATTTTCTGGTAAGTAACCTGAATCATTGTTTAAGCCTGTTTTTGCTAGCCTGAATTAGCATCTGACTTAATATATAATGGATTATGGGTATACCTTGCAAATCAAGCTAGCTAGTCAGAACTATTGATAGAACTACTGTAAAACAGAACTTAGGTACATACAAATAACTTATTTTAAAAAATACACATACATACATACACAGATAGACATTCACATGTGCTTAAGAAAGTAAAACTGGTCAAAGTCGTTTTATAAAAATATTGCACTTGTGTACGAAACTTTGTACAATTCAATATGAATAGTATTGCACCAGGTTTAGATTGACATAATGTGTTATCGATTTATTTTGTGCATGATTTCATGTCTGAGTTCCCAGATGAATTTGACATAAAAAATATTTCTCTATGTAGTGCTTGCTTTGGACCTAGAACATTTGCCTGGAGGCAAACATTTAAACAGATGATAGGCAGGGTGAGTTGTAGCCTTTAGGTTTCAGCCTACTTTCTGCAGGCAGCTTGATATGTATCCGTCATCAAGAGCAGGCAGCTGTGTGTTGGTAATCTATTGTGCAGTTTTTATGACTCTCTTTAGATCTCCTTCTTATCCGCAAGAGAGCTGTCATCTTACCATATGTCTGTGTCCTTTAAAAATGACAACAACGATAACAGCAATCAACATTTTTCAGCCAAACTGCCAAACTCAAAGCTGAGTGATATCACAGTGGCAACAATCTTTTATGCCTTTATTACTTTTTTATGTTTTATTCGAGTTTTTTAAAGTCTTTCTCTTCACTGCAGTGTTTTGCTTTGTTGCAGTAATAAAATATAAAAGCAGGTATAGTGCGCATATGGTGCGTCTGTAGCCAAATTCTAATGTTATTGCCTCTGTGTAAAAAGATATATTTGTGTAATTATTTTCAAGGTTTTTTTTTAACCATTTCACCTGAATATTTTAGAAATTATGTTATAACAAGACATCTCTGAGTGTTCAGTGCCAGATTTTTGTCATTCAGTTCAAAAGTGCAATGTCTTTGGGCCAAGTTAAAATTATGTTGCTGTTTGGAATGACATTGGCCCATTTTGTATCCAGTTTTAACATTTCAAAGCACACCCTTAGCAACATGAGTAATTCCCCAGAAACAATATTTCCTTGAACTCATGTTATACAATATAAATAGCTACTGCTTTGCACTTAATAAATTTGCAGATTTTGTGGACACTTAGCATTACCATAGCCTTACCTTTTATTTATACATCTGATATTTAATATAGTTATATCAAACTTTTGCGTGGGCTTTTTCTTATTGACATTATTATCTTAAAATGTACTTAGTTCTTTAAAAAAATCTTTACCAGCCCAGTTGTTAAAAGTCTTGTGGTATATGTTCATTAGTCTGTGCATGTCTGCTATTTAATTATGAGCAGATACAGCTTTTAGAACTGACTCGTGCAGCTGAATTGCATTAAATTGGGGAGAAAGAAACAAAACAATAGCATTTATGGAAGTTTGAAGTGTTCATTCTATGTGAAATCTGTTCTTTTACAATGTACTATAATGTTATTCTCATGCATCTTTTGGCCAGACAGTGTATTATGTGACATCTTGGCATTTATCATCAAACACAATCTGCTTGTGAACAGACATGAATATAAGATTGGATCCATCGAAGCCTCATTAACACTGATAACTACGTTGTTGTGTAAATTAAAGCTGTTTTTGTTTTTAAATTTATGGATAATTAAAACTAAGTTCTAACTAAAGACATGTGGGTTTGGAAGTTCTCAAAAGCCTACTTATGTAACATACATTTTGAGAAAAACACTATCTTGTGAAGCAAGAGAGCAAATAAAACTCTTGGAAAAAGATTCTCACAAAACCGTCTGATTTAAATTTACAGAAAATTATAACTGTGCTCAATTTATGTTGTTCTGGCAATTATTCCTGGTTGTCTGTCAGAGAATGAATGATTATCTAACTTCTGAATCTGCTTTTCTTTATGAAACATACCGCAAAGATGGAAAATAAGTCACTGTGCGCTAAGCCTTAGATGACCTACATTACTGTTAGGCTTAATAGTCTTAGTTTTGTACCCATACAAGGTAAAAACAAAATAAAATGCAAAAAACGATGAACTAGAAACTATGATTGTGTTTTGTACATAATGATCACCTCGGAATCTCATGTGAATACCTTCAAATTGTACTTTGTGAGGGCCAAGTCTATACATGATGGGGCTGCAGTTGAACTTCATCAAACACATCCAGTGTTCCAGAAATATGACAGCTCTTTGGAGCCAGCGTTGCTTTCATGCAGCTGCATCCAGGCAACCTCTGATACGCAAATTTGCTGGACTGAAGTGTTGTTTTGGTAGAGTGGCTGATGTGCATCAGTTAAAACTGAGTGAAACTTTCCATTAGATTCTACATTTATTGGTCAGATAAGGTTTGTCATATATATTTCATTGTATTATTTCACTGTATTATTTTCACATCTTAAATAGTAATGTCACTGCAGTTCCCTGATTAGTAAAGTAAAATATGATAATAACAGCTAAAGAAAAAACTTTTAAAGACAAAAAAAAGAAAAAAGTTTAAAAATGGTGTTCAAAATTTGTAGCCTGATGCACCTTCAAATGCGGGTTTTTTCAAGTACAGATGACCCATGTCATTAGGAGAAATTTGACAAGTCAACACAACAAAACTAGGTAGAAGTATCTGAAAGCTTATTAAAGGGATGCTGCACATGAATTTGCCAACTCTGTTGTTTCGTTTATGGATGAGAAGACAGTCGCTTTTTGGTGATGAGCAGTGGAAACTGTTGTACTAAGTCAAGTGAAATTGGAGACTGTTGTTATTGACATGAACAGTCTTATAAATGACCAAATAATTGATTGGTAGATCGCTGCTGAAGAGAGCATGGAAAATCATAAGGCTAATGGAAAAGTAACATGATCCCGCACCAGATGTTTTCAGAAGAAGTTGTAAATGTATAAAATAGTGCCCACTGTGAGTCTGACTGCAGAATGTATTAAACTTTATCTGTAGCAAGGTTTGCATGTTACTGTAGGGCTTTAATGGTTACTTGATCTCTGTTACACTCTATGGTGACACAAGAAGGATAAAAAGTTGTTTTTTTTTAATACAGACAAAAAACAAAAGATGGAAAAATAAATGGTTTCTTTTTTTATGGCTCCAATGCACCAAGATAATATCAACATGATGCCACACGGTACCTAAAATGTGCTGCAGAGGTTGTTTCAGCACTGCTGAATTTGAGACATTCAGTTTTAATCCCCTTGTAAAGAACACAAACTTATCAAACAGCAAATGAAGGTACTTCTTGTTTCTCTCATCATGCTGAAAGAAACAGCATCAACAATGTGAGCTAAAATATGTTTAATTGCTATTAGGTAAGTAAGAAAAATGTAGCATGCAGACTTACATAACTGAGCAGCTTCTGTGGTGTAAGCAATTATGTCAGATATTCAGTAATGATACCTGTCATCTATAATTAGAGGTATAAAAAGTTGCCTCACAGTTATACTTCAATGCGGATGAGCTTTTGACAGTTCATTACTTGTTAAAACAGCCACAGAGTACAGATGTGAGCAGGTTTTAGGCCATATGGTGCAGGTCTCGCTCTACAGAAAATACTAAGATATTATTTGTGCTTCTTTGCTTGGTAGACAAATATTATTTTTGATTTTTCATAAGCTACTGACTGCATGAGCAGATGTGATGCTTCACTTAGGCTGTCAATAGGGATGTTTTTGGGAAAAGCAACACATAAACGGCAAAACACTGATTATTTGTATGACTTCATCATATCAGGCCATGTGAACCAGCAGCCTGGATCGCCAAAGCTTGTTGACGATTCCTGTAAATGATTTCTGATGTGAAATAACAGATAAAAAACAAAAAAAACAAAAAACGTTTTATATTTTGCCATGTCTGTTTTGCCTGTTGCAAAAGTTTCTTGGCTGCTTGAGGTTGTAATCCGTTTTAATGCATCCAAGAAGCCATAAACTGCACTGAGGAATTTCTTCTCATGAAACAATAACGCAGAAGCTGGTGCTGACCCAAATATCTGTACATAACAGCAAACATAATGTCCCTGTAACCTCAGGGAAGTATCTCAGCTGCATTGTCACAAAAAACATATTACTTACATATTCTTTTGACAAATGAAATTCGGCAAAGCATTTTGAAATGAAATGTAAGTATTTTGTAATTGATGCCAATGTTAATTTTTTTTTGTCATCATATTTTGTAGTTTACATAAATTATTTGTAGTTTTATAGTTAGACCTTTTTTTTTATCAGTAAAGGCAGCTGACTCTTCTTGAAAATTAGGATAATGCAGTTATTTTTTAAACCAATTTTTATGTTTATTTTGTACAGAATCCAAACTGCTTGGATCCTTTTAAACTGGCAGATGCATGGCTAAACCACTGAAAGGAATGACTCATACGTTTTAGAATCTACAGTTCTGTTTCCAATAAGTTGGACTGCTGTTTAGACTTTACAACTCTTTAAAACCCTCTTTTAGGCCACTATTAAACTAAAAATACTACTATGAATTTATTGTGAGCAAAATATTTTGAAAAACTTGGGTAAACAAAATACTGGAAAAGTTAAGTAAATATAAAGCAGACATCCACAGGCAATCTCACATTTAATAAAGTTATTTTGGCAAAGGGTCAGCAACAGTCACAAATGTGAAAAATACCATCAAATGGCTATAATTGAGTACATTACATTATGATGTAATTTGTGTAAATATTTTGAAATCACTGCTTAGGAGCATTTCCAAAATGTGTGTAAAGGCTCCATTAATGCTGAACAACAATCACATTTTGGTAGAAGAAATGCTGCTACTCACACTGCCATAATCCACGCATATAGAGGAGCATGACTCTAATAAAAGTGTCCAGGTGCTAATGTGTTGGTCCTGTGTCTGGATATGTCACTCATTAAAAACAGCTGGCACATTATGAAATTAAAATAACAAAGGAAGCTTGCATATACTCACTAGATAAAATCCTATATCAAGTGGCAAAACATTTTCAGAAGTATACATTTTTCTCTGAGCAGGACCATCATAATGTTAAACATTTAACAGGCTAACAAAAGCAGAATGAGCATACATTTAAAAAAAAGTGATGTTGTTTGTGTACTATGGTCCAAATTTTGTGGAGTAAAGAATTTTTTTCCAAGCACAAATTTAGTTTTAACATCTCAATGAAGCAAAACTTACCATTAAAGAATTTTGCAAAGACTTCAAAATGACACAATCTCCACTAATACCCTGTTCAAACAGGCATATTTATCTCAACAAAAGCACTTTATTGGAAGTTGTTTGAAAAATAGAAGGCAAAGCCAAAAGCATTCAGCTACATCATTCCAAATGATAGAAAGAGAGACAAATTTACATTACATCTTAAACAATACACAGAGACAATTAAAAAAAAAAAATACAGTTAAAGTCAGAAAACATGTTTTTTTTTTGTTTTTTGTTTTTTTTTTTTATCTTTATCATGCTTAGATTTTGAAATTTTCCAGGCAGCTTTTAACCTCTTCGCATTAAGCAAAGTCATAGAGAAGCTCACAATTAAAGTATTTTATTGTAAATCTAATGAATGAATGAATGCATTCAGACTATCCTATAGCTGCATTGACTTTCTGTGTATTTAAAATCATGCTAAAATGTTCATGTGAACTTGCTTTATATACATTCAAAGCACCATTAAAGTGTTTATGAGAGTAGTTTTTTTGTCAGGTATACCTATTACAGTATGAAATCACTGACATTTTAGGCAAAGCCCTTGTATTAGAACACCAACTTTAACCTCTGGGTTTGACGTCTCTTTCTGCTTTTACCCGGGAGGTGTTCTCATCGGCTTGTGCTCAGTCCCTTCCCCTCCTCCTGCCTCCATCTGGAAAAAAAAGAACAATAAATATTTGTCAGTCATGTGGATTAGGTTGTTGTCTAAGTCTAAAAGATATACTGTGCTGAAGTTTGGCATCCAAACTCTCATCACTGCCCAGATGGAAACACCAAGCGCATGGAGCAGGAGTGATGATGATGACTTCCCCTCTTGGGAAGTGTATAGTCTCAGAAACTATACAGGTGGATGCCGGGCTGGATGTGGGTCTCACAAAATGTTGTATAACAGCCACTGAAGCAACACATTTCAGCATAGCCTTTGAGGAGAGCATTGTGGCAGCAAGCATGACAGCAGATGAGTAAAGAGACTGCAGCTGGAATAAAGGAATGTTGATATTTTGGGGGAATTGTATTTGCATCTTTCTTGTTGAAAGTTAGATGAGAAGACTGATAACATTACTGTATGCACAAGACCAAAATGAAGCTATAGCAGCTGGCTTAACTAAGAAATAGCTGGAAAATAACTAGCCTGGGTCTGTACCAGCACCAGTTAATGAATTTTTGTCTGTTTAATCTGTATCGGAATTCTGAAACCAGCACGTGGTTTTACAGAAGGCTTTGTGCAGGACTATATTTTCTTGGCATTACAGTGTGATTGCCAGCTATCTCTTTTGTCTGTGTTAAACTAAGCTGGGTTGCTGGCCCTCTCAATCCATAAATGAGTGTTACCAGTTTTTTTTTTTTTTATCAAACTCTCAACAAAGAGTGAGTGGAGTAAGCAGATTTCCCAAAATGCCAAGCTATTCCCGTAGGTTCCAAAGTGATTGCAGGGATGTGTTGGACATATGGTACAGGAAGAGTATGGAGCATAATTGAAGCCAAAGTCTTAAAGTGACAGCCTAAACTATCTGTCTCATTTCTTTCTGTCTTTCTTTCTATTTCTTTTTCCTTCTTCTTCTTTTTTTTTTTTTTACTTATACCTCTTCTGGGATTAGTTCCTCTGGAACTGCCTTCTATAAAGGCAAAACAAACACACAAATCACACACATTATTTATGAATTATTTTCCTGCTTTCCACTTCCTAGAGACTTGAAAAAAACTCACTTTGGATTATTTTGGTAAGCCTTGATGCGTCAAGATCGCTCGTTTCAATGGTGGAAACTTCTGAAAGATCAACTCCTAATGGAAAAATGAAAGTATCTTTAAAGTGATGCTGAAATATTTGGCAAAAAATATCAGATAAGAGTGATAGCACATAAATTCTACCTAAATCCTCCAACAGATATGTTTTAATGAGATTTAAAGTCTATTATATGTATTTGAAAGTTACCTATGATGTGTGTATAAATTCTCTTTATTATAGTCTAGATTATTGTATTTTATTTGTGATAGCTAAATTCAGAGATAAAATATGCAGTATATTTTCTTTCCATACACATCTAACAATAATTTATTAATAATATTAATTAATAATCACACAAACAATCCTTAGTTTTAAGTTTCCAAGCATTTCACTGACCTTCCAGATCGATGTTGCTGGTGCGAGTGCTGACTGAGTATTGAGGCCCTGGAAACAACAGCATTTGTGAGTTCTGAATATGAAGTCATATGATTGTGTTTTACACTTAAAAAATACTTACCAGAGACAACCCTGGTAACCTTTTGGACAGGGTTCTGCCTTTCAATCACCCTGGTAACCTTTTGGACGGGGTTCTGCGTTTCAATCACCCTGGTAACCTTTTGGATGGGCTTCTGCTTTTCAATCACCCTGGTAACCGTTTTGACGACGGGTTCCCTTTGAATGACCCTTGTCACTTCTTTTACCCCAGGAAGTGTAAAAGAGCAAAGAAGCCATGTTTTACTACACCGAAATCAAGAGTGCACAGCATTGTACGCTGATCAACTTCTGTACAGCCAACATACACAAAAAACAGTTTCAGTTGATCAGAAAACTTCCATGAAAGAAAATGGTAAATGGCCTGTATTTGTATAGCGCTTTACTAGTCCCTAAGGACCCCAAAGCGCTTTACACATTCAGTCATCCACCCATTCACACAGTGGTGGTGGCAAGCTACATTGTAGCTACAGCTGCGCTGGGGCGCACTGACAGAGGCGAGGCTGCCGTACACTGGCACCACCGGGCCCTCTGACCACCACCAGTAGGCAACTGGTGAAGTGTCTTGCCCAAGGACACAACGACCGAGACTGTCGGAGCCAGGGCTCGAATCGGCAACCTTCCGATTACAAGATGAACTGCCAACTCTTGAGCCACGAGAAAAGGTGATTCCTAATCAAAGGATATCTACTAATATAATTTTGATATAATTTTCTACAGCTTTATGATTTGCTTTAGCTCAGCTTTATTTTAAATACATGTGACTAATACATCAGTGATATCCAAATATTGTGTTTTAAAATTTGTAATTAACTAGCTTTGAGTGCATGACTACATGTAAACTGACAAGTTTGGCTACATAAAGTGCACTGTGAAATCCTGGATGGTAATCTCATAAAGATTCCCATATTTTGTTATGTACACTGTACACTCCCTGTCCTCACTGTTCACCATCTTGACTACCTTAATGGAAATGGAGCGATACCAAGCAATTTTTGGCAAGTGGAAAGAAGAAATGCCAATGGATTAACAAATGCTAATCTTAGCTAATTGCCTAATGTTTTTTTTTTTCTCAGGCAGTGACAGGTATTGTGTGAGTACCTCAGGGTGGGGCCTTAAACAATTTCCAGAATGTGGTAGCAAGATCAGCAGTCATAATCAAATATTGCGGTTCTCATTAGATGAGGAATATATTATTTTTATTTTTTCCACCGGTCCTCAGTTTTGTGCTTCCAACAGTTTCATTAAATATAACTGGTCATACTTCACTGATTAGGAATCACATGATGTTGATATTCTTTAATCATCATTACTATACCTTCCTGAATGACACAAGTGACAGTCCTCTATAATAACAACAGGGAGCACAGAGTTATTAATGACAGTGAAAAATGCAAACGACTTACTCAAAAATGTAAGAGGAATTTCCTGATATCTGAATCCAGAAATGTACTGTAAAAAAGTAAATACAATTGTTAAAGCATATTAAATGTCTATGCTGCATAATAAAGCATATAATTGCTCAGCTCAGCTGAAAAATATTGTATTTGCTACATTGTATGTGCTATTTCTTATACTTTACATGGAATTATAAAAATTTTGTTACGACTTAAATAAAGAATAAAAAACTGCAAACTAGACCCAACCCAACATCTCTGGAACTTTAATAACAACAAAAAAACAAACAAACAAACCTTAAATTGAATATAAGAGATGAGCTTCGTCAGAACCATCTGGAGTTCCTGGGATCCAATAGGGATTTCTACAAGACAGCACGGCATTGACTGCAATTAGGTATTTACAGTTATCACGTTTCTTGACAGATTTATAAGACAAAAACTGGATGAAAGTTTTACCTTCAGGATACAACAGCTTGTTGACAAAGTGAATAACTCCATTTGTGGCCATCATATCAGCCTCAGGGACTTGAACAGAATTAACCTTCACAGTGTTGTTTGCCTGAGGACAACCATTAAAACAGTTACAGACAAGAAAACCACAAAGTGTTGGGTGTGAATGAAACCACATACTAAAATATGAGGAATGATCTCTGTCCCACATTAAATATCATTAGCTTACTGGAGTCACTGAGTTTCAAAGTGGACAATGACTTTTAATCAGACAGTATTCATAGACACTACCATATAAAACAGTTTTATTGAATACTTAACTCTTTATGATTAAATAAAACAAAACAAAAACCCCCAGTAATTATCTGAGGTATAAGGTTTAATAGATTAAGACATATAGGTTCCATCTGGATGCACAAAATACCTACAACTACAACTTTGAGGTTGCTGCCCTGGAGGGACTTGAGAAGGTTTGTCACCCCAGGCTCCAAACCACCACCAATGAAGATACCATTATTGATGTGATACAGAAGGATGGTTCTAAGTGCATTTATGTCCTCTGAAATAAAGCAAAGACATACACATTAGCTATTATTTTATTTTGCATTTCTATCCAGACTTTTACCGCCCAACATAAGTACTTAAAACAAACACAAATAGACAAAAAAGTCTGGTAAACTTACTCTTCAACACAGCCATGTCCCTTTCACTTAAACCTGCAAAAGCCGTGTCGCTTGGGGCAAACAGAGTAAAGCCTCCCTCCTGTTGAAGCACGTCAGTCAAGCCAGCAGCTTCCATCAGAGACAAAAAGATCCTAAAGAGCAGAGAAGAAAACTGTAACTTGGCTGTTGTAGACGCCTCTAAGGGATGACATATTGCAGCAACAGCACTTTCCCATTCCCATATGTGCCATGTGGATTTAATGTAATGATAGTCAAGATGTGGTTTGAGTATTATACTGGTTTTTAAGACCACAGTCCATTTTCATTCCCATTGTACTTACTTGAACCCTCCGTTTTCTGTCAGAATCTCGTACATAGTTTTTTCTGCAGGTTTCAACAGAGTCCTCATGAGATGAAGGGCCCCATTGCTTCCTTCTTTACTGCCTCGTATCAGGCAGGAATTCTCGATGCACACAGCCTGCAGATGTAAAACAAGTTGAATAAAAGAGAATAAACTTGAAGTCTCAAAGATTTGAAGATTGATTGAGGCTATTGCCTATAACAAGTCTTTAATGGCCTCCAGCTATAACTACTGGGCAAAACTTTAGAGAAGAGTACTCACTGAACGATAGATGAAGACCCGAAGAATTTTCCCTCCAATGGTCTCCAGCTGCTGGCCATTGTACAGCTGTCCCAGAACAATCTTATTCTTCAAGATGTGGTTCTCCAGGATAATTCTGAGTAAGTCCTGATCCATGGACATTACTTCATCTGCAGAGGAAAGAAACAGTTTTATGTTTCTCATTTCAAATTAATTACGCAGGAAAAAAATACATTTAAATTTAAAGCATTGGCTTCAAAAAACTATATTCTTACTACTTTGACTACCATTACCCTAAAGCAGCAACAAACATATTTTGACCAAAGTCAACTCTGTACTCAGTGACCTGACAGTTCTGCAGATGAACCACAAATAGTATCCTACAAATGACGATAAATGCTCTGTAGGTCCATGTTCACAGACAGACAGAGGGAAAGTTTATGGATTGAGCACGAAACATCATCATCTGTCACAGTTTTCCAGATTTTTCTTGGACGTGTCTTATGCCAAGATAGACAATAAATAGAATAAATGCACAGAATAAATGTGACAACATTCAGTGATAACAGTCACTTTTAGATTTTCTTATTGTGGAATTCTTTACATCCACTGACAAAAGAGTATCAATATAAATAAGATACAATTTTTCCCTAGCTGACTACAATTAATTGTTTCTTAAAACATGAGAAGCATAGCGGCTACTTTTTTCAACATATGACATTAAGACTTTGCATGAATTCATTGAAGCATTTTTAAAAAATCAACATTGCAACCTGCTGAGTGGAAAATAGAGGAGTGCAAGTGGTATAATGAGCAGTATGTAACTCACCAGTAAAGACACTGTTGAATGGAGCCAGTAAAGTGTACTCTGCATCTGATCTCATGCCACCAGAAAGGCCCAGCTCGGACACCATGTCAGTGAAGGTTGACTGGGAACTTTCCAACAGTTCCATTACCTGCTTGGCTTAAAGAGGTAAAGGAAATCCTGACAGTTTTAGAATATGAACTATAGACAAATATATACATATTCTTCGATATGCATATTCTGTAATAAACAAAGCATGTCCGAATAGGAAGCAAAGAGGTGCTCTAACCTGAGTCTGGAACAAGTGCTTTGTCAATAATATGGATGACACCATTGGTGGTGACAATGTCCTTCTGGCGCACCATTTTAATGCCATTGACTGTCAAGCTTTCGCCATCACAGCCAATTTCAATGTTGTTGCCCTCCAGTGTCTCATAAGAGGTGCCAGCCAGGATACCTTCAGAGCACTGGATTGAGTCCAGGAGGTGGAAAGACAGAAGAGCTGAAACAAAAAAAATAAAAATAAGTAAAATATTTGAGTTAATATATGATTTAGTTGTATAAGTAGATGTTTGTCTGATACACTGGGACATTAATGTTTTTTCCTTTGTTATACCACAGCCAAGATGGTTATATCCAAGAAACCTGCATATCCTTTAGATCCCAGTGGTCCTCTAGTGAGGCCCTGTTTGTCTTTGAGGGGAACTGTTCTGATCTGAGCACGGCACAGCAAATATATATGAGGAAATACAGATGAAGTACAACTTTTTACTATCTCTTGGTGCTTAGATTGAAAATTATCTTGAAAGCCTTTTAGAAATTCTGATTCTTTAAGAAATCACAATGTATATCTCAACTTAATTTTAAATAATAACTAATATTACTGATAATTATACAAGTATATTTTATGAAGATACATATAGGTGAACAGCAGTTAAAAAAAAGGCCATAAAAATGTCAAATTATGTGTTGCATTATATGTTTTCAAACTCACAATTTAATGCTTGGCTTGAAAGACAAAAGTTGTTTTTTGGTTCACGTTAGTTTTTAAAGCTAAATAAGCTCCAGATCTATTGTGGCTTCATCTGTTTTGAATTGGAAGAAGCTCAATGCACAACCATGCTCCCAGCAACCACTACATTTCTTTTCCAGTACTTCCATCAGTAAACATCGTTCTGCTACAATTAACTTAACACTAAAAATAAGCCTTTGAAGAAGTCTGATTTACCTTTGAGGGCCTGCTTGTCACTCTGAATTCTTTCCAGTACATCGCTGCCGAGCTGCTCAAAGGCTTCATTGGTAGGGGCAAAAAGAGTGTAATGTCCTGGCTGACCCAGTTTCTCCAAAAGCTCAGAATTTTGAAATAGATCCTAGAAGATTATGTCACCATCAATATTATATTTAGTGAACTTCATTATACTGTAAAGCAGCATACAAAGAAAATATTCACAATTTAATTGTATAATAGTAACTGTAAGAGTCTCATATTACATCAATAAGTCGTTTACAGCAGGGTTTGCAGTTTTAGTTGTTAATCATTTTTCTTCAACCAAAGCTTGTACTCACACTCAGTGTTGTCAAGTCATCGTTAACTTCAATGACATCTTGAATAGTGTTTCCAATAGTACTGATGACGCGGTCGATGACATGCACGACTCCATTTGTGGCGATCTGGTTGGCGTAGATGATCCTGGCGCAGTTCACAGTCACTATCTGTACACAACATCTGTTTCAGTGTAATACCCCTGACAAATGGTTTATGTAAAATGTTAAAATAACACTGAGTACACACCCCATTGGAGTAATGGTTAATATGGAGATCAAGGTCGTTGTACATGGAGGTCACTTTTATTCCATTCTTTAAGTCTTTGGTCAGGAGGCGGTTGTTGACCATATGATAATGAAGAGCATTGTATAGTTCAATATTGACGTTGCTGACCAGCGCATCCCTCACTGTCTGTTAGATGAAAAAAACTGGGTGTTAAAATCTCAAAGATGAGGATCTCCCAGAGCTTTTTGTTTTGTCCTGACTCACTGCATCCAAATTATCCCAAGCCTCATTGCTGGGAGCAAAGAAGGTGAAAGATCCTGGTCCCTCAATCTCAGATCTTAGCTTGGAAATGTCAGCGTAGTTTTGGGTTGATGAGGCCTTCACTATAGACAAACTGCCATACACGTGGTCAATCGGGGCAACTAAGAAAGAAAAAAAAATCACGATAAGTGTCGAGCTTTGTTTTTGAAAATAGAAATAAAACACAATCTTTGAATTGATCGATTGGAACTTGAAATAAAAAAAAATGCATCAACAATATGCTGTGGCACTTGCTTCTAGTTTATTTGGTCTGGTTTCAAAGCTAAAACACAGCTGTTCTACAACTGTTCTACAAAACAGTACAGACCATACCTGCAGGGCAGCCAAGCATGCCATCCATTTTCATATACCCTGGGCAACACTCATAAAGCACAGTCCTGCAGGAAAAAAAATACACACATCAAAAATATGGATTTGCACATAAGTTTAAGATACCAATCTTAAGAATACGTGTAAGAAAGTATTTTTTCTTGCTGCTATGTTTTTAGTTGAATCATCGTTCTGTGATTTTCTGTTTTCTTCAGTGCTTCCAGATGTTACCCATTATCCTCTGCATTACCCAAACAGACCATGTGATCCAAAGGCTTTTGCCAAAACCTAATTGGGTTCATGCTAGCATTACAGTAGTAGATTTATAACACCAAGTCCTCCTCTTTTAAGCTACAGAATTAGTCTGAACTCTATGTGACATTTATATTAAGATGTCTGTCTTGAAAGTCTGATTAGTAATTATATCTGAGTTTACGAAATGTTGGTTAACATAAAAAAATGGATTTGATGGACTTAGTTTAGCTACTCTGGACACCAGCATACCCATTTTTAAAACAGACTTTTATACTGAGAGAATAGTCATTTTGATTTATGCTTTGACACATTTTTATTTGCTGTTGGACACACATATGAAGAGCAGCAGCATGTTCTCCAAAATGCCTGAGGTCATAGCCTGAAGAGACCAGTAAAATTCAAAGTGCAGCTGCACGATGTAAAAATGTCTTACGTCAGCAGGTTCGACCATGCTGAAGCTATAGCATTATCTCTTCCTCTGGGAAAACTGGACATTTGAATATATCTACTTTACCTCAAATACCTAACGTGTATTCAACAGTAAAAAGACTCCCAAGATGATGAAAACGTCAGAGACATAGCTATGAGGAATAAACAATGCCATATGCACCAAGAGTAGGCAGGGGAGATCATTGAGGTAGATTGCCCAGTTTTAATTGTCAGAAAAAATAAACCCTAACTGCAGGAAAGCTGCTACTTTTCCAAGTCATGGTAATTAGTGTATAATAACAAGTAGTATTGCTTTTGGCAATGCATATACCAATTCCAAATACAAGAAAAATAAACTAAAGGAAAAAGGATGTTAAAATACAAAAGTTTAGCAGTTCATTTCTATCAACAGTATTCCTGTGAGATCGGCATGTGAAATCTGCCATTAATAGTTTAGAACAGTTTAGGCAAATTTAGACAATAAAGACAGAATTTACACACATGTTTTATGGCTTTTAAGGGATACATGTGAGAAACATTATACAACATGGTGGCAAGATGAATTACATTTAAGATGATGATTTATAGTCTAGACTTTACTTTACTGTTGCTCTTATCTGATTATTATGTTTCAGCCAGCGTACAGACCAACGCTTCTTGGTCTGCATCAGAGTTGCGGGAATTGGGATGAGATCACATAAGCCCCATTGAGGCAGAGTCAGCAAAAACCTCGTAACATTGCTTTCCCACGCTGTGGAGCTGTGTCTGGCTACGGAATTGGAAACTTTTGATTTAGCAGCATCTCTTCAAAAGTACTGCTCCGCTAACTTTGTTATTTTGTATCCTCCATGAAGCGTAATTTCAGTTAAACCCATCAAAAAAATTTCAGCCTGGATTCTGAAGTTTGTTAATATAAAGCTTCTTTAGAGGCAGACCTGCTCTGGCAGAGAATATTCTCTCAGAGGGTGAAGACAAACACTTTGAGTGCAGCACCAACTGCCATAAATGGAAAAGTTCTATTCAGGTCTCACTGTCTTTGATTATCTTGGTGAGCTAGTTACCCTGAAGTTCTTCAAATGATCACAAAAGGCACTGGTGACATTTTAGCTTAAAATGCACATGTTCTCCCCTACAAGGAAAATTTAGAGATGGTAAACAAAATCATTTTGCAGTTTTAATAAAGCACTTCTGAAAGTTATAACTGAAAGAAATGTTTTGCTCTAATGCTGGAGGACTACTAACATCTGGGGGATTTATGGAAGACAGAGTAGGAGGAATGATGGGAGGAGCAATAGGCTTGGTTGGAGAAGGTAATATAATCTGATGCAGTTAATGCATCCAGGAGACCTGGCCTCCTCAATCATGTAACATGTACATTAAAAAAAAAAAAGAAGGTCAATTTATTTGTACTCAACCAGATGATCCAGTTAAACTTCACTGACAAATATGAATATCTCTGCTGTCAGTGCAGCTCTTCTATGGGAGAAAAGTCTAACTCAAACTGAAGTTTACTTATTTAATTTAGAAGATTGTAATAGGTTTAAATGAGTAAATCAGTTAGCTTTAACTGCAGCTTTAGCTCAGCCAACTTTTCATTGATTATATAGTTCCTTGTCAGACTTCCGCTAAAACAAACACAATATTTTGACTGTTTTCAACCTTATCATTTGCCAAGTTCAGTGAGCAGAGGGTATTCAACATGAAGAACTAAGCCTATTTAGAGTGCGAAGCATGACTCAGTCAAGCACTGAGGGCAAACTCAGTGTGAGTGCTGTATGTATGTATATGTGTGTGAAAGGAAGAAAAAGAGTAAAGGGGGTTGTTAATAGCCACAAACTTGATTCATGTTTAAACTAAAACTGCTGAGATTGCTGGAACAAAACCAATATAGAGGTTTCTTATAATGGCTGAGCTAAACGCTTTTCCATTCAAGAATACAGTCAACATTTTGCAGCCACATCATATCCTGGAATCAGTGGTTCACCACTGTGGCATTCAACATCAACCAGACTGCTCAAGTTATGAAAACCCTAACTTTTAGTTTATAGGGTCAAACTGGACTGTTTTCTATACAAAGAGTTTAAAGGCTGGATCTATAAATGTGTTTTTCATTTTAAGTGGTAATGTAATTCAAAGTAAGATAACAGATGTCTATCTCTGTGGAAACATCCGAGTTTCCATGAAAAATGGGGGCAGGAGGTGGTGTGTGTGTGTGTGTGTGTGTGTGAGCGCGGTGGGGGTTGTGGGGTGGGGGTGGAGTAGAAGAAATGGGAAAAGAAAATAAAGAGAACAGTAAGCCCACATAACTGCTGAGTGAATGTATTTGTTTGAACTGGAGGTACAGTTTTTCCTGTTGGATACACAAAACAAGCACTCACGCTTTCTTTCCACAGATGGACCCTCTGTACCAGTTACGGCAAGTGCTAAAGTATTTCTTCTTGGTTCCCATGACTTGCTGAAGGGCGCAGACATTGGGTCTAATGAGAATTAATACCAAAAAATGTGATGAAGAATTAGTCAGCAAGTAAGACATCAGTAGGAATCTATGAAATTATTCACGTGTAAAGGATTATTTAACAGCCCAGATGGATAAGACATCAGGCCGTCAAGCATGAATAATTATTTGGCAAATACTACTGCTGCTTTTGAAGCCAGACTGTTAAGTATGAATATTGATAACGACACATGCTGGATTAAACATGTCCTAAGTGAAATGCAAGATTTTAGATACCCTTCAAAAAAATACACAATTAATATTGTTGAAATAGTTGGACTTATAGAGTTATACAACATACAGATGTGCAGAAATGATAACAACTGTTCAATGTTCATGCATGCACAAAAAGAGAGCAAAACAATATATATAGATGAGCTTACCCTTCTTTTCTTGCCCTGATCCTGCTGTGGGCAACAATTTTGTCATAAGCTGAGGAGTCAGCATTATCAAATGTACAGAGCACAAAAAGTGCACAGGCAACCACAAAAAGGAGCTTCATCCCTGATTCCTTCGCTAGCCCACCCAGACCCAGAGTAGTGGGAGCAGACGGAGAGCAGGAGTTTATATTCCACAAGTCTCACCCACCCTAGGAGGATGGCAATTTTTTTTGTACATGCATGGACCACCCAGCACTTAAAAAAAATCCCATATGACTTAAAACATGTACTGAGCTTTATCATTTATAATCAAGGATTGCAATCTTTTTTTTCTATATTAACTGATCTGAGAAAAGCATTTTTAAAGTAGTGAGACCATTTTTAATTGTTAGCAGTTTTACCATTTTTTAAATTAACCTTTTCAATTCCTTATCTAAATTTGAATGTGCACATTTGCCACAAAATAATTTCCATAAACACATGTTTTAGCCATATAAGAGTCATTCTAAAAGTCACTTTATCTGTTTATGCTTTCACTTTATGGAAAAAGTTTTATCAAAAAATCAGTTGTGTTGTATTGCATCTGCACACTGATTCAAAGAAAGATTCGAAGGCTCACCACACATTCTCAGTGCACAGATGCAAAATATTTCAGTTTGTGTCTAGTGCTATGAAGCTGAGTGATGCATGATAGATATAGATATTGAACAGATGGGATACTTGGGATGAAGAGTTCAAATGTATCTTGCCTATAAAAGTGTCCTTTATTTGGAGTGCAAACAAAGACACATTACATAATATCTGCTCTGAACAAATGCCAGAACAAGGATGGTGTAAATCTTTCAGAATGCAGTTTGCTCCACCTTGTGGCTGTGGGAGTACAAGCACCGAGGCTCACAGTGCTGTTGGACATGGATAATATCGCCCATGATAACTTTTACATTCGAGGAGCAGTAAATATTGAGATACAGAAGTATCTGAAAGTATCTTCTTGTTTAGCAGAAAACTATTTTTGTAGTCTTTGAAGTTCAGCTGGTGTTTTCAGTTCTTTGCATCTACTATTAACTTGTCAGATGTTTTCATAGTGGAGCCATGGTATTTTTTAAGGCTACAAAGAATGGAGTCTCGAGGCAACACTTAAGTGCTGTAACACAAGTAGTAACAGGACATAGAAACTCGCACTGGCATGTTAACAGAAGCGTCTTAAAAACAACTTCACATATATAACAGAGCACAGGAAACAATTGTCTGGGAAATGTCTCAGATGTGGAAAATGTAAAATCCCACAACTGTTACAAGGAAATGATAACAGGCTGTAACTATGAACAGCAGGAGCCCATGTGCCAAGCATATGAAAGCAATGTATATGTCATCTTTTGTTATTTCTAAAAGTTGCAACTCTCTAGTCTATTAATAAGCTAAATGACTCATGGCACTGGTTAATGATCATTAATTTGTTTTCACTGTGCAAATATCAACAGTTCTGGATTGTAATTGTTATTTGTACCATACCCAAAGGTTTTAGTTATAGAGTTCTGTTTGCCACATGTTGTGAAACCAATCTGGTTTTAACCAGATGCTCTAAATAGGATAAGGAAAAGATTGTCTTAACCAGCCAAGTCAGCGGATTTGAAAAAAAAAAAAAAAAAAGCTACAATCTAAGACCCAATACTGTGCACACATTGAACTCAGTTTAGTTTTATTTATGTAACATCAGTTCAAAACTGCAGTTATCTAAGTGAGCTTCATATTGTAGGTAAAGATGTAGGTAAATATTAGAGAGAAAAGCTCTCTCTAAAAGTTCCCGTTTAGCAAGCACTTAGGGAATCAGAGCTCAGTCGTCACAGAAAGAGACCTCTGGAAGAACCCTGTTCGGGGAGAGGCAGCTGCTGTGACTGGTTGAGGGGTTAGAAAGGGAAGATGGCAAAGAAAAGCAAACAGACAGACATCTGGAGCTGAAAATCAGTGGACTGACTTTGTATTTTCAGCTTGTAAGCCTGAAATGAAAAAATCAGCCAATCACATTTAAAAAGTGACAGTTTGAAGGCCCAAGCTTCTTATCACCTTTATTTAATGCATTTAGAAAGCCCCTTAATCCTCGAAAATCCAAAACACTGAAATACAGTTACTATGCAGTCCCGTCATCCTATTAAACAGCCAGTGAGAGATAATGGAATCACCACACACTCGTTGCAGTGATAATCAAATGCAGTGTGGCTTTTGCACTTTGAATCAGAACACGCTCTCTCTGAATCAGTCCTTGACACACACGCTGGCACCGACACAAACATTTCATGTGCCACAAAGAATAAAGTAAGTCTTGATCCCAAGTACGGGCTCCTCTCATTTTACTTTTAAGTGGAAATGAAAGGAAAAAGTGCAACAGCAATCTTAACTGAGTGAGCTTTTCAGATATAGTACAAAGACCCAAACACTTTGTTGATTGGTTTCTAAAGATAGCAGGGCTGCTATGGTAACAGAAACTGACATCAGTTTCATCCAGCACCCAAGGTTGCCTGCAAGCTTCAAACCATGAAGGTGTGAAACGGTCTGTGAAAATACAAACTATGAGTAACCAAGCACCAGCAGCACTGATTCACAGGCACCTATTAGCTCAATTAATCAATGTAGTACCATACCTCTATTAAACTCTGTGTTGTTGACTACAGGTTAAAAGTAGCAACAAAATAGGCCTCTGTCTACCTGAAAGGTACCATCATGGCATGTTTTTCACAGGTTTTCTACTTTAAATAGTATGATTAGTTACATAGTCACTACACAGAGGTACCATAGTATTGTCATTAGCCAACTACTCTTGTTTTTTTTAATATCCTCACAGATCACTAGAGGGTGCTTCATGTCCTATTTGGCTATAGACCATATTACAAGCTCCTTTTTCTTCTAACCACAGAATCACTAAATCATAAGAGAGAACCGGAAATATCAGTGCTGAGTGCTAAATTATTAACAGTGGTGAAGCTCTCACATGTACCAACAGCCTGTAGTCTTACTGCACCAGTTTCAGTGATCAATAGCATAAAACCATACAGGTTTCTCTTCCATTTAAGTCAAGGTTGACAAAAGGTATGCTGGGCTTACCAGCTAATTAAAAATGACTTAGAAAAATCTCTTACAAAGAGTCATGGATGTAAGAGTGTTATTACTAGAATATTCATACTAATGCACTAACATTCAAACAGTTGTTCTTTTCTGTAACTCTTCAAGGCAGACCTCATTTTGCAAATTGATTTACAGTAAATATTCAACATGTCACATTTATGATTATGATAAGAAGAAACCATATCTGGATAAAAAAGGCACTTAATTTATCTTAAAATGAATGACTGTTCTGCCCAACTGTTCTTGGTCTTTGGTTAAAATAACAATTAAAAAATGGCCAAAACTACTTTAAAAGGTATTTATTTATAAGAAGAGCTCCACATGTAAGAATTTATAGTTCATGACAAAAACAGAATTAGTATTATTTGTCATATATGAGAAAGAAAAATATGCCTTTAGTGTTTTTTTTCCTCTAATACGTCACAGAGTCTGTGAGAAAAGGAGAAATATTGAGGACAGCTGTGCTACGCTGTTCCATAGAAGAACGACTGTATATACAAGTAGAGAAAAGGTAAACTATTTACTAAATTCTTTTCTCCAAGCACAAACAAGATTTCTGCAATTAGGTTTGGTTTAGTTTATTAAGATCCTCATTAGCTAAAGCAGCTATTCTTCCTGGGGTCACAGGTCTTTAAATTTTAACAGTGCATTATTACAATCTCCACACAGATATATAACATCAATAAAAGCATAAGACTTAACAAACTCTGTTTTAATTTAACCAGCTAAGACCTTTATGCTCCCTCCACAACAAAGGTAATGCATGCCACTCATAAAATGTCATAAAATGTCAAAGCCTGGATTAACTGTCTGATTGAGTCTGGTCTTTTAACCCCAGAAATCCCATTTCCTAAATTAGCGACAATCTTGATATGTTCTGTCCAGGATAATTTACTAAGATTATACACAGTCTCACAAACTTGGTCAACAAACACACAATTAATGGAAACCTTTAAAATTTGAGCTTTTGAAATAGAAAAGTTAGAACAAAGTATCATGCCTTATAGACATTCAAAATAAATTTATTGCTCCTTTTCCACTTAACTACTGACTTCAACTCAGAATCTAAATGACATTTAACTCTTTCTTAGTAGTAGCTAATATATATATATAGATGAATCATCTGCATACATTGAAATAATAGGCTTATTAAGGATGACTGTTATGCTATTAGTTAAGATAACATACAACAGTAGGCCAAGACACCTTTCTTGGGCCATTACACACTTAAAAGCCCTGACATTTAAGCCTGTCCTATTTACTGTTACTTAAATAATTCCATCCTTAATAATGCAAACTGGTTAAAACCATAACAGAATTTCTTCAACAATGAATTACATGAATTATATCAATTGCCACTGTAATGTCCAGCAGTACTACACCACCCATTTTCTTCTTTTCTTTGCTTCTTGTACACCACATACTGCATGCGGCGTGCTCTCTTGCATTTAGATCATGCAATGATTGAGCGGAAAACTGCAAAGTATGACTGAGGAAAACCATCAGAGCAGCCAAAACGCAGTACAGAGAGAAGCTGGATGGCTTCTATTCTACTGCTGACTCCAGGCACATGTGGCAAGTCCTACAACACATCACAAACTACACAAGCACTACCAGCATCACCAGCTCCATAGACAGCATCCCGATGACCTCAACACCTTCTACACCCATTCTGAGACCTCCAGCCTTAACACAGAGAGGAGACATACATACAGGACCACCAGCCCCTCATCCCTTCACCCAACAATCTCATCAGATCAGGTACACACAGCACCGAGGAAGATCAACCCTCATAAGGCAGCAGGACTAGACAACATCCCTGGGTGGACTCTCAGAGCATGACAATGAGTTAGCTGATGTTCTCTTCTTCATCTTCAACCTCTCCCTCAGCCAGTGTGTCAGGATTAGTAAAGGAATTTTACCCAGCATTACTACAAACATGGGCACTCCACAGGGATGCATCCTCAGCCCCATCCTCTACACCCAGTTCACCCATGACTGTGTTGTCTATAACAAGGCGCCTATCATCCTAAAGTTTGTGAATGACATCACAGTAATAGGATCCATCATCAGTGGGGATGAGCCGACAGCAGGGAGGTTGCAAATCTGATGAAAGATGAAAGAGATGGTAGTGGACATGAAAAAGGAGGGGAGAAGCCACCGGCCATTGTTCGTCTGGGAGCTTAAAGTGTGGGCAGTAGCGGTTATAGTTTCTGAGGAGGCTGAGGAAGTTTGGTATATGCCCTTGAATTCTCAGCAACTTCAACCGCTCCATGGTTGAGAGCATCTTGATCAACTGCATCACTGGGTGGTACAGCAACACTGATGCTATGGACTGCAAACGCCTGCAGAGAGTGTTGAATTGCTGAAAAGATCATTAGAATGCCACTGCCCTGTATGCAAAGCATCTATTATTGCAGAGTCCATAGGATAACTGCCTCCATGCTCAAAGACCCTACCCACCCCCAACATGGACTGTTCACACTTCTACCCTCAGCTGTATCCCCAGGTATAGAAGTGTGAAATCTAGGACCTCCAGGAGAAAGGACTGACTGGTTTTCCAATACAACTGAGTTGTTGTCATAGCAACACGGCCGAGCATCCCGTTACGTAATTAGTATGAGACACGATATTAGTGTAAAGTACGTAATTAGTACAACCCGAGTAGGTACTAATGGAAAAGGAACTTAAAGCCTTTTTTTCCATTAGTACCTACTCGGATCGACTTGGCACAGTTTTCAGGGTTTTCCATTAGGTCATAGTACCTGGTACCAGGTACTTTTTTAGTACCTCCTTAAGCAATCCAAGCAGGTACTAAAATGTGACGTCGTCAGACTGCATGCCACCGGTTAGCTGGTAAGAAGCATCACTCGATGAGTCATGAGGGCATTTCGTTCATGAAAATCAAAACCGCCCTTTTGGGGACTTTTCTTAATTTGCACATGCTTATTTGCACGCACACTACTGTCTGTCTGCTGCACATGCTGATGTAGCATTCTTAATTGTAAATTGTGTAAATATGTACTTACCCTTTTCCAGCTCAGAATCCTTTTACTTTATTTGTATACTTCTGCATAGCTTATATTTATATTGTATTTATTTTATTGTACTTAGTGTAGTTCCTTTTAATTGTTTCTATTGTTTTTAAATGATCATTTATTCCTGATTGGCTCACTATTTTCTAATTTGTCTTCTTTTTATTGTTCTCTCTCTCTTACCTATCAGCTTGAGTGTGTGTATATGTGGGCAAGTTAACTTCAGTCTCTGTTTCTTGTGGATTACCGCCTTCTAGCTCAGTGCAGCTGGAGGTAATGAGCTCACCTGTTTGCAATCACTCATCACTGCTTGCTACCTAAGGTTGAGAAAAGCCTGTAGTTGATGCCTGTGTCAGTGAAGTTGGCTCTTAATGCTTTATTGTTTACTCTGTTTTTGCCCTGACCTTTTTTTTTTCTTCTGCAGAGATGCTTAGGAGTGGAGTTTGAGAGAAATCGCAAAAAAGATTTGTCAATTTGCTGGTTCTTCTGTTCTGTTCTAAGTGGAACCCTTTGCTCAAAGATCCATTGAAATGTCTTCTTTTTTGCTGCAATGGAACTACATTGAGAGCTTTCTATGCTTGTGGGTTGTTTTAATGACGCTTCAATTAAAAATATGAAGAATAGTAAGAACAGTTAAAGTAGCTGACATAGTGTCTCAGCACATCAATGACCGCCCCCTCCCTCGACCCCCACTAGTTTGCTTACACAGCAAATTGACATCACCATCACCCTTCGCAGAGTGCTGAGCCATCTGGAGAACAGGAAGAGCTACGTGAGGATGCTCTTTGTGGACTGCAGCTCAGCGTTCAACACCATAATACCAGAGAACCTTACCACCAAACTGGACCACCTTCAGATCCCCCTGCCACCTGCTCCTGGATGAAAGATTTCCTTACAAACCAGCCTCAATCAGTCCGACTCGGCCCCCACCTCTCCCCGCCGACTGTCACTCAGCACTGGATCCCCACAGTGCTGCATTTTCAGCCCCCTACTTTACGGCCTGTACACCCACACACCCAACTAACATCCACCATGGTTGGGTTCATCTCTAATGGAGATGAAACAGTGTACAGGCAGCGGTAGAGAACTTGTCCCACTGGTGCTCTCAAAATAACCTGAAGCTAAACGTCCTTAAAATAAAAGAAATCATAATGGACTTCAGGAGGCACAGATAGGTCCACTCCCCTCTGATTATAAATGGAGAATGGGTGGAATCAGTTTCCACCTTTCAGGTTTCTGGGCACCCACATCTCCGCTGATCTCACCTGGACCCACAACACCAACGCCCTATTAAAGAAGACCCAAAGGCAGCTGCACTTCCTCTGTGTCCTAAGGAAGAGTAACCTGGACGGGAAGCTTCTGGCCTTCTACTGCTCCTCACTGGAGAGCGTGCTCTCCTACCAGTGTTGGGGAGTAACAGAATACATGTACCGGCGTTATGTATTTAAAATACAAAATATGAGTAACTGTATTCCTTTAGAGTTTACCGTTTAAAAAGGTGGTATTCAGAATACAGTTACTTTGTTGAAATAAATGGATTACACGGCGGTCTTTTCCTGTTTCATATGTTTTGCTATGCCCTCTCTATTTTTGGTAATTCCACGCCGGTGGAAACCCAAACAAAACACGCTTCAAGAGGCTCTAATGCCTGGGTCTCAATCTCGCGGCCCATGTCACCTCTACTTGCGGCCCGCATAATGACGTGACGAAATATTTTTTTAAATTATTATTCAAAAAATTATTTAATATGAAGGCAATAGGCAGAGTGTTACAGGCATAGCCCTAAAGAATGTAGCCTCATGGGCAGTGTAGTTCGTGCTGCAGGGAGAATGGACTGCCATACCCGTTATGTGTCTGTGAGTGTGAGGGAGGGAGAAAAAGGAGAGTCGAAAAGTACGAGTTGTCACCGACCAGAAACGGGAGATGGAAGCATGTAAATATAATAATAACCACTTCAGCCAAAAAGAGTGCCTGACGAGCCCAGTTGTAAGTAAGCTATTAAGACTCGATTGTAAACTGTGTTCGTGTTTTCCTCCGAAACAATAAGTTCAGTTGGAGCATCCTTTCAACGCCTCTCTCTGTCTCTCGCTAGCAAAGTTGACCCAGACAACAAAGTAAAGCTAGTTTTCAGCTACGAGCCCAACACGGAACCCACCGTATTAGCCACAGGTCCCTTTACTATGGTTCGGAGCCGCGGACCTGTTTTATATACGTGCAGAATAGTTTTCTATATGAGATTGCTGCAAAAAAAGCAGCCTTACCTAATGTCCACCCTACTGTTACTCATTTTATATTAAGATTTAAAAATGTAGTTGGTATTGGTATGGCGAGTTACCTTCAGTGACTCGCCATCTGATCTGAGTAACCCTTAATAAATCACACAGCAATAGTACATTCATGTAGTTGTAAAAAGCATGATAATATATTAAGTAATCCAAAGTATTCAGAATACGTTATGTTACGCAGGAGGCATTACTGAGTACAGGAAGGCTGCGCAGAGGGTAATTAACACCGCCCAAAAAGTAATTGGTTGCCCTTTGCCACCCTTTGAAGCCATCGCTAGTTCCTCCTGTCTCAGAAAAACCAGGGCCATCACAGGTGACCCCTCGGGCCCCACCCACTACCTGTTTGACCCGCTGCCCTCTGGTCGGCGCCTCTGGTCAATCAGGTCCCACACCTCCAGATTCACTAACAGCTTCTTCCCCTGGGCTATTTGGGGTGCTAAGAAACACTATTCCCCCCTCACCTCACCCCACCCCTGCCCACCCACCTCAACAATCTGAGCCATGATCTGAGTAACCCTTATCACTCAGGTTACTCACAGACAGACTCTATACTCAAACCAAGTCCTTTTGCACTGCTTCCAAGCACTTTGTTCTCCATTGTGTGCCTTTCTCTTGTTTTGTATATATATGCTTCAACTGTATATATCTCTTCTGTTTGCTATTTATTCCTGATGTCTTTAGTATTTTTATCTGTTTTTACTCCTGCACAGCTGGCATGGAGCACCTATAATTTCACTGTACATGTACAATGACTAAAAAGTTCTATTTTATCTATATATGTACTACAGTCAGGAGCCTGTTTATTATTAGACAGTTCTGCGAATTCCAATTGATATTCAGGTCACCTGTAAAGTAGATCTCATAATTAAGATCACAAATTTGATCTAATATGTCACACATTGTATACAGATAAAAAAAAAAACCCTTCACACTTGGTCTATAACAACAAGCCATTAACACTTTCATTTGGCATTAAATCATAAATGTCTAAGTTCAATCTATCTGCCATACATACTCCTCACCCTTGCTGAAGATACTGTATGATTGAACCATTAATTCTCCATTCATTCTCAAATGTAAACTCAAGATGTGTCTGATATTACTAAGATATGTTATCTGAGAATAATATATTATGTAACTTATTTTAAATAAGAAATAAGTTACGTATTCTATTTCTAGAATATGTTTCTGCTTCTACAGTATTTATGTGTCCTATCATTAATCCTTTTCTCAGTAGTTTAGAATGACCTAACATAGACTAAACACACAGAAATGTCATTGCTTACCAAAAGACAACCAAACAACTGGAGGACTTCTAACTGAAGAGAGGTACATGATGTGGTAGCAAGACAAGATAACACTTACATTAGCATTCAATTTTATTTATTCAGATCAATTTAAATACATGTGACAAGTTACTAAACTGAAGAGTAATCACAAATTTCTAGAACGCCTTTAACCTTGCAAGCAGTGTTAGGAAAATGTAAATCATACTGAAAGAACTGGAAGAACTACACCTAAATCAACACATGAAGAAATTTTGTTTATATAGAGCCACTTTAAAATATAACTTCAAACAGATTTTAAAAAAAGAAGAAGATTAAACTGGCAATCTGCATATGATATAAAAATTTTAACAAAATATTTTTATAAAATCATCATTGTATATCTCAGTGATATACAGAGATATGGCCAGTGAATAAACACACTCAGTTATGTTTATACACTGGCCATCACACAGTTGCCTAGGAACTCCAGGTGGGGATAAAACAGCATGTAAAACCCATCACTTTTATCATTGATGATGTTGCTTAGTGAACGCTGGGCAATACCAGCCTGCTGTACCTAGTTTAAACGCTGGTTGATTGCCATCGTAAAACTGTTTAAATAAATGGGTCAAAGCTGTAGCTTTAACAGCTAAGCACCCACAAAAACATAAAAATGAAGTGCTTACGTTATTGTGGATCAACTGTAAGTTATTGCAAAATAAGTTAAACTATAAATCAAGTTAAATGTAGTTCACTAGTCTGCAACACTGCCTGCAAGGTTACAACAGTTACTACAGGACCAAATCTAGATTACATCATCTAAATTCCAACTGCAAAAATAAGAATAAAGCTTTCCCTTTCACCTCCCAGTGTAGGAGAGAAGGGTCTTTTGTACTTGACAGTATGATTAAATTTCAAATTACCTCCAGTACTGAATACAATATCAGTGTTAAAACTGTTGATTATTTCTTCTGTACAAATAACTGGACACTGGGTTAAGATACAGTATTTTTGCATAGCATAGTAAGTGGGCAATAAAAGAGTAGAAGATAGGCAGCGGGGTGTAAGGATTCTTTGGAATGAATTGCTCAGTGTAAAACATAAATTATTAACTGGTTTGGCAATTGCTTGAGGATCAAGTCGGCACTGATGCCTGTCCTCAGCACATATTTTTGTGGGTGTATGCATCTCATATAATTTGTGATTTTCTAATACCATTATATACCAGATAGAATTCATGATTAAGCAGAATAGGTAATTTACCACAGTACAGTTTATCACAAGCAAACTTATTTCAATAAACTATTTTAAGTTTTACTTGCTGGCAGATTAATTTTTATATTTTGTCAGCTCATCCTTATCAAGTTCTTTGCAAGAAGGTTTAATCTCCTTGAATTCCTTCTCATCAGTCTGTGAAACGTCCACAATTATGTCCTCAGTCTGATGTTTTCCTTGCATTTCTTCATCAGTACCCAACATTTCTTCTTCTGGCAATGAGCATATTTCATCACATTTCAGAGAAGGGAGTTTTTTCCTTCTGTGAAGGGATCCAGTGTTTGAATCTTCTTTGGTAGCCCCTTTTTGAGTCTTTCCTGCAGTAGACAAAATAACTGAACCACTGATTTGGCTATTAAAGCAAGCAGACCTGGTGATTTTGGCAGGTTGTAGGGTGGTGTTGGTAGTGTTGGTGGTGGCAGTGAACATATCAAAGATGTCCTGCTTCTGTTGAGACTCATCAGTAGGGAATTTAGGAGAATATTTGAATGGATTTCCAGGGTAAGCCAAGGTGGTACTTGCAATATTACCTGCTAGCCCGGGTTTACCTTTCATCATTCCCAGAACTTCAAAGCGAAAGCTGGAGATATCCTGTTTGAGCTCCTATCAATTATTGGGAATCTGAGATTAAACAGTGGAAAAAATATATGGAAAACATAATACAACTGGGTATTTAAGCTTAAATGATAAAGAATTTAATGCTACCTTGAAATTTTCTTCTGTCAACCCCTGCTCTGTCTTGGCATCTCTAATCATTGCAGCCACATATCGTTTCATGAGGTTCTTCAAAACCTCCTAAAACACATTATTTTTAAACAAGTGAAGAGTTATGTTTACATTTAATCATTTACATTTAATCGAAATAGGATAGTAAAAAAACAAACAAAAATAATATACAATACAGTACAATATAATACAAATTATTACCTGATACTCATGGCTTAATTTTACATTTTCAGCTGCACGTCTCTGCAATTACAAGAAAAACAAAAGGCTCATTAAGACAGCACCAGGTTATTTCCATTTTCACTGATTAGGTGATTTTTTTTTTCTTACTTGCCCTTTTTCAATAGGTAATCGTTTGACACACATTAACATGGATGAATTCATTTTCGAAGCCACTTAGAGGCTGTAATAGTAGACAGGGTATAAACAGGCATGCATGAAAATGTATGCCATGCAGTGGTGACAGTACAGGTCAGAGAAAATCTCTGGAAACACTTTACCCCCAAAGTTTCAAAGGTTTCAAGACGTTTTGTGCTTGGTCTCCTAAACAAATGTGTTTTTATCCATCCAATTAGATAATAAACTGACTTTGGACTGGGTATTATATTGAATGGAGATGGCAAAGTTCCCCCTTCTTCAAAATAGCTCATCCATAATTTTGTCCGTGCAAATTTCCACTCTATGTCTGCATGATCCTGAAAAGAAACACAAACAATTTATACAAAAAAGCAATAGGCAGATTATTTTGATAACTCTAATGGGAAATAAATAATTGTGTAATCTTTATTTTGCTACTTACAGCAATGTGCTGGTATGAGTTGTTCATCATTGCAATTAGCATGTTTAGAAGCACTACCAGGGAGATGATATTATAGGTGCCAAACATGGTAGAGCCCACAAACTCTGTGAATGTATGGTCCGGCTCCACGTTCGTCACATACAGGTTAATCAGGCCAAAGATAGACCAAAATAATGACTGCAGTGTTTCAAATAGCCTAAAAAGAAAACAACCATACATCACAGTATGCACTGTTGGAAAAACAAACATATTAATCAAGTCAGATTTTCATGGGTAATTTATGTAAGAATTTCAACTTGCGTGGAGAAAGCGTTGTTTTGCTGATTACAGCGGATGCCCTTGCAAGTCCCATTAGTTTTTGTTTCATAGTAAAAATAGAGCTGGTTGAGGCCATTGGCAAATGCTAGCAGCACTAGACAGTAGATGAAGAGAAATTTAAGGATGTCCAGAAGCATGCGGCCCAATGAAATCTGTAAAGGCCCCAAATGGGAGTTGGCAGTGAAAAGACTAATGAGACGCAAGGAGCTGAAAATGTTGGCGATGGAAAACAATGCCTCTGCCACCAACGTTGGGTGCCACGTTTCCCAGGTGTCTCTCAACTGGCACTTTGCACTGTACTGTTGAAAAAAGAAAAAGAACAATAGTCAAACATGCTCAATACTGATAGCACACAATGTCAACTTTTCCGGCATGATGCTTGCTCCAGCACAAAGTAACAAATAAAACAGACAGACAGATAGAAGCCTTTAATATAAATTACCTTAATATAGGCAACAATCTTCAGTGAAATTGTTGCAAGATACAAAGAGTTCATTATGAAATCCATCAGGTTCCACCAGTCATCTATGTAGTCTTCTAAACCACTATCCCACATCTGTTTGATCTCAGCCCATAAAAAGCCTTCAAGGAATGAAAATAAGATGTGTCATTGTTGTATTTTTGCTTAGGTATTTGTCCAGAGGGAAACACACATGAGACGCAATGAATGAAATCATGTGACAAACCTCTGTTTAGACTACAGTGTTCATGTACACAGGAGTGAAAGCTAAAAAGAGTCTGCAATGTGTGTGTATTATTACCAAGCACCCAGGGCAGGATTATCCATTCCACAATGGTGGGTGGTGGGCCCTGACGGTGTTCCAACCGATCATCACTCTGTAGATGCTGCGAGGCCAAGAAGAGCAGGAAGAGGAACGTCAGGTAGGAAGCAGTGTGACAGATGAACTTGATGAAAGGCTTACGGATGAATAAGCCATAGCGGCTCTTTGGAGCGATCAGGTAGAAGATGGATAACAGCGGATACATGAGGCCAATGAAGATACAAGTGATGAGCTTTACTGCCCAGTGACGCCTCCTCCAGCCGGGGAATTCATCATACCAGCGAGATGCCAGCAGCTGCTGGCAGTTGGGCTGAGCAACAAACTAGGAGACAAAGATAGAGACAAATAAAGATTAAAGATGTTTACATGAAATAAATTGTCTCTCAGGTCCAACCAAAAACTGACTAAACAGAACAAAGGTAATTAATGGTGCACACAAGCTATTTTTTTGCCACAATAGATCAAGAACTCCAAAAAACTAGAAACATTCATTCAAGACAAAGAGTTTCAAAAAGGTATTTCTCAAGTGATGTTCAATGCTCTGTTAAGAAATGATTGCCAGATCTTTTCCCCATGCACATTTTCTCTGCTCTATGAGATTTGATATAAAAGTCTGTTGGACATCTGCAGATGGTGATGGAATTCAATTTCAACATAACCCAGTTATCGCTAAATGGATCCCAATTATGGTACTAAAAAGCATTTTGTTGCGGGTGATGAGGTCATCTATCAGTGCAGAATCTGCCTTTTTAAAGTTTCCTTCAGGAACTGTCCTGGCCAGATTTGAACTTGACATAAAATGACTGGAGGCAAATGGTGGCATCTGGAAGGAACAGATTTTGTATGGGGACATTTTCTGACGGTGAAAATGACGCTACACAGATCTCACGCTAGACTCTCCTACATCAATTAGTGTTCTTACTTCTGTTTCACAGTATATTGCAAATTACATCATATAGAACATTGATATTCACTCTATTATCTAAAAATTCACAGATAACACTACCACTATTTGTAATAGTTACTGTAGTGAGAATCCAAAATTCAAAATCAGTTAAATATATTTTGTACTTTTTAAACACTTAACACTTTGGATTTGGAGTTTGAGCTCAGGTTCAGAGGAAAATGTGCAAAAGCAGAATGAGCACAGCAAGTAGCAAGAAAAGAAACCTCCAGAGAAATCTCCAAAGAATACAAGAAAGAAGATTTTCATGATACTAATATTGCTGACATCAAACAAGTTCTTGTTTGTGTAGTCCAATTAATATTGAAGTGAATAATTTTTTTAAATCCTTGACTAATATGGCTCTGTGTCTGTCTTTTTAATCTGAATTGTTATTAGAATTGCTATTATTGTTATTATTAAACAATGATATTCTACACTCATGAGCCACTCTATTAGGTACACATGTACAACATGTTACAACAAAGATTTCTAATGATGGCAAACATGGCAACAACTCATGGCATGTAGACATGGCCAAAACAACCTGCTGAGGTTCAAATGAGCACCAGAATTAGAAGGAGAGATGATTTAAGTGACGTTGAATGTTACATGGCTGTTGGTGTCAGACAGGGTGGTCTGAGAAAACTCCTGATCTACTGGGATTTTCCCACACAGACTCTACTACTGTGTACAGAGAGTGATGCAAAAAAAGCAAAATATCCAGTGAGAAGCAATTTTCTGATACAGCTGGCAGAGGAGAATGGCCAGACGGCTTTGAAGTGATAGACTAGACATGGTAGGGTCAGAATCTGGCATAAGCAACATGAAAGCATAGCTTTTCAACAGTCCAGGTTAGTGACAGTGGTGTATGGTGTGGGCGATCAGCATTTAAACACCACAGTGTACTTCAGTGTTGTTGCTGACCATGTTCGTCCCTTTATGACCACAGTGTACCCATTTTTTGATGATTCCTTCCATCAGGATAACTCTGCATGTCACAAAGTTAAAATCAAGTCACCAGAATATTGGAAAAATGTTACCTTGTCTCATGACAAGGTAACATAATACAAAATAATACAGAGACCCCCTATGAGCAATAAACAGTGGAAGCAAAAACTACCTTTTAACAGGAAGAAACCTCGGGCAGAACCAGGTTCCAGAGGGAGACGCCATGGTTGGGGGTAATGGGAACTGCTTTTTATCATCGGTTCAGTTTTCTGTAAGGCCCATTAAATATAATGCTAATGCTGTTTTTAAATGTGCTGATGTAGATTTTTAATATGGACCCTTTATCTGTATTACAGCTAAAGAGGTTTAAAATAAATTTACAAATAATCACATAAGCTGAAAACCAAATGTCAAAAATGTTTTTTAAAAAAAGAAAATGATCTTTTTCTTACCAAGATCATTTTTCTCACTTCAGGCTCACTGGAGTCCATTTAGGCCAAATGATTAGATAAACAAAATTAGTAGGAAGGCCTGTCTAAAGCCTTTTCCATGGAGATAAATTGTAGCACACAGAACTGTTGGCAGTCATACTGATCTTTCTTATTCATGTCGCCAACTGTGTCATCAAAATACACTGCTGACTCTTAAAGCCTCAATTCTAAGACTACATGGGTGGTATGAGCCATTAGCTCTGCAAATACTATACAACTGCTGTAGACAAACAAGACCCAAAAGCTCCACACAGCCTCTTTAATGAGTGGAATAAATGAAAGACACCCGCAGAGTGCACGCAATGTGTACTTTATATTCCAGTCTGTTATCCAGGAAACACCAAAACAAACAAAGCAATCCTGAATTTGTAACAGTGTAAGTAGAGTTAAACCATATACCAGAAAGAGCTGCATGTGAAAACATAAATGCCAGGTGGACTGAACATTAACTGGTGTTTACTCTCACAGCTACCTGGTATAAACGCTGTGTGATGCACCGATGTGACAATAGCACCGGTCACTGTCAGGTGAATTCACAGGGAGCAGGTGGGGTCAGGTGACCTGCCTCTGCCTCTATACATGCTCTACAGAGACACCACCCTCACCAAAACAAAACAGATTCTCCCGACACTATTCGCCGTTTAGGTGTGAAAAAAAGTTACATGTTGTGACCTGACACCAAAAGCACCACTTTTTAAAAACTTGTTGTCACCTGCTCTGTGTTAGGTTGATATTCATGCAATGTACTGTTATACTCCAAAATAAATTAAACATACATATAATTATGAATGAGACAGATCTTTGTGTGAATGCCACAGTATCTAATTATTAGTAGATTTTCTTTAAATTGCCGCAAATAATACAAAACTGGCATGTAATTGAGAAATATCCAGAGAATATGTTAAAAGACAGTAAAAGGTCCCCACCCAGTTTAAAATATTATGAGTTTGTATTTCAGGGAAATGGCCATTACTTCTCCCATCATTATCCTCAATTATCCAATTATCGTGGGATTCTCTAAGAGGGCTACTGTAATGCATCGCTAAGAGCCAGCCTGGCAATTACATATTGCTCTAAACTCCCACAGGACATCTCCACCCAGGCCATTTACAACTCATCTTGGCGCATTTCTTGTCATATTCAACTAGAGTGATTCTTATTTCTTGTTGCCTCTCTGAATGTGCGCTGGTGTAGACAAATTCCTGTATTCATGTCTTTTTCACCTTGAATATATCCAGAAAAAAAACGTTTTGTTCCAATGTGACAAAGACCATATCGAAATCAAATAAAAGCTCACCTCTTTCTGGGAATATTTGATAGCCAGTTTCAGTCGGGCCAGCTCATTAGTGTTCTCATCAAGCAACGGGTTGATGTCGTCACGGTAGTTGAGGATTACTTCCAGTTCTCTGGAACTACGGGTCTGGTCCAAGAGGTCCTTTGCGAATTGTTTACATGTACGGGACAGCTCTTCATACTCTGATTTAAATTCGTTCTCCACCGTGCTGAGCTCCTTCAGCTCCCAGCTAAGCTGAAATGCCGTGAGGAAAGGATCCTCGCTTGAGAGGGCAATGAGTGACGGGCTGGCAAGGGCCTTGTAGATGTTTAGACGAGAACGGGAGTGACGCAGGACATCCACGTCTGAACTGGACACACACTCCATACAGTTGCAACGTATAGCGTGTGGCTGGGGTATAGAAACCCCTCGCTGCAAGAGCAGTTTGATGATCTCATAGTTGTTAGTTTGAGCTGCGAGGATGATTGGAGTAATGTCTGGGGTGAAGTCTGAAAACTGTTTGTCCAGCAGAGCTGATGGAACCTTTTGAAGAAACCAACAGAGCAACACACAAATGAATAGACATAAAATAACGCATTTACAGTACACAAACATTTTATCACAAAAGTACAATGCTTTTAAACCTCTCACAGGAACTGAAACAACTCTTTGACTGGATCTAATTTCATTTGTCTTCAGTCTCTAACCATCTTGTCTAACAGCAAGCACACAACTAATGGCTTGTGGTTCAGCTGGCCTCAAAGTGTCTTCCTGGTTGGAAGCAACACCCTGTTTTTTCCCTTTTCACAGAATACATAGAGAGAAGCAAGCAGTACTGGAAGACCTAATTTACAAAGATGTCAAGAAGCTAAACACAAGCGGGGCCTTTCTCAAAGCATCTGATAAACAGACTGTGGAGAATGGCTAATTTGTTGTAAAAGCTGGAGCAGAAAGACCCACAGAAGCAGGGGTTTGGTAACTTATGAGAGAAGATAATAGCTTTATTCCCTAAATCATCCAGTCATAGCTAGAATACAAGGGCAAAGAACACACTTATTTGCATCTTATCTCTTTCAGAGTCAGACTAGAAAATAAAATGATTTTTCTCACTGCTCCTACTTAAACATATGAGGAGTTTATACTATATACAAATATTTAACAATAAATTCCTGTATACAAATATAACCATGTAATAATTAGTAACTTGTAGTAAGACAGTGAGACACTTCTGCTCTAACGTAACCATGTAAAGTAAAGTCATTGTCAAATGTCTCTATGCAAATACATTACAAAAGTATAATGCACAATAATATCACAGATATGTTGAAAGGTCAGCAATAACTGCAAATCAGATGTCACTGATTATAGATGGTACCTGCTTTTCCCCACGTGGCTTCTTGTGGTTGAGCAGCAGCTCAACGGCCCCCACTACCTCTTTACGGATGGCATGTAGCAGGGCATCACCCACGTGTACGTTATAGCTGAGCAGCAGCTCAATAATCTCCAGGTTCTCGTTTTCAATAGCAATGAGCAGAGCTGTGCGTCCTAGGGGGTCAACGCAGTTGATGTTGATCCTGAAGTAGATCTCAGCCTCATCCAGAGCTTGCTTCACGCTGGCGTAGTCCCCCTTCTCTACAGCCCCCAGGTAGGCCCGCTCCAGAGCAGAGAGCTCCGATTCTGCCCGCACGATCCGCAGAGGGATGCGGTCCCTGTACGTGGAGCTGTCAGCTTTCTTATAGTACAGCTGAGACATTGCTGCCCAAGCTGTCTCAGTCTTCACGGAGAATTACTGAAAAATAAAGACAAGAAAAAATACCAAGTCAAATGTCAACTACTGACAAAGACTGACCGTGTTATACTTTTATACACGAAAAAGACATATTTCTGCTCACATGACACATTTTGAGATGCCAGTGCTTAACCAAAAACAAAACAAACAAACAAATAAAAACAGGTATGTTTGCCTTTAAAACATTGTAAAATATATATTTAATCACCCATACTAACACAACGAATAACAATAACATATCATCGTTAACTGAACGATGATTAAAGTTGTTTTTCGCTTACAAATGCAGGAAAAAAAGCGACTAAAATCCTTTAGTTTTCGTTTAAAGTACCCTAGTCCTTGTTTAATCGTGGCTTTAATAACACACGAAAGAATACAAACTTTACCTCCTGATGCTTTCCAGTTGTAAGTCACATGAATCAGTCGACGAAGCTCCGCGCACAGCTGCAGTCGGAAAGGGAAGCTGCGCGCTCTGATTTTTTTTTTTTTTTAATCTCTGAAGTCTCCACCAAAGAGTCTGCAACTTAATGGCATGTCAGGTCCCCTGCCCACCCCTTTCCTTCAGTTTACCGCAAATGTCTCTGTAAAATACACGCAAGAAAACAGCACGTGACGTTCATCCAGGCGCAATTTCTACTGTAACTGTAACTTTGTTTGTAGGTTTAAGGACATTAACACTGGTGTAACAGGTGTCGGGGGTAATGCTAAATAAACGAAGGAACAAAACGAGTAATAACGGTGCTTAGAAAATAAGATCATTAGTCTCTTAAGGGCGGGATTAAAATCATACAAAATAAATA
This sequence comes from Oreochromis aureus, assembly GCF_013358895.1. Lineage (NCBI taxonomy): Eukaryota > Metazoa > Chordata > Actinopteri > Cichliformes > Cichlidae > Oreochromis > Oreochromis aureus. Next base: position 9,282,446 of record NC_052955.1, on the reverse strand, counting down.
AATTTAAAAAAACAGTTAAAATATGTTCGTGTGAGTGTATAGCTCACATGAACAAATTTTAATTGTTATTATTAGATAACGGCCAAATCATTAGATACACATTGTTAATACTCGTTTGGACCCTCTTTTGCCTTCCGCAGAGATTTTGTTTTTGGTAGCTGTGGCGACCATTTGAGTGGCGTGAATTGATTGTCATGTGCAAGAAACCAGTTTTAGATGAATTGAGCTTTGTGACTAGGCGCCTTATCCTGCTGGAATTAATCTTCAAAATATGAGCAAAATGTGCTCATAGATGGATCGCCATGGAAAGCAACAACACTAAAGTAGGCTGTGGTTTTTAAATACTGACAATCCCCCACACCACTACACCACCATCACTAGCCTGAACAGTTGAAAAAAGGCCCAGTGGATCCATGCTTTCATATTGCTTATGCCAAATTCGGACTCTACCTTGTAGTATTGTTGGAGAAATCAAAAGTCATCAAACCACACAATATTCTTAGGGGTTGGTAAAAACGATCGCCTCAATTTCCTGCTCTTAGCCGACAGAAGTGACACCCACTGTGGTTTTCTGCTGCTGTAATCCATCTGCTAACGATGTTTCCTGGAAACCACAAGGAATAGATATACATCACTGAGAAGCAGATACCAAAGATCTGTGATTTCCCTGGAATTACCAACACATGCAGAATTTGCCCTTTAGTAACATCACACATTTCCTTTAAAAAGCAGAGATTTGTATCTGCGCAACACCCTAGCCTGCTACTTTCCTCTTTGTAGTCTCAAGGGTTTTGCAGACATCCTGCAACCCCAGACTCCTATAAGAGTGTATTTTTTGTATTGCAAAGTTTTTGGTTATTTAATAAATGTTCACAAGAATCTACTTTACCAGTCATATTGCTGTTCAAGAGATCTTGTGAATTCTCTTTATATTATGATATCCACTGGGCTCTTAAAGGATTGCTGTTTGAGTTATGTGAACAACAGCCAAGTGATGTAAGAGGTTAATATGAGTCTTTAGCTGGCTAATGCAAACACAGAAGTGGCTAAAAACATTCTTTCAAAACCACCTTTTCTTCCGCAGCCACTGTCGGTGCTTCCTCCTTTTGAAATACAGCTATGTGGGATGACTTTGTATGAGGTACTTTATACTTTTGTGAGGTGCATACTTGTAAATTCCTTTTACTCGGTTCTTTTCAGCCTTTTGGTTTTGCTCCGAAGGTAATTGCTGACTTTAATCAGTTGCAGGCATTGTGAGAGGACAGTCTTGAGATGATGGACTTCATCAAGTGATGTCCTATGAATCATGCACTCACATTTAGTATTTCCTCCTTTTCTTTGTAGTTGTTGCAACTTGCACGTGTTAGTCTTGTGTGATTTTAGCAGATACTGTATGTGTGTGAGAGAACACCGCGTATGATCCGACAAATTTCCCCTGCTTTGGAATATCTCACTTACAGGACTTGTGATCATTGTTATTGTTTTAACTCCAGCTGTTATTACATTGCACCTGCAAGACATCTGCAAAACAGTCTGCTGTTTTGTGCATTTACTAATGCAATTATAACAGAGCAAAGAAAGATTTATTACAGTATATGCAGATGGTGTAGCTTTCCTTTTTGCGTCCTGTTGCTCTCAAGTAATAAAGAGTGTGGCTGGGGCAGCAGGTGTACAGTTTTTGCTGCAAGCAGTCTGTATAGCATGATTTCCAACACTAATGATCAAATATAACCAGGATACATTTAGACAAAAACAATTTCCGGTTAACTTGCTTGCCATAATAACGTCTTGTATGATCAGCTCATGTCCCATATTTTTATTATGATGCATTTTTGGTGGAGATTAGCTGACAGAGAGAGCTGATACATGGATGCAAGCTGGCCTTCTTTATATTACAGCCCTTTATATCCTAAAAGCACACTGTAATGCACTTATATATGTTTTTTGGTACATTTTATTTAAGACAAACTGAGACAGAGGAAGGGTGGAATGGTGGTTTGCACTGTAGTGTCACAGCAAGAAGGTTCTGAGTTCGAATCTACTTTGCTGGCTATGGTCTGTTTGAATGGAGTTTGTCTGTATGGGTTCCTTCTGCTTAATCTGGCTTTCTCCCACAGTCCAAAGACATGCTTGTTAGGTTAACTGGTGATTCTAAATTGGCTGTAGATGTGCATGGTTATCTGTCTCCCTGCGTCAGTCCTGCAACGGACTAGGAACAGCATACACTGCCTATTACCCTTTGGCAGCTGGTATAGGCTCCAGACCAACCATGACTCTGAAATTGGATAAGTGGAAGAAAATAGATGGGTGGAAGATAAGATTATTGTCTCCCATAGGAGAAAATCATCCTGGATCAGGCAACTGCTGCATTGAAAATCAGATAACAAAAATCAAGACAAAAACCTAAAATGGGTGCACTTTTAGTAAATACAGATCACATAACAAGTAAAAACTTAATAAATAATTAAAAAACAAATATTTCAAAACCTCTTTACACTGTCATTCAGTCATGAGCTGTCCATTCATCAATTTAACTGACGGAAGGAGGAATAAATACTCTAATTTATCAGATATATTTACACAAAGGGACTCTATCTCCAACCAGAATTCAACAGCCAAACTGTGGACTATACACAACTTTCTTGGGGAATGAGAAGTTTTGTGTGCTGTTCCTATGACCTATCCTTATGTTTTAACCAAGCTAGAAATTTAAACTTTATACTTAGCTGTTCTACAACAGATGTAGCATCACTGCATAAAGTTTTCTCAGTGGAATATGAAAACCCAGATGGCCTCTGGTATACACACACCTTAGTATGAACAAGTATTGGCTCCTTTCTTTGATTTCTTAGATGCATATTTGTCATATGTTTGTTTTAGATTATCAAACAAATCTGAATATTAGACAACGATCAAATGCAGTTTTTAAATGATCATTTCATTTATTAAGGGAACAAAGCTATCCAAACCTACCTCACTCTATGTGAAAAAGTAATTGCCCTCTAAACTTAATAACTGTTTGTGCCAATATTTGCAGCAAGAGCTGCAACAAGCATTAGCAAATATGTAGCAGTGAGTCTTTTTACATCAGTGCAGAGGAATTTGTGGGACTGGTGATTATTGTTATTATTGTCATTGATCTGCTCTGTTCTGAAGTGTTTTAAATCAAGTAATTTTGTGGTAGAGAGCAGAATTCATGGTTTCATCAAAGACAGCAAGGCATTCAGATTGTAAAGCAGCATACACTACCACCACCATGTATGATTGTGGGTGTGGTGTTCTTTTCATGAAATGCTGTGTTAGTTTTAGATGTAATAGGACTCAAACCTTCCAAACTCAGTCCACACATTATTTTTCCAGAGGTTTTGGCAACCGTTGAGATGTTTTTTGCCAAATGTGAGATCAGCCTTTGTGTTCTTTTTGGTCAGCAGTAGTTTTCGCCCTGGAACTCTCCCATGAATGTCATTTTTCTCCAGGTTTTTTTCTTACTGTTGAATCATGAACACTGACTTTAACAGAGGCAAGTGAGGTCTACATTTCTTTAGATGTTGCTCTGGGTTCTTGTGACTTCCTACTCATATTTCCTACTCCTACTTCATGGATGGGTTGTCAGTGTGCTTTTGGAGTAATTCTGGTAGGCCAGCCACTCCTGGGAAGGTTCACCACCGTTCCAAGTCTTGTAGATAATGGGTCTTACCATGTTTTTCTGGAGTCCCAAAGTCTTAGAAATGGCTTTGTCCCATTTGTTAGACTGAAAAATGTCCCTTACTTTGTTTCTCAGCTGTGTCTTTCGATTGTGGCATAATGTGCTGCTTTTTGAGCTCTTTTATCCTGCTTCACTTCAGAGGGGTTCTATTTAAGTGATTTCTTGATTCAACAAGTCTGGCAGTAATCAGTCCTGGGTGTGGCTTGTGAGATTGAATTCAGCTTTCCAAGTTGTTAATCAAGTCATCATTTAACAAAAGCAGCAATCACCTTTTTACAAAGGGCTAGACAGGTTTGGATAGCTTTTTTCCCCCTTAATAAATGACATCAGTATTTAAAAACAGCATTTTGTATTTACTTGGTTGGCTTAATTTAATATCCAAATTTCTTTGATGAACAAATTGCAAAAAAACAACTAAGAAATCAGACAGTAAGAAATACATTTTCATGGCACCATATTTGCCAAATAAGTACATTGTCACCGTGTTCCCCTATATCTGAGTTACCTGTGAGTAAACTAACATTAGCAGTGGCATCAGAAAACTTTGCAGTATGGTATAATATGTCAACATGGTAAAGCTGGGAGCTTTTTAAAAAGCTTGATAAAGTCACAGACCTGGACACCTGGTTTTGAAGGCAAGCTCATAATCAGAGACGTTTAATGATGATCCCAGCACCAGATTCAAAGAAAAAACTATCAACATCATAAAAATTTAAAGCTTGGTATTGGAAACTATTATCACAGTTGTTTTATTACTAACGCTAAACAAAACGGAAGCCCATGAATGTTCATCTTGGCAGTGTTTGCAAGCACATCAGTGAAATGGGCCCACATTTTTTAGATTTATTTTAGGACATTTTGCTTTTATTTGAGAGTTAAACATGGAAGAGTAGACAGGAAAAGGGGGAGAGAGAACAGAGGAGAGAGAGATATGCAGCAGGTCAGAGACTCAAACCTGGGCCGCACTTAGGCATATAGGCGCCTGCTCAACTGGTGCCCAGATGTACATTCTTTTAAATTTATAAGCCACACCCTTTAATTATTTGGGATTTTACTGGATAGAAATTGTGATTTAGAGTTAAACAACCCTCACCAAGTCACTTAATGCATTTTCCACTAGAGGGCAGAGGGATGTTGCCTTCTCTTCAGAAATCCTAGTGACCTCTTAAATAATGTTTTTCCTTTCTTTTTTACACCACCAGGCCACCGGGCTACTACAATTGTTTTATTTTTATTCATATGTATGTATATGCAGTGTCCAACAAATGTATTAGACCACTTGTCATTAAAACAAGAAAACACAAATATTTTAGAAATCTGCCAAATTTATTTGAAGAAAATTTATTTGTTCGGGAATGCAAGTAAATAAGTTTCATTTGGTAGTTTAGTTTACAAAATATTACAGTTTTTCTCAAATGCTAAAACACATTTCACAAATGTTCCCACCATGTTCTCCAATAAACACAACACCCTTTTCTAAAGCTACATAAACACAACCACACCTTCCCACTGCAAAACTCAAACTTTCACACCAAAAGAGCAGCTTGAAGCTTTCAAAAATGTAAACACTATACACATCATTACACACTACAGCAAAACAATTGAAAACACAATGCTCAATTTGTGAGAAGGTTCTTTGTTTCATAACTGCCAATGCATATTTTTCAAAACTATACAGTAACGGATCGTCGTAGATCTCTGCAGAGGATTAGGCATTTAGATTTGTGAGTTTCATATGAAGAGTATAAATCTATAGAAAATCCTGCATGTACGTACACTACTGTAACACAACTCAATGCAAAAACAGAATCTATTGCACACAACAGTAGTCTTGAAAACATGATCAGGGCTTGAAGTTTTTTCATTTACTTTATTCACACCACACACACACCACAATCACTGTGCGGCATCATGTCGCTGAGCTGCATCGGGCCACATCACCTCATCCACATCGCAGGCTATATTGTCTCTCGCCAGGCACCGCGGGAAAAACGCCCTGGAATGGCGAATCCATCCTTGGAAGGTCTCCGCTGGGATGTCAACACAGGCCAGCTCCATTGCCCTTAGGAGGTTCTATCTTGTGTATGGTTGTCTGTCATAAACCTTCCATCTCCATGATGAGAAGAACTCCTCTATGGGGTTCAGGAAAGGGGAGTATGGTGGCAGACAGACGTTTAAAAAGCGGTCACTGTTGGTGGTGAACCACTCTCTGATTTGGTTTGTTCTGTGGAAGCGGACATTGTCCCAAATGATCACATAAATGTGATGTGCGGGCCCAGGATGGTGTTGTTGGCGGTCCAGGAGGATGTCTTTTAGCTCCTCTAGGAAGATGAGGAGACGTTGGGTGTTGTAAGACCCAAGGACAGCATGCCGGTGGACAAGCCCCTCCGAACCCATGGCTGCACAAAGAGTAATATTACCCCCCCGTTGGCCAGGGACCTCAGTGATGGCTCTTTGGCCAATGATGTTACGGCCTCTTTGCCTTCGTTTCTGCAGGTTGAAGCCAGCCTTATCCCGGAAGAGGTACTCATGAGGTCTGGCCATCGCGTCCAACTGTAATATCCTCTGTGAAAATGTGAAAGTGCACAGGTGTTTAGAACAACAGTCAATCAGGTAGCACAGTATTGTCCAGAAGTAATGTAGGCCACTGAGCAACACAGTATGTCCACTAACTGTACTGTGAACATGGATGTATACTTACTTGCACATACTCGTAACGTAGGTCTTTGTGTCGCGCAGAGTTGCGCTCAAAGGGAACCCTATAGATCTGTTTCATCCGCGTCTTTTGGCGCCAGAGAACTCGGTCTATTGTGGCCAAGCTGACATCGTCAATGCTCTCAAAGTTGACATTATCGGCAATGACTTTGTCTCTGATCTCCCGGAGTCTGATGAGGTTGTTCCCACGAACCATATCCACAATGAGGGTTTCTTGTGCCGCTGGAAATATGGCAACCCTCCCACCTCTATGTGGCATTCTTTCAACTCTAAAGAAAGAAACATGTGTTGTCAATTGACATGTGTTACAATACAGTCACAACTGATTTGAAACCAATAGACTACTTTCACAGGTTTGTAAAACTGTATTGTGACAAAGAAAGCAATAGAGTACAATACCTGTTGTGTTGTCTGAATGCCCTGATAATGGTGGCCACGGTGAACCTACTCAGGTTTGGATGGACTCTTAGTCCTGCTTCAGCCATTGTCGTGCCATGGACAATGACATGGTCAATGACTGTTGCTTGCATCTCGTCCGTAATGATGGTGCGAGGTTGTCTTGCTCTCCCTCCAGGACCTTCTCCTCTCCCATGTTGGCCTCCTCTTCCTCGTTGATCTGCTCCTCTTCCTCCTCTCATTTGAACTCCTCTTCCTCGTTGGCCTGCTCCTCTTCTTCCAGGGCCACCTCTTCTCCCTCCTCTGCATCGAAATCCTCTTCCCCTGACTCTGCCTTCATCCATTGTGTTTGTTTGGAATCTTCAGCAAACTGTGCACTCTGAACTTGCTTTTATACATGTGGTCACAGCATTAGCAACAAGTGTCTTCAATTTTGAGTCGTTGTGTGTAATGAATGACGCCAGGTGTGTTCATTGTGTTCAAATATTGCTGACTGTGGCAAGCATGTTGCATCACATGAGCTTTCATTTGAGAATATGAGCAGAGTTCTTTTGCAACTTGTGTTTTAGCAAGGCAAAATGTGGTTAGATTTATGACAACGGAGGATTGTGTTCTGTGAATTGTGTCTTCATGTGACATGTGTTTATGGCTAGATGTAGTAAATGTGTTTAGACAACTGGTCATTTGGTTTAGAGGTTTGGCGTTTGTGTTTTAGCATTTGAGAAAAACTGTAATGTGCTTTACTGTCTTGTATTTGTTTTTGTAAAACAGTGAATTTGAAAGTTCATTGAAATTCATTGAAAATATCATTAGCAAGCTCTTTAATCGTTTTGATTAAAGAGCTTGTGGATACTGATGGATTAAGCATTACAGAAACATAAAAAAATGATTTTGGCAATTATTAACATTGTAATTTAGGGTAAATCTGACCTAAGCCTTTCACTGAGTTGTGGTCAAATTGTTAAGCACTGAATTTACTTACAAGATCATTATAAGATGGTTTCCAACCAGTGAATTACAGAAAGGCTTTTCAGGAGTATACAAACTTCCTTAAGAGGAGAACGTTCAATGAGAGTTAGAAAATCTAGGTCAAATGTTTGTTAATGATGTTTGTTGTTCCTGCGACCCAGTTCGGCTTGTTGATTACTATTTTCACTTTTCTCAAGTATGCAATGACTCTTATTTTCTGTGCCAGCACTTGGGATTTATGTGTTTAATCTGCACATAATTAATAACAAGAACTGCCATGCACTTACAGAAAAAGGTCTCAGTAGTAAACTTTTGATCAGGTTGCTGGTGCACCAGCCATCAGCAGATATTTCTAAAATTATGAGATTGTATTAAGTATGTGAAGAATATTGATACAAACATTGCTGTATCACTGTGAAATTGTGCTTTCATCATTCAAGACAAATGTATTAACAATATATCAATAGATTTTTTGTATCTGTTTTAAGGGTTACAGTTGTTGATTTTGTTGTTGGTTGCTTTAATGAGAAAGCTACTGTATGGCCAGGTTTTGACCCTGCTTCTATTTAGTCATTACTTGATAAATTGACTGAACTTTGACTGGTACAGAAGACCAGGCATATATAAGCACTCCTTCTACCTCACATTAGTCAGTCACTATTTAGTGGACGTTTCCTCTGTCTGTTAAAAAGTTATGACTGAATTAAATAATAACAATAAGAGCAAAAATAAACGATTAAATAAAAGAAAAACTGAAAAAAAACAACAAAGTATACATAGTTATAGGTACACAGTTTCCAATTATTGTGCGTTATATATGCTCACTTTTAACAGGACCTCGGGGCATTTGCTCTGCCTGTGGGTGTAGAACTCATTTGGCATTGCAGTCCAGCTTCTGTCAATTAGATGTGGTATGTATCGGCCAGGTTTTGACCCTGCTTCTAAAATTGAACACTGATGCAATAGTAAAGCTAGCAATAGAAGTTCAAAGTCATTTGATGAGATCTTGAACTAATTAGGCCTGGCAGTCTTTCAGTAGTGAGAAAACACAACTACGGAAAGTAGCGTGACTGACAAGCTGGACCAAAATGAACACGTCTGAAAATTTCATTGTAGCACGGTTCCCATGTAATTATTGCAAGATCCATGCATGAACGTTTTCACCGTATGCATGTGAATGAAACTGTGCTGTAAAATGTTGTAAGTTGTAATTGCCTTGTTCAGCTTTATTTTAATTAATCAAGACTTAAAATTAAATTTTTGTATCAGTTCTGCACTAGAATAAGACTTTTTTGTGTGTGTTTCTTAACACTGTATCATGCTGTCACACAATGATCTATTTCTGATGCAATACTGTACACTCTACTGTATAATGTGATGTTGCCATCTTCTGGTAGTGGCAGTGAAGTAAATAGACGTGTATTCATGCATATAGATATTCAATTTTGTTATAATTTATATCTTGTAAGCTAATTTTACATGTTCAAATAATTCGGGGAAAATTAAGAAACAGTGCTGCTTTCTCTCATTCTACATATGTGGTATTGTCTCCTAGCACTCTGCTGGGACTTGTTATCTCTGTTTGCTACCTGTGGAGAAGTGATGATGCGTGTAGGTTATAGGTTCTGTTTATTTCTGTCTACAGGAGTATTAACAAGCTCAATGAGATCAGCGGTGCCCCATAACCTGAAAAAAATGAAGAATTTGTCCGTTTGTGTGCTGGTGCCTATAAGACCTGTCAGCAGCGGACATACAGGTACGCATGAGTGTGTGTTTGTGTGCTGTGTCGGAAGTCAGGGGGTTAAAAATCACCCTTGAGTCTTCACATCTATCAGAAAGCATGAAAAGCACCTTGTTACAGCAGTTAACTTTAACAGATGACAGCTGGCTTTGGCAACTAGGGGCTAATGGAAAGATTAAGTCAATTACAGCTTGGCAGGGGGACTTAGAAATATTTGAGACATTCCCCAGCATATTGGAACAATAGGCACCTACATATGTGCTGTCACTCTAAGGCAATAAATGTCATTATGTCTGAGTAAATAAAACAAAAAATGTGCTTAGTTCGGTATCTAAAATAGATTAATCTGGATCATAACACAACAATCACAACATTGAAATGCAGACAGAGTTAAATTGTTATTATCTCCACATGTGCTGTGTATGCAGCTTTTTCACAAACATCCAGTGATTGCACTCTGTTTCGTCCTGATGGTATCGCTGATTTAGTCCCCAACTTTAGATCAAACACAGACGAGAGAGAAAACACATTCAACTCATCGTAAAGTGGAAACTGAAAAGTTTAACAACCTGAAAAGACTGCCTAAAATGAAGTACTTCAAAAAAGATCTGGCACTTTTAAAAAAAAATCAGTGCAGAAGATCATGAACTAAAATTTGTAATTTCCCACACCGATTACTCTGCTCAACTTTTTCCACTCATGACAAAATGATGTGCAGAAGTCACGCAGTGACTCTCACCAGTTGAAATCTCGTTTTTCTTTCTTCTTGTGCAGCATAAACGAGTTCAGCCCACAGGGTGGGCATAAATGTTAAGTGCCTCTTAGCTTGAAAACTCATCAAGAGTAGGAAGGCCTGTGGGGTATCCGGCAGCAATCCGATTAACTGATGTAACCTTTGACCTGTAGGCGACCACATCTCTACAGGAAGCCCATAATTTTGAGTTTTAATAACACATAAAAGACTGCACACAGTTTTCAGTTACAGATGAATTGGTAAATGTGCTTGTGTCCTTAACTGGCACTATATTGAGCCAAGCCATAATGAAGGCAGTTTTGACAGTAACCTGGTGCCCCTCAATTGCTTTAGCATTGTTGCGCTGTGGAGGATTTGAAACACAGCGTTACACATCACACTTGATTAAAATCTCATTATAAAATGGTTACTTACAAGAGGGCAACTACATCAAACAATTAGCAGCACATACAGGAAATGGTTTTATTGTAGATTGGAGACTTGTGAACTCAGATCAGACATTTTCCCTGCACCTACTATGAAAAAAATTAGTATTAAAGTCATGAAATGGCCTCCTTTAACAATCGTATATCACAGGTAATAGTGGGCAAAATCCAGTTATTATTAATCCAAGCTCCATTTCTTTCACTCTGCTAGTTCACGTTCCAGACTACATGTTTTCCACTAAGGCAGACGCCATCAGACTTTTCCACAAGCCAAGGATTCCCCACACCACACTACATATATGTTATCATTTGCACTATTCCTACCATGACCACTGACAATACTGTATGAGTTTTTTTGTGACTCATCTGATTGTTTTATTCACGCCTTTTCCCATTTCTTATTTTTCTCATCCCAGCCACTATCCCTTATTCTTTATACCAGGTTCTTTGCATGATTTTTTGCATATTTTTTTGACATATTAACGGTTAATGAACCAACTGCATTGCTGAACTGGATTTCTTTCCTGCCCCATAGACAAACCTGGTTATGATGATTAATAAAAAGTTCAATTTTTCTTTCTTGATTTGCTTCCATCTGCAAACTTCTTGAAGTTAAATTTGAACTTTTATGCAATTTTTTTCTAAAGTCACCTTAAATACCATGTTTCATTAAAAATCAATATCCATGAATAGCTATCATTTATAAATAGGCGAAATATAAACACTGCTATTGACTAAAAGAGAATTTAAAGTCTGTTTTTTCGTTACACAATTTTTAAAGGATGATCACATTCATAATTCTTTAATTTTCTGAATTCTTTAATTGCTCAACAAACTTCATTCTGCAAAGCAAGTGACTTTATGGTTTGAAATCGGACGTTCTTCTACAAATACATCAGTCACACTGGCACCACCCATGTATCTGGATTTTCTCCACCCTGCTAAGGCTAAAGTGCTATAGTCTGCAGTTTTCCTGATTTAAGTGGAAGTCAACATAATGTGGCCAACCTATATTTTATACACACAAAGGTAGCTCCACATGCACATAAAATTATGTCCCAGTTCATAGAATTGGTTCTATCTGTTGATTATCCCTGGATTTTTGCAAAGTACTTTGCATTGTAGCTATTTATTTAAAAGAATACCATAAATATACTTGACTTGTTTTGCAAGCAATATGTGTGCTCAGGCCATATTTTATAGTCTTAATTCATGGGTTCACAGACACCTGGGGAATTTGGGAGTGCAAATAAAGAATATGATTACACTTCACTAGATCAGCTGCCTTTTTGTTCTTTAGTATCCCAAGAGTAATATAAACGAGAGAAGATGGATTTGGCTGCTGGTAGGCTGTGCATCGTGCTTTTGTGGGTTACACTATTTACTTTTATAGGGAAGGGCTTCAGAGAAGCTGGCATCATTTCAGCTTAGAGGTTCGACTCAATGTTACAGAGAAATGATGAGCTAAAATAGCCCTAATGAGATCACTGGGTCCAGGGTTGCATTGTCTCTAGGGAATGACCACCAGCAAAAATAGCCCTGATAAGTCAAGGCAATTGTTGGAACAGAGTCACTTATGAACTCTGAAGCAAACATGGTAGTGCCAAAGGAGACATTTATCAAGAGCACAAGGGAGAAAGGGAAGCGGCTCAATTAATTCCGATTTAATTAATGCATTCTGTGGTCTATTAATTACAATATTGCTTTTTTTAAGAGTTGCATTCCACCCACGTTTGAAGGGTATAAATCTCAAATGATGTTAATGCCAGACATAATGGTTAATGTTAATAATGACAGTATACACACATAACAAAACAATGTGAAGAGTCTGTTTGGCTCCGGATTTGAGCTCAGGCTGAAGGCACAGATGGTCCATCCTGCAGCGCCTCATTATCCAAGTATCAGGTTGACTTGATGTCACTTCTCAGAGCTCAAGGCGCCTTACATGATGTATATCTCTGTGAAAATGGTTAAAATAACAGTGTTGTTACTGACAGGAGGGAATACAAGTCTTCCAGTATTTAGCCTGTTGGGAGGCCATCCAGCTGAGAGGAAACTGGAAGCTAGGTTTTCAGTAAACAACAAGCAAAAACATGGCATTTTTGGATAAAGGATCCATCTAGTGTAAATATATGTATCTTTTTGTTCTATGCAGATGCTGTCTTTGGACTGCCGGTAGAAGTGTAGTTAGCTGTCACCAAAGTTGTCTCGAGACAAAGTAAACCAAGGTTGGAGTGTTAACAGCCACAAACAAAGAGTAGTCGAACTCCCGAACAGAGAGCCTGGAAACTTGTTGTCAGCCGTCAGCAGTGTGAAAACTTGAGCAACCTGAAATCAGCTCCTACTTCGATAAACACAAGCGGTATGTGAAATTGAGCCGAAGTGCAATTTTTAAACCTCAGTCCCACCTGGGCCATGTGTTACTGCCCAGCAATAAATCCTCTGCACATCAGGAGCATGATTACAGTCTTCAGTTGCTGCATGGACTGACAGTTCTATCTACTAAGAATGATTGGTCATTTACAATAAATTTGATATAAATGTGATATGACAGAATATCATCAAACTTCCCCTAGCCCCAAAATAAGCCTGAAGGTTTGGATATGATCCAATACCTTCTTTGCCACTGCTGCTGTCAGAAAGTCCTATTCATCTTCTTTTTCATTTTCTCTTGTAACTGGGAGCTGTCAAGGACTGGGAGCTTTGCCTTGCAGTTTGCTGGGCTATATTTATAATTGGACCCTGTCAACAGTGTCCAGTGCAACTCAAGTGCAACGTTTGTTATGGCAGCTACTGTGTACTGATTTCAACACATGCCAGCTGCAAGATGGTTTGTGTGTCATTAATGCATAACTATTGGTAGGTGCAGACACAATGCTTGCGTCCACGAGCTTGTGGATGGAATGAAAAATCATCTAAAGGGGATCAAAAGAAAGTGAGCGCAAATGAAGTCAGATTTTTCCAGGCACTGTAAAGCTCTAGAGTTGCTGCCTATTTACAGGGAATTTTAGGTATCTGTATACATACTATATACACAGCTGAGCAGCTATTCCTGCAGCTGGGCTCATGGAATACCACGGCTGTGTTGTAGAAATCTGATTTTTTTTTCAGTCTTGCTGACATTTTAATTGAATGTGAGAACAGTAAAAATGCCACACATGTTCAGGATTTTGCATGTTTTTTTCTCCATACACTCCCCTTTGGACATATGTCTGAATCTACCAGACAAATTTCTTAATCTATCAGATTTGTAATTCTTATCTGACTGTGCAGCTGTGCTCATGGCACCAAAATCAACCCTACTTGGAATAAAATTCAGTCATTCTGTCCTGCCCTGCTGTGTAGTGCAGTATCTTTGTGGGTGTTCTTTTCATCAACACTGGTTCTCCAGGTAAGTGGTACAGAGAGCGGTTCATGACTGGGCTTGTCAGCTTGTCAGAGGAAACTGCTCTGCTGGGGGAAGCACCTGACATCTGGAGGACCTCTGTGATTAGATTGTCCCAGCAAGAAGCAGGACAATGTTCCCACATGATTTGGATAAATAGAACTTTTGATCCCATTAAGAGTGGATTGTGAGTAGGGTTAAAAAAGCTGAGGAGTGCCTTCAAAGCATAATTTAAATCTCTAGTGACGAAAACAGTGACTTCTTAAATAAAACAGAAAACATGAAATCAGAAAATCCTGCAAATTGCAACTTGCACAAGATATCAATATAATAATAGACCAGATTTTTCGAAATTGATTAAAAACAAACAAACATGCACACAACAGTAAGTATTACAAAATGTGAGTTTAGAGGGTAATGAAGACGTGCAGAGCATATTCACTCCAGCGCAAACCAGGAGAGGGAGACAACGCTCTTCTGCACTCACATTGATACAGCTGGACTTCTGATTGCCTTCCCTTATTAATGCGGATATTTTGGAGTAGATAATCTATATTTGAATGTATATCTAATAAAGACTGCTAGTCTGCTTTTGGTGTATTTAAACGAAATAATTTGCTCACATATCTTATTGCAAGTTCTGCTGGAGACTTACGCAAAGTCACGTCTCATACATAAATAGCACCACATTCTTTTACTAAATGAAACTGAGCGTTTAACCGACGCGACATTCTTTTTCCGCCCAGAATGACACAAACCACATCCATTTAAAACCTGTCTAACGCGTTCCGGAGGAGAGATATCGACCAATTGGCTGAGTGGAGGGCGTGACTCTCCTTACTCCAGCAAGGCAGGAGTATGAAGTTTGGGCTATCAGTGCACAGCTACTGTGAGAGAATGGTGCACCTCAGTGTTCACAGGTGCGTGATATTATCCAACTCCGATTTTGTACTCTTGCAACTTTAACCGAGGTACGCGGTTTACAAGGGTGCATGCACAAAGTTGAAGGTGTTTCCTCTGCAGTTCCACTCTACAAATGGCTTGGATTATTCACCCGCATCTGCACGGGACTGTCGCCGCTCTGATTCTGCTCGCAGTGATTCTGACAGGTGATGTGGTTGCA
This sequence comes from Oreochromis aureus, assembly GCF_013358895.1. NCBI lineage: Eukaryota > Metazoa > Chordata > Actinopteri > Cichliformes > Cichlidae > Oreochromis > Oreochromis aureus. The sequence goes on along the minus strand of NC_052955.1, from coordinate 9,267,232 downwards.
CAGGTTTTTGACAGCTATGGATTATCATACGCCTTGAGGGCTGAGCTGTCAGAAGACACGATATTGGTTGCCAATAATGGGATACGCGTGCCTTTCGGGAGATCAGTCTTCATTGATCCCATCAACGATTTGGTTATCCAAGTTCAGCCCGGTGATAGATGCAGCATAACAGTCCTAGACAACGATCCTTTGTCTCAAAGGCCTGGACACCTGTCTCCGAAAAAGTTTCCGTGTGAATTTGGTCCCAATGACGTGAAGTATTCTCACTTTGGATCTCGGAGTCCTCCGAAGGATAGAGTGAGGTTACAACTCAGGTACGACACGCAAACGGATACAATTATAATACCTTTTATGATGGAGGTGGAGGTAATTTTCACACAGCTGGAGGTGCTGACGAAAAACATGCCGCTCACTGTTGAAAAACTGCTCGGCACAAGTAATCCCATCGATAGGAAAATTTTAGAATTCACCTATGATAGAAGTGCGCATCAGTGCAAAATAGCTTCCCTCTCCAGTGGCAATGTGCTGCCCAGGTATGGAAAACTTGTGGATGAAGAGAGCCTCGGAACAATGGTGGACTGTGATGAGTTTATTAAAATGAACACCCGTTATCAGCACACTTTCGCTTTGAAGTCACCTAACAGAGATTACATTCCTATGGTTGTGGAATTACATGATAAAGAAGGCAATTTGCTCAAGCAGGAATTTTTCCAGATTCTGGTCAGAATCAAAGAGGGAGAAGACAACATACCTCCTAAACCCAGCTTTGTTGCCATGATGATGATGGAAGTAGATCAGTTTGTAATGACAGCAATAACCACGGATATGCTGGCTGCAGAGGATGTTGAGTCTAATCCCGATGAATTAATCTTCAATATTACATCTCCCCTGTCCTTTGAGGAGGGCTACATAGTAAGCACTGATGATAGGAATTTGCCAATAACCTCATTTTACCAAGGAGACCTCAAAGAGCTGAAAATCGCCTACAAGCCCCCTGCTGTGGATTCGGACACTGAGAGGATTTTCCAGATTGAGTTTGAGGTTGTGGATGGAGAGGGAGCTGTGTCAGATCCTTTTGCTTTCATGATTGTTGTAAAGCCTATGAACACGCTGGCCCCTGTGGTTACTAGGAATACTGGACAATTGCTGTATGAGGGTCAGTCCAGGCCTCTGTCCAGTTCACAGAATCTGGAAATCAGTGATGAGGATAATTTAGAGAAAGTCAAAATGACTGTTATTGATGGCCTGAGGCATGGTGAATTGACTGTTCTGGGCTCCAGGAGGAAATTTTTCACCCCAGCTGACCTTGATGCTGGTGTAGTAATTTATCAACATGATGGCAGTGACACATACAGTGATAATATTGTTTTCAGAATGACAGATGGCACAAACGAGGTGGAGTTTCTGTTTCCTATCACTGTTGTGCCAACAGATGACGAGCCTCCCATTATAAATGCCAACACTGGTTTGGTTTTATTCAAAAACCAAATGATGCCTATCTCCTCGCTTATGCTCAGTGCAGCAGACATCGATTCAGAGGATTCCACGATTAAATTCACAATCGAGCCGCCTTTTTCCACACTGGGGCAGGTGATGCTGCGTCAGTCTGAGGCCCCAGAAGACCCATCAACCTGGAAGTTTAATACAGAGGACGAAATGTATGAGAAAGTAGTGACTGAATGGCTGCAGCAGGATATTACTGATGGTAAACTGTTTTACAAGCACATTGGACCTCACAGTACCAGCACAATCATGGATCAGTTTGTGTTTAGGGTTCAAGATGACAATGACCCACCAAATCAATCAGGTCAAAGCTCATTTGTCATCAAAATTCTCCCTGTTGACGACCTTCCACCTGAACTGTACCCTGGGGTGACGTTGCAAATGACTGTGCATGAGTATCAGCTTACTTACTTCCGAAAGAAATTCCTCCGTTACACTGACCTCGACTCAGACGATCGTGATCTCAAATATACAATCGTGCAGCCGCCGACAGACACAGATGAGAACAGCCCTGTTGTACTGGGAGCTTTGGTATTGACTGAGAACCCAAACACTGAAGTCACAACTTTCACTCAGGCTCAAATCAATCACCACAAAATAGCTTACAAACCACCTGATCTTGAGCTTGGAATTACCACTCATGTTTTGCAGTTTAGATACACTGTTGAGGATGTTTCTGGGAATACTGTAGAAGGGGTTTTCACTATATTTTTAAAGCCTGTGGACAACAAGCCGCCTCAAATAAAGAACTCTGGATTTACTGTGCTTGAGCGTGGCAGACATATCCTTACGAGTGCTGAGCTGGACACCTCTGACACAGACACGGATAGCAAAAAGATAACCTTCACTTTAACTCAGCCACCCCTGCATGGTCACGTCCAGTTTACATTCACTGATATGACCAAAGGAAATTCTTTCAGTCTAGAGGATATTGCAAATGGCCTAATTTCATACGTTCATAATGGAGATGAATCAACAGTGGATTCCATACAAATAGACGTCAGCGATGGGGTGCACATAGTCCCGATTACTATAAAGATCAATGTGAAACCAATTGATGATGAGGCTCCAACTATAAGTCTTCCTGCTGGCACAATTGGCTCCTACATAGATGTACTGGAAAATGGAGCAACAGAAATCACAAGTAATGTCATTCAAGGAAGAGATGAGGACACAGATGACCTCAGATTAACCTTCATAGTTGAAGACCCGCCGTCACTGGGTGAAATCCTGGTTAAAGGTGTTTCATCGGGCACGTTCACCCAAGCTGATATTATTAATGGCTTTGTGGTCTATGCTCACACAAGTGGGGAGATAGGCTCGAGCACAAAGGAGGACTTTTTCAATCTCACTTTGACAGACATGTCTGATGAGTGGACTGTGGGAGGAAATAAGATCACAGGTGTCAGAGTGCATGTAACCATTCTTCCTCTGGACAGCCAGGCTCCAGAGGTCTTTGTGGGGCCGCAGTTCACTGTTGTTGAGGGAGAGAAGAATGTCATTCAGATTCTCCACATAAGCGCAGATGATGTCGACACCCCCGACGATGACCTTCTGTGTACAATCATCGTACAGCCGACTTCAGGGTATGTGGAAAATATTTCCCCAGCCCCAGGCTCAGAGAAATCCAGGTCTGGAACAGCTATTAGTGCTTTCACCATCAAGGACATCAAACAGAATCACATTTATTATGTTCAAAGCATTCACAAAGGAGTCGAGCCAGTAGAAGACAGGTTTACATTCAGATGCTCTGATGGCATCAATTTCTCTGAAAGGCACTTTTTCCCCATCTCCATAATCCCCTCTAATGATGAAAAGCCAGAGATTTACATGAGAGAGTTTGTGGTTATGGAGGGCATGAACATAGGTATTGACACGCCCATTCTGAATGGTGCTGATGCAGATCTCCCCTCTGATCAGCTGACATTCATCATCACCAAACCCCCCAAGCATGGATTTATTCTCAATCAGCTCACTACTGGCACCATCCCTGTGTCTAACTTTACCTTGGATCAGATCAGGGAGGCCTCCAGCTACGTGTATGAGCATGATGACTCAGAGACAACAGAGGACAGCTTTGATATTGTTCTTACAGATGGAAAGTTCAGTGTGGAAAAAACAGTCATTGTTATGATTATCCCTGTGGACGACGAAACCCCAAGGATGGCAATCAATGATGGCCTTGAAATAGAGATAGGTGATGTGAAAGTCATTAACAGCGATGTTTTAAAAGCTACTGATCTGGACTCTGAGGATAGCACGCTAACATACATAATTCGATACGGACCTGGTCAAGGGTATTTGCAAAGAACGACGCCTTCGGGGACGTTGCAAAATATCACAGTTGGAATGAATTTTACACAAAGCGAGGTGGATCAGGGTCTGATTGTGTACATCCACAATGGACAAGAGGGAATTCGAGACCTCATCAAGTTTGATGTGACTGATGGCATCAACCCTTTGATTGACAGATACTTCTATGTTACAATCGGCGGCATAGACATGGTTTTCCCTGATGTGGTCAGTAAAGGTGTATCTCTTAAAGAGGGTGGCAGGGTTACTTTGACAACAGACCTCCTCAGTACCAGTGACCTCAACAGCCCAGATGAACACTTAGTTTTCACAATCACCCGAGCACCAATGAGAGGACACCTGGAGTCCACAGACGCACCTGGAATGCCCATCTCATCCTTTACACAGCTCCAGCTGGCTGGCAACAAAATCTACTACATTCACACATCAGATGATGAAGTGAAAATGGATAGCTTTGAATTTGAAGTGACTGATGGCTATAATCCTGTGTTCCGCACTTTCCGCATCTCCATCGCTGATGTGGATAATAAAAAGCCTGTACTGACGGTACACAGTCTGGCAGTGACTGAGGGAGAAAACAAACTCATCACACCTTTCGAGCTAACAGTTGAAGACAGGGACAGCGTTGACCGCCTCTTGAAATTCACAGTCACTCAGATTCCAGTTCATGGTCGCCTGCTCTTTAACAACACCCGGCCTGTCACCTCATTCACAAAGCAGGACTTGAATGAGAACTTGATCAGCTACAGGCACGATGGCACAGAGAGTACAGAGGACAGTTTCTCCTTCACTGTCACCGATGGCACTCACACAGACTTCTATGTCTTCCCCGATACTGTATTTGAGACCCGAAAGCCTCAAATGATGAAGATTACCATCCTCTCCGTGGATAATGGTGTGCCGCAGGTTCTGGTTAATAAAGGTGCCCCAACACTGTGGGTTCTGGAGACAGGCCACTTAGGCTTTGTGATCACTAGTAAGACCCTGAAAGCAGAGGACAGAGACAGCATTCAGGATTCTGTGACCTTTAGGATTACTGTAGCCCCAGAACATGGCTACCTTATCAACCATGCCAGAGGAAATGCAACTATCAACAGCTTCACACAAGGTAAGAGGGCTGCTTTTTAAAGCTTTTCAGTCCTGTGACATTCTGATGGATTTGCAATCTGCTGCAGTAAAACTCACATAGAAGACTTTTTTAAATATTCGGAGCAGTTTGATGTGAATTTAATCTTACTTTGCTTTTACTTAGACTTTTAAATGGCCTTACCCCAATGGTCTTAAAAATCATAAACTTTTTGTTTTCACTCTAGAGAGCGCCTATTTACAGAAAGAAGTATGCTAGTACCTCAGGCTGACCAGTTCTCTCTGGAGGAGAGCATTTTTCAAACAGTGCCTAAAACATTTCACTTTGGAGGCAACTTATGGTGGTTTGTGCTTTACCAGAGGAATATAACAGTAGACAAGAGATTTACAGACGTGATGATAAATAATGTGAACATGCAAACATGTCAGAGGGAGGGAGATGTGGTATTCTAGCTCACAGCAAATCACTGGCTTTGTAAATAACATGGTGTGCTACAGAAGTTACATTTCAAACAGACCAGAGGGGTGTCTTGGTAATGGTAAATATCAGGGTAGCAGCCACAGTCAATATCCACGTATTCCCTGCTTTTATTTACTAAGCCACTGTGAGATGCTTTCCCCTAGAGGCCTGTTCAATATTTCAAGAGTTCTCACAAGAGTAAACAGACAGTAAATAAAGACACTATCTCCTGGGCATTTGAAAGTTTAGGCTACACATTTGTATGCATCGGTCCCTTTGAAGGGAGATATTCTGATATAAAATATTGAACGCAGCAAGTGTGGAAACTTTGCAGTTTTTAGTGCTATAAGGAAGCCTGTCTAGCACCACGCTATCAAGATGGCAAGCAGACAGACTGCTGTGATGGCATCCCACGAGTCAAGCTGGTCTTAATGTCCGGCATCATTCAAGAGTCTTATTTGTTTACAGCCCTTTCAGGCAGTTCTTTTTGCTCGGATTCCCCTGGCGCTGTCAGCGTGCACATTTAAGCACACAGGCACAAAGACACTGACAAGTAGATAGGAACAAACTGAACATATTTTGTTAGTTGTTTTTGCCAAATAGCTGATGCAAAATTTTGTGAGCAGGATTTTGCTTTTACTTATGTAAATGTGCTCTTTTTCAGCTGAAATTGACGACATGAGCATATGCTATATTCTGAGGGATGGGGACAACGCGACAAACGACATCTTTCATTTCTCCATTGAGGACAGCGGTAAGTTCCTCAATTTAAACATCCACTCTTGGAGTTATACTGAGTGATAGCCGTTAAATTTGAAATGAGTCTGTGACACGCTCACTTTTGAGAATGATACAGTGAATTTGTCACGCTGTTGCTGTTTAATAAATTCAGATTTCTCTAAGAAGGGAAAGGCTTGAATCCACTCAACAATGTGCCTAATTAGGCAGAATTACAAATCAAAAGGCATCTGCAAAGATTGCAGAGATTTCCATTATTTCAGCTTAAATAAGTGAGATAACAGGCATGCAGCGAAATAGAAGGAAAGATATACTGTTTCTAGATAGCTTTTGTTTATGCTCTGGTGAATTTCATTCCACCAGCATTTCGGGGAAAAAAGGAATGTTAGATCTTTTACGCCTATTAAAATTTTATTCAAATATTCATTAGTATATTCATTAGTTTGTCCTACTGCAAATGATGCCATAGGTAGGTCAGTCTTTTTGCACCTAACCGTAGTCGCTCATTATTTTTTAGAAAGTAATGATTGATTTAGCCAGTTACTAATTAGTAGAGCTGTAGATATGTAATCAGGCGCAGGCTCTGTGAATGGTTTGAGGCAATCATGCCGGTGTTGCCGATTAGCAGAAGCAGTGTGCCTGACAGTGTGTCCTTTCTGCTATCCTTCAGCTGTGATGAGTGAGCACAAAGGACGGCTCTAATAGGGGCCCTCTTTTCCCACAAGCACCTCAGTGAGCTCCCATTCTCATTTCTCATTTTCCGTGCCTTCGGTTTGATATTTGACAGGTTAAAATCAATCTCAACAGGTGGATGGGGTGCTAATAAGAGATGACTCAAATGCAGGAGCTGGTACTGAATATCAGCAGTTGAGCCCATGCAGATTTTTTTGTTGCTGAGTGAGGGCTCAGTCCCTTATTATTGTCTCACTTGGGCTTTCTTTTTTTGTTTTGTTTTAATGGATCTCTGTGGGCCTCTCTCCCTCTTTGTCACTTTCTTTCTCTGTGTACCTTGCTTGATGCTTGATGACACACATATCCCCACACTGGTAGTTTATCTTCCAGACTGGCAATTAGATTCACTCCTTTCAGCGCTCACTGCGAGACTTCAAAACAGCTTTTGTCTTATTCCGTCCTCAATCATAGTTATGTCCTCAAACAAAACAAAGCATAAAATGGCAACTATCAGATACAGTGCACCTCTCTAAAATGTCATTCTTTGATATGAAAATTGTACTTTATAGTGGCACCTAAAGAGCTTAACAAATTGATGAATGATCTCATTGGATGGCCGATCCATAAGGACTCACCACGTACTGCAGTGCAGTTTTTGAGGCAATCAGTGAAGATTTTTTTTTAATAAGATTTAAGCTGGGCTGGTGGCTGCCCTAAATCCCTAGACAGAGCCTGCAGCTCTTTGAACAGCCGTGTTGTGGAGGAGCTGAATGCCGTACACTGGCACACAGCTGCACTATGTCATGTTCAGCAGTGGAAAACATTCTCTTTCTCACTTCAAGTTCATTGGGAAATTTACCAAATGCACTTGGCAATGCTATGAGTGTGAAAAGTTGCTTTTCATGTTGCAGCTGTTCAGTGAGATTCCACGGGTTTATGCCAATAGTTGTGATGAACTGTGAATGTAGTCACAGTTTTGAGTATGCGCCTGCTGCTGACTGCTGATTACCATAATTTGTGTGCTTAAGCGTGGTGGTCATTGTTTAAACAGCACATGTGTGCAAAGCTATTGGATTTATTTATTTACTGTTTTTCCCTCTTCCAGGTGAGGTCCTGTATTGAGTTTTACACCACACAAAGGGCTATAGGATTTCTTCTGGTTCCATTGTCAGTCCAAACATAAAGTGACTTGGAGTCTGCACTTATTACAGGGCAGTGCACTAATTTACTCCCGGCATGTATTCTCACAAAGGAGGATGAATGGAAAGTGCAAAGCCGTTCATTGTGCTCTATCCAAATACTTATGGCAGTCTCACTTCTAACCACAAGCTTGCTTTAATTGTAGAAGCTGACATCATAGTTTTCCTAATAGATGGGTTGTCTTGTTAACAGGGTACAGTGTTGGATTTTAATCTGAGCTGCCAGAGCTTCAGTTCCTCTTTGCAACAATGTATTTGCTGACTTCTACACGTTTCTAATTGTAAATGGTGAGTTCAGAGTCCAAATGTGAAACTGTGCTAGACCTGACTCACTCTCATCCATTGTATAGCACAGTTGTATTAGAGTATCGACTAAAGTAATGACCTGTGCTTTAAGCAGGCAGATATTTTGTTTACCTAGATTAATTATGCTTGTGCATTTTATACGGTTTCACTTGATTAACTCGGCCACATAAAGAGAGGAGATGGGCTTTTTACTACAAGTAAAAACAACTGGGCCACATCCCAAAGTACTTAGCATTTTTAATTAGTGAATAGAGTTTCTTACAAAGTACAACTTTTAATCCTGTTAGTGTATAAAAAACAGAATAATATTGAATTTACTTCCAAATTATGCTGCATTTTACGTGCAGTGGTCTACAAGTGATTTGTGCATTTTTTTAATCTGATTTATTTTCCTCTTGAATTTCTTTAGAGTCTTAAAGTTGACACTGTGGGCTTTTAAAGCTGCATTTAAGGTGTTTTTGCCAAAAAGGAGACCACAGGGCGAATTTTCCCAGTGAGTCTTGTGTATCATTTTTGTCATGCTTGTCAGAGCTTTAAATTAATCATTCCAGATGACTAAAATCACACATTTTACCTTGTAGGTGTCTGCTGTTTTGAAGAAACTGTTGCCCAAGTGTCTTGTTTGGGAACACAACTGGAATGTTGATTTTTTTGTTGGGGGGGGGGGCGCTGTATCTGTGTGTCTGTATGTGTGCTGCCCTTGTTATTCTAAGTCAGTTAATTGTTGTGTTTTGATGGACTCCAGCTCTCCCCTTGTCTCCTAGGGATTCAGTTGCATTCAGGTGAGCTTACCTGAGCACACACGAGCCCTCCCACTCCCAGGCAGTTGTTTATGGAGCTGATTCCCTGTCTACTTCCAGCCAGTCAGTCAACCTCACAAATGTTCTTAATGACAGACACAATGTAGTACTCTTTGTTTTTTTATTCCAGGCAGTCAGTGCTTTTTTATTTTTTATTTTTTTATTTTATTTAAGTGAGCTACAAAAAGGCAGCCAAAGATTATTAATAGATTGGGAAAAGAAATATATTTTTAAGGTCAAACTCTGCAGGCATGCACAAACTGTCCATGTTTTCCTCATTTGATTAATGAGACTTGTTCACTGTAAGAAGCATAGAGTATGTAAGTCAATAATTCAGATTTCTAGTGAAATGGGTCAGCTGTGAAAAGAAAAATAGAATCACTTTCTGTCTGGAACACATTTTCTCACATGGAAAGAGACAATAGGGTGCATGTCTGCAGAGCCCACCTCAACAAGCGTGTTTTGTTTGTTATTTCTGCTTCGTGTAACAAGATAAGTTCAGGTCACCATGCATACCTCGACCTAATAAATCCTCCAAACCATTTTTCACCTGCAGTAACATCTGATATGTATGTTGTCAACATAACTTCCATGTTATCGGTTTGTAATCTCTTGTGACAATGGGTGCATACTCCATCTTCTTTGTCTCCCGTCCTAATTCCAGGCTTGGGGGGGGGGATTATCTTACTCCCCATTGCGTGCTAGAGTACAACAAAAGTAAGTGTAGAACATGCACTCACATGCAGTTGTGAGGTTAGTATAGCTATATGCTATAATATCCCCATCACCGCACAGGAGATGACTCTGCAGTTTTGCAGCGTTTCTAGCCTGCTATTAATGAAACTGTCTCTTCTATACTTTCTTGTGGGGTATAACATTCCTCTGTCCTTGGGACCAGTGGTATGAATCATATTCATAAAGTATGCTTTAAGCTTCAGCAAATTACATAGCTGCTCTCGTTGTAGTGGTAGTTTAAAGGGGTTTCAGGGTGTTCGGTTTTCTTCACAGTCCAGCTGTGCTGCAGACAATAAAATAGGTGAAGTCGTTTTATTGTTATGGAAAAACCATTTAGTGATAAAACATCTGGGCTTTGATTACAGAGCTGTTCCTGAGTCACAGCTGCTTCACTTTGGGGATGAAAAACTGAATTACAGAATGGATTTAGGCTAATCATTTTAGTTGGAGAGTGATTTGCGTCTCTTACCGGTCCCTTATGTCGTCAGCAGCTAACTTTGTGTTATAATTTTCTCACCAGTCTGCATTGCAGTTATATTTGCAATGTTTACCACCCAGCAGCAGCCTTCTCCATTCAGCACAGCATAACGAGGTGGATGTGCAAGTTTGCTTTCCTTTAATGTGTGTGTGAAGAGTAGAGACGACTTAAATGAAAGCATATCTGCAAAGAGCTGCAGCGACTAACCAAACAGATGAAAAACCTGTGCTCATCTGTGAGGGGATCAAACATTCACTGTTGTCTAGCAGACTTGAGCCAGCGAAATACTTAAAAAAAAAGATTAAAATGCTTTTATTGATGATGAAAAGATGATAATAGAATTCTCCAAGGCAGGAAAGCCTAAACATGTTTCAAGAGGTTTCATTGTTCTGAAATGATTTAGGCACTGAATAAGCCAATGAAGTCTCTTTTTTTCAGATTTCTTTGCCCAAGTCTGTTGGATCACTTTCAGGCCGTCTGTTAGTGCTGTGCTTCCTTTTTTCCATTGCAGTTCATTTTGCTCCTGAGTGCAGATTACTGCTCCATATTTACAATCCATATTTAGTCCAAAAGGCATATTCTGCTGCCTGAAATGCATCAGAAAAAGAGAACACCAAATCCATTAATGATAGATAATGATTTAGAGCAGCCGTGACAATATCACATTTATTTTTCATTCTGGTGTTTGTGCTGATTACAACAAAGAATGTGGGTGAATTGTTGCTTAAACATCTAGGGAACTTACTGATTTATTCTGATCTGCTTTAATTTTCCCATTAGAAAACAGAAGGGAAACCCTGTTTGATGATTTTGCTCTCTCTGTCTTTATGTGCTGCCAAAGTGTATGTTGCCAAGGTTAACAAAGCAAAGGCAAATTCCCAAAAGTATAGAAACCTCAGGCCCAGGCTTGTTCTCCGAATGATGATGTGTGTCGTCATTACTGCCTTAGGATATCAGTCTAGCAGAACTGAGATTCCTCTGGTGAAAATCCCCATTATGTGGAAAAAAAAAGGTTAAAGTTTGTGTCATCGGGTTTTAGGACGGCCCCAGACAAATTGAGTCATACTTAAAATAAATATAACAGGGGCAGAACAAAAAGGAAATAAACTTTAGGTCAAATTAAACTATCCAGGATTTTATTTTGCATTATTATGTCACAATATAAAATATCACTTTCTTTTCACTCTCTGTGATGTGTCCTGTGTGATTTTTGGCCTCATGAAATCGCCCGATGGGACCGTTTTGACGAGCAGCAGGGAATCTGAGTGTTTGTGATGCTACAGTTGCTGCTGTAACAACTCTCTTTTCACAGGAGTAGAGCTTTTGTTCACTTTTGAAAAATCACTCTGGATAATGTGTTTCTGGCCCCTGAATCCCAGCAGTGGACCAGAGCTGCTCCTCTCCGCCCTGCCGCATGATAAGCCACTGACAGCTGGGCCGAGGCTGTAGTGTGTCACAACTCTCTCCAGCTATACTTGGGTTTCATGATTGGAGCCCTTTGCACGCTGCACCTCCTTTGTACACGTTTTTCATGCACGTTCACACTCGCGTACACAAAGCATTGACCGTCTTTCCATCACTGGGCCAGCTGTCTGATTTCATAATCAGAGATGAGGCTGGCGCTGCTAAAATGTTTCATCAAGATGCTTGGCATCAGCTACAGTTTAATTGATAACGGCTTTGTCTTTGATTTCAAGCTGTTGTCTCTTTTGATTAGAGTGCTGTGATGTAGAGCAGAAACAACACCAACTTCTTTTATTGTGATATCATCAGCATATTATTGAGGAGGGACAGAGGGGTTCAAGTTAGGGGTGCGAATACATCACGGATTGGTTGCACTGGTGATAGACGGATTAATAGATGAAGTCAGGCAGGAGTCTCTTTGGACTATATTGTTTGCAGATGACATTGTAATTTGTAGCGAGAGTAGTGAGAAGGTGGAACCTGCAGAGGTGGAGGTATGCTCTGGAGAGAAGGAGAATGAAAAGTAGTAGAGGCAAGACAGAATACATATGTGTGAATGAGAGAGAGACGGATGTAACAGTGACGCTACAAGGAGTAGAAATAATGAAAATGGATGAGTTTAAATAGGTGAGGTCAGCTATCCAAATCAGACCGTGTACACGGGAGGTGAAGAAGAGTGTATTGGCATGGTGGAGTGACTGGAGATGAGTGTCAGCTGTGATTTGTGATGGATAGAAGCAACAGTGAAAAGGATGGTCTGATGGTAGATGTTTGGTTTAGAGACAGTGGCACTAATGAAAAGACAGGAGGCCAAGCTTTGGAAATGAGTGCATCAGAGGGACACCTCAGGTGGAGTGGTTTGAAAACAAAGTTAGAGAAGCAAGGCTGAGATAGTTTGGACATGTGCAGAGGAGTGATAGTGGATATACTGGACACAAGATGCTGAATATGGAACAACCAGGCAGGAGGCAAAGTGGAAGACCACAGAGAAGATTCGAGGATGTAGTGAAGGAGGACGTGCAGAGCGTTGGTGTGACAGAAGAGGATATTAGGGACAGGGTGAGGAGGAGGCAGATCACCCGAAAGAAGAAGAAGAAAAAGAAGTTTAGTATATAAATATGCAAGGGAAATATATACAGTAGAGGGGAAATGAAGATGATACGCATTTAGACACAGACTCACTTGAGAAGGTTTTTATTTTCACACATGGTAGGAGTGTGTCTCTGGGCTCTCATCTCATGAAAGGTGCTGATGAAACCCTTTGGGGATTCTGATCAAGCTCCCACTCACCATCACCTCCTTTCGATAAGTGTAGCCTGATACTCAGGATATGAGGAGTCATCGTGTGGAGAAATGGATTGGGAGGTGGGGGGGTAGTCATAGGAGATGAAAGATTGAAGTGCTTTGTTGGTCCCTGTATTGGTGAGGGCAAGGCGTCAAGCTGCTTCCTGTCGCCTGTAGCGACGGCATGAATGTGCTGATGTGCACTTCACTCTCTAAACACTGCCTGTGTTGACAAGTTGTGAGAGCGCAAATGTAGTAGGTAAACTCTGCATGAATTCAGCTGGATCTACATATGAATATAAATGATTTAGAGTTTGCTATAGATTTGATTAGCCGTGAAGAAACGTTATGTAGTCAGTAAGTATCAAGCTTCTCTCCATTTCAAGGAATATATGACAGCCTCAAACTATGGTTATTTAATTCAGAGAACATTCCTGTCGCTCACTTCATCTATTCTCTTATATTTTTTTAGAGAGCTGAAGGCAGTGCATATCAGTATTTTTCCACTACTGGTCAAGTAATATGTCCCACCAAAAGTTGCATTTGATATGTGAATCAATTCTTAGTTATTTGTCTTACATTGCATTTCCTAAAATTTGTTTTGGCTTATATCAGTTTGAGAAGCATGAAAAATAATTCAAAGACAGCCGTGGAAATGTCCAGCACTCAGATGAACCCTTCCCCCCATTAAGAAAACTCAGGAATGTCTTGCTGCCAGAAATTAACTAGACCATGCATGGGCTTATCTTGGTTTTCCAGCACATGAGCTTGGAGTGAAGTGAAGAGTTACATATTAGCAAGAAAATGGGACAAGAGACAGAAATAAAGGCCAAAGGAAGCAGGTTGAGACAACTGAGCAGTCTGGTAAAGAGGTTGCATTTTACTGCTTATTTTTTCAGGCGACTGGCTAAAGTCATTACGCTCGCCACCAAACATTACTGCAAACGTGATCACTGGTTAATAAGTCATATGTATGAGCAGAACATTTGGTGCGATTAAAGCTTCGAAACATCAGGTGCAGATTTAATTTCAACTTTAAAAAGAGGTGATAATGTTTTAAAGGATATTCAGTGTGGCTGTTAAATTTAACAAAGCAATCTGAAGGTAAGAATGACATTTCTGCTCGCTTCTCTTGTAACTCCAACATTCATCTCTTGTCCTTCATGTCTAATAGTTTTCAGTCTGAGAAATATTCAGATTCATTACATCGCATTACTTTATTCCATTCCATGGGATGCCAGGTAATTGTGCTCCCTACAACACTGAGTGCCTTTATGTGGTAGCACACAACACAGTGGTCTCTGAAGAGAATAAATTTAAATGATATTATTATGCAATGTGGTATACTCCGAATAGAGGTCTTGCAGCACAGAACTCATCCATGCAACGACAAGAGTGTATCTGACTTTGTACCAAAAGTTGGTTTTCATATCATAAGGTTCACTGTCGCCAACAAAGACTTCCAGAAGCTATTTTGACAATGATTCAAAGGCCAGAAAAAAAAAGAAAAATCCATTTGATTGCCGAAATTAAATGTTGCAGGCATCCTTAGAAGTACTCTTCTTTTAACATGCCAGCACATATTTTTGAACCCAGGGCTTGTTCTGCTGCACAGACTAATCTTCAGTCCAATATTACAAGGAGAAGACAATAACAACACTAAGTCCTTAGACATTTTCTTCGCTCTTTTCATGAATGCAGAACAGCATGCTTATCTTTAAAATGCAGGTTTGCACAGTTCTACTCAATGGCTTCTTTTCACCCATCATAAACAAAGGGCCAACAGTCATTTAACACTTCTTTAGGAATTACCATTTCAGCTTTTTAGGGAGCATTTTGCTCCAAGGCAAACGCTTTACTACATGTGAGGATTTGCAAGTAACAACTGTGAAATGCAGCTGAAACATGTTGTTATAGCCGAAGCCAATGGAGGCCGGCCCAACAGACTCGAGAAATGCCCGGCTTTATTAGTATGGAGCGCATGAGTCTGGGGGACTGGGATGGGGTTTTATATTCTGTGGCCTCACACTGCTGCTTTCAGCAAACAGTCCACCATTATTCGGTCTGACAAGAGAGCAAACACTGAGCATTCAAGGGTCAAGAAAAAGCACGTCCCCCCTCTCTTTGTCAACTCCTGTCTTCCTGCATCCTTATGTTTCTTTGTTTTCCCTCCCATATTCGCACTTAGCCTTGTACCTCCTTGTTATTTCGCTACCTTTGTTCTTCTGTTCAGTCACCAGCAGTATTTGAGAGTTGGGATACATTTTGCATATGCACCTGTAAAAATGTAAGCTCAGGCAGACACATTCTTTTCTGCCTGAGATCGTTTCCTCTGAAATGACTTAAAAATGTTTATTTATTAGCTAAGATAAGCTCAAAAGGTATCTTATTCTTGTATTCTTTACAGCATGCTATTTGGAAAGGTGTTTTTTTTTTTAAATAACTCCATGTAAATAAAACTCAAAGGGTTGCTAAAATTTTTTTGGCACCAGCTTCACTTCACGCAGCTTTTTCAGCAGGTCACAGAAGATTTGCACATCTACCTCAGCAGCTTATGCGCCATGGTGTTCATACTGTACATAATTGACTGGTAATGAGCAAAGAACTCCTGATTTGAAATCCACTGTGACCTTTACTTGTGAATGTTGAAAAAAAAAAGCCCTGTAGTTGCTAATTCAGCCTTTTGTTGTTACTTCCCTTGCTATTGAGAGTTCAGGCTTTTGCTCCGTAAACCGTGTGGCTGACTGTTAATTAAGACACTCGAGGCCACGTCCTCTTCGACAGGCTGGAATGCTATTCAAGGGCAATCAATGAATACTTTGTCTGAGCTCACCTATACAATCAAAATATACAAAGCCCTCAGAAGAGGCTTTGATACCTCTTTGGAAAAAGAGATATCCTTCAGAAATTTGATGCACTTTAAATGCCCTGTGTATTAACTTTCAAGGTTAAATCTTTAAACATTTGTTAAATCTTTATATATTGAAATTTATAACTTGAAATCTATGTCGATTGTGATCTTGTTAAGTACTGTATTTTCATCAAATATAAGAAAAATATAGAAAATATTAGCCGTAAAGCTGTGATAGAGGTCCTGGGCACTGGTATAGCTCACCCATATGCTGAAAGACTACTGCAGCGGCCTGGGTGTCCTCACTTTCCTGTCTGTTATACTATCCTGTCAACATGGCTAAACACAAAAAGTACCTCTAAAAATATAGAAATAAGTCCTCACCTTGAGTGCTTGGCACAATGCCCCATGTTGTAAAATCGCAAAGTGCAGACATGCACTGCAGAGTTGGCTTCATGCTGCTTCTTAAGATTTCTGGAAATATTCTAATTGAACTAATATTTCCTCCCAAGGCTAATAGGATTGAATATAAAAAGCCTGAATGTTTTCATTTGCAGTACGCGATGTCAGTAAAACATAGAAACGCTACATTTGTCTATTGTCAGGATAACTGGAAATTGGAGCTGTCCATGCAAGTCTTTACTCTCAACTTGATAACTCTTTAAATGTTTTGGTAAATAATTTATGAACTTATATATTTGAGAGTAATAAACCTTTAAATGATGGCGATAATTTGCTAACATTTTATTTGTAAGAAGGATGTTGGATTTGAATTAATTGTCAACATGTATAAATGTCTGAATTTATACACCAAAGTCAAAAGGCGGATTTGTGACTTTGAAACTGGAAATACAGCAGAAGTTTTACGACGGATGTTTTTATTTCAAAAATGTATTCTCACCAGTTATTCTCATGTGTCTTTGTGATATCTGCACCCACAAATGACATCATTTGTGGCAGTGTGTAAAGACACTGGAGTGTGAAGAAGACTCCCAGGGAATGGGTGACCTTTTCCTACAGTCACATTGAACTGTACTTCCTCTGCCACATTTCTTTCCTGGGGACGAATAAAGGAGCCCCGTCTGAAATAGGAGCTCTGGGAATTGCTCATTGCCTTTTTACACATGTGAGTGGCTCCTGCTGTTCGACCCCAAAAGAAAGTCACTGTGCAGTTTCCACAACAACCTGGTGCTGCAATTAGGAATCAAAAAGTGTAAACAGGATGATTGCTTAAAAGGATCCTTAGTGTCAAGAACAGGGTAGAAGAGAGTATTGAAATCATAATGTTAAGTGTCTTGAATTTCATTCTGCAGATGCTGGGTGGAACATTTTTTTATTTTCTGATTCTTGTGAGGAGCTGATAATTTGATCCTGTTTTGATTTTGTAAAATGTTTTTATCAAACTATAAAAATGCTTTAAAGTGTAATCTAATCACAGCCAACATAGTTATAATTGTCACCCCATAAAGTCTCAGAGCAGAGATGTAATGCAGTAAGCAGACACTGACCTTCTAAACAGCTTTAAAAAATCAGGATTTAGTCACTAAGGACAGAGGTAATTCTCACTGTTGCACTTGAAATTTGGAAAGAGCTCTGAGAATTTAATCACCTTTGGGTTCAGATGTTAATCTCGAAGAACTTTCCCTACTGAGAGCAAAGCATTGCTCGATTTAAGCCTTGTATGGCTCTATGACCTGGCACCTTTGTGCAAAAGCACCTCTCGCCTTTCTTTCAGCATTCACAAATCTTGCCCCAGAGTGACCACCGTGTGTTGGAGTGGACACAGAGGCAACAGCAGCCAGAAAGGACGCTGCTGGAGTGGCCAGATTTATGGCAGACCAGTTCCCTGAAAGTCTGTGTTATAGAAAAGGGTTTAGGACCTGTGAAATCATAACCATTCTAAATCTTTCAAGCCATGGCCAGCTCTCCACTCGTTACTGTGCATACAAGGCTTAGGGTGATTAGACCATATCGCTCTCTCTCTCTTTCTGTACTCTGCCATGTGCTTTTTTTCCTTCAACAGGATTATTAAATCCCTTTTCCCTTAATTGGAGAGGTGAAAAGTATGCTGGTATAGTCTCACACACTGTGGACCTCAAAGCAAAGGTCATTTTATAGGAGATGATTATATAACATGTTTACTTTCCATCACAGAAATTTACCTTTGCTGTTTCTTTGAAAGAAAATTAGGTATTGATTTTTCTCTTGACTTATATGTTCTCAAAGGCGACGTTGCCTCTGTTATGCAAATTAATTAAAGACGATTATACTAAAATCGCTAAAATCCTGGATGTATAAAATCGAGTAGACACTAGAGACCCTAAATAGCATGATTACATCTTTGAGGACACATTGGATTCTGATGAAATTTTAACCTAGCTGTAAGATCGAGATAGCAACCCAAATTATTCAAAGCAATTTTCAGTGCGACCATGAATATTCACCAAATGTAGCCAATTACCTCAAAGCTTGATGGCAGCCTGATCATTAGATGGGGCGTCTTGCTAATGATCCACATGCTGAATAGACAGACTGATTAACACTTATTGACATTCTTTTATGCTAATTAAAAGATGGCACGAACAGTAGTTGGGTTTTTTTTGTTATTGTTTGATTTTTTTTTGCTGCTGATTTAAGAAAAACAGGACTGCATGATAATGTTTTAGAGGTGCTGATTAATGGTATGAATGAATTTGCTTTAGCAAATTGCTTCAGGAGACTTTGCGACTCGCACTGCAGGTGTGGAAACATCATTTTGTTGTCCACACCAGTGCAAACAAATGAAGTGTAGAAAAACATTATCTGTGCAACACTGAAGCAGAGTTTGTAGTTGGAAACATCTGCATATGAAATAAATTTGAACTTATTCCTTGAATATTTATTTCTTGGCTTTTCTCCAACATATAAATGCATAAAAGTCAAAGAAAATGTTATTCTGCACTTAAACATGCTCTGCCTTCAGTCTCTGATAGCTGTACAGAGCTGTGAAGTTATACTTCACAAGTGATTTCATACATTTATTAATAAATTTAAAATAAATAAATAAATTGAAAAGCTCCTGTGGCTTTTTCTTGTAGTGGGGTCTAATTGCACTCGAAAGCTTTGAAACACACAACAAACCAAAACACTTAAATTACTTTGCAGGTTTGGTGCACATTTAGTTATCGAGCTATATTTTTATTAACATTGCAGTGCTGAAATGTGCAGAACAAACCATTTTGGAGAAGTGATTAGCACAGACTGTCTGTGTTGATGTTTCATGTTCCTCATGTCCCTTTTAGAGTTCTCTCGGGTCCTTTGGCTTCTTCTTCCAAAATCTGCATCTTAGATTATAAATTAGCCACGTGCATGTAACATAGACACAGCTAATTCTTAAATATACAGAATAAAATGCCTTATGAATATGAGTGAAAAGGTGAATGTGGCTTATAGTGTAAATTGCTCAGCAACACCTCAAAAGCACTGTATAAATGCCAGTCTATTCCATTACATGACAGTGAATTTAGAGTACATGTATTTTTAGATACATTTTGTCTTTTGAGTCTAAAAGGATTCATCAGTTAGTCCCAGTTTATCCTTCATAATCAGTGCATTGCAACTCTGTGAGCAAAGAGCCGCCTATCTGTCTGCCTGGCTGAATGAACAGACAAGGGTCCATGGGGCACCGTGGCCTGCAATGCTTGACGGTGACCAAATAAGGGCCGACTGCAACATGTATGCAGGGAGGAGACCATTTTCTAAGTTGGCACAGTGCAGCCTCTCACATTCTTTGGCCCCTCTCAAAAGGCTTCTGTCCTTCATCACACATCCACTATGTGAACGGACAGCAGCTACATGAACTGTACAAGAGGGTTTGTCAGATGGTTCATGTATGAGGTTGGCTGTAGTTAAGTGCTTGTTTGCAGAGTCTGACAGTTGTCTCTAATATTTAGAGTGACATCCACTGCCAGCGCTTAAAGGCATAGTGTGAAACTAACAAAGACAGAACAAAGGCAGTTTGTCAATCCGGTGAATTCATTAAGATTATCCAGGAAAAATAAGGATAATGTGGAAATATGGTCTAATATTAAATCTAAGACTAGCACTGCAGAAGAGACCCAAACATAAGTGATACAGATATTCACTAAATTCTGTCTCACTACTGTGAGACCTAGTTAAAGATTAACTTGGATGTTTTCCTTTGGGCCTCTTTGAAGTGGAATTAGTCCAACCCCTGCTTATCTTAATTAGAAAGAAATCTAGGGGAGTGAAGTGGTCTTCTGGAAATGAGCACCTCCACTCCCTGAAGCCCATACTAAAGCTTAACAAGACCTTGAGGAACGCTAAACTTAACGTTTTCTAATGTCATTCCGGGACTCTACCTATAATATACTCTGGTATAAACTGTGAACATAAATATTTTTCTTCTGATGTTTGAAAGTGCGGGTCAGTGCTGTGTCGTCCTCGGTCTCTTATGGATAGGGAAAGTGAATAATTAATAGAGCTTGTTCATGTTTGTGAATAACGCTGAAGGTGAACAGGTGTTTAATGTGAGTGATCCTGAAAAAAAGGAAGAAAATCCTCCTTGAGGCTAAATTCGTTGCGTAGGCACTTTCTTGAACATGAATTGGTGTGCATCTGACTATATTCTGTCCCACTCTCTATCTGAATATTTTAGTGTGCAAATAATCTGTTGCCTTCATTTTCTATACCTACATAGACTCTATCTAATGTAAGGTTCAGATAAACAAGTGGTGGCAGAAGAATAGCCAAAGCCTCTCCACTTCTGTGGAGCACAGGCGCCACAGCTCAGAGATCACACACACAGTGTTTATTGGTGGCATGAGTGACATGCTGCTGGCTTTAATCCAAATAGTGTAGGGAGGCCCTGTCATACATAGGTCACCTGTCTCCAGAAGAATGATGTGGAACACACAGGAAGCAGAAAGCCTACACTGTGGTAGACCTCAAGAATGTGCGTCAGGTTCCCATAGGATGTTGTATTGTCATTTAATAGAAGTTATGTGTTACACATGTAATATTTGATGCATTTTGCCAACAATATTTTTCTTTAAAAGCATGTTTTCTCTGCACACAGTATTTTATATTTTAAATGATGTTGTTTTTTGTACTGCTAGTGTAGTGAGAAGCATAACAGAGCTGAACAGCTTGATTTTATTAGTTCAAATTTAACGCCACATTGACTTCCCAAACAGCTTTTCCCTCTGGAATTGTCATTTGTGTCTTGAGATAAGTGATGGAAATTTTGTCATAATGTGGTGCAAATGTTTTGCACTTACCTTGCCGAGCTACTTGATCTCGCCATCAGCGCCGGTGGCTTTTCCTACTAAAACAGAAAAGCGAGGTGTTCCACAGTGACATGGTGCCTGAGCAGACAAGCGAGTGAATGCTAGCATTAAAAAATGATTAAATGTTATTACACTGCCAGATAAACCTTTTGATCAATTTTAGATAGCTACAATTTTCATATTTAAGCATAATTTAAACACAGAGGGAAATCCACAGTATTTGAAAGTATAAACTTTTAAAACGTGATTCTGAATCAGAATGAGGTGAGAAACAGCCGTGCTTTGAAGTTGTGTGTCAAATAGATATGCCTGTTGTCAAACTGAAAAATAAATACTCTGTTATGGGCAGAGAAAATCTGCTTTCTACTCAAGGTTCACAGTTCAGTCCTTTCCATCTGGATCTGTAATTTTAAGGAACCTCAGCATCTGTCTTGTTTTGTCTTCTGTCTTCTTTCAGATTTTACTGCATTCTTAATCTTCTTAACTTTAAACCTCCTGTCTGGTTGAAAACATCAAAGTAAATCAGTGTGTTCATTATATTTTAATGACATAAATAATACAACGAGTTTTCTATGAGATGAGGGAAAAAGAATTATTTTTTGCTACTTGTCCTCATGCATCACACTGACTTTTTATTCTTTCAAGCAGTTAATGCCCCATATTGTCAAATGGGTATTTAACACATAGGTATTAAAGGCCCGGTGTTGCTCAGTGCAAGGAAACATGTACAATAACACCCAAAGTAACAGGTGCAGAGAATATTAAACATGTGCGCGCACCCACTCAAGCATGCACAGAGTCACCGAACCTCATAATGCATGCACCCTCACACATAATAAAACACCCAGGGTGAATGTGTATAGGTTTTACCCTTCACAGTTAGGAAGGAAATGGACACAGCAGAGTGGTCTGCTGGACGTGACAGATTTACTGGCTGTACCGACAAGAATGGGGAGGAGTTGAGACTCTCAGTTGTGCCTAACATCTGCAAAAGCAGCACTTTAAAATCTCTGAACAATGTCCCGGCACCCTCCTGACAATTTCACTTTTATTTCACTACTTTCTGAACTGCCAAATGTTCTGTGGCTCATGCATCTCCATCTCACCATCCTCAACCATTACAGCACCAGCCAGACAATTTAACTGTGCAGTCTGGTGGATGCATTTGGATTTTTTATTAACCTGTGTTTCATTATTTAGACTCCCAGCCATCGCACTGGAAATGACCATATTAAAATGCGTTCCTGTATGGGTCCGTGCATGCATGTGTGCCCATTTTTGTCTGCCGGAGTTTGTGTATCTGCGTTTGATGCCTGTCTATGTGGCTCTGCTTTGAGTCTTTACGGTCAAATAGTTGCAGACATGCCCTCCAGGACTATAACGTCTCCCTTTGAGTGCAGCTTCAAAAGGCAAGGATGAAAAAACCCAGTTCAGACAGGAAACAGACACCTTTTATCTTAATCAGAAATGAAGCAATTAGATGGCACAAACTGTTTTCCTTTTGCGTAAGGGCTGTGCACACCGCATACCTCCCACTGAGTGCAGGCTAGAAGTCAAAGTCAAAACCTGGGGGTATGCAAGAACCCATCCTAATAGGGGGTATTGAAATTTCTGTATCACCTCTGAATCAAAATGATGTGCGCATTTTTGGACCATTTAGTCCTGGTTAGGGTCTTTAATTCGCCTTCTTCTGTGTGTCTGTATTAGGAGTTCTAAGTAGCCCTTTATGGAGAAAAAAATAAACTGTTTCTTTTTGTAACAGGCGGCAACAAACTGAAGAACCAACAGTTCCGTCTGAACTGGGCTTGGATCTCCTTAGAGAAACAACACTACGTGGTGAACGAGGAGGCCAAGTTCCTGGAGGTGGTGCTGAAGCGTAGGGGCTACCTGGGAGAGACATCATTCATCAGTAAGCAGATTTTACATCAAGTCACCTAAAATGTCCTTAATTCATCTTAAATGTTACCAGAAAGCAATGAGAGGAGTTGAATATGTTCATCTTATCTTAACAAAAAATGTTCCCCATTTTCTGATTCTGGATATTTTCAAAATAGTGAAGGAATAAATGCTGAACATGTTACATGTTTGTGAAATACTTTATGCATTCTTTGGTCAACCACTGATGATTTGCTTGCTGCTTCGCTCCAGGATTAAGTAAAGATTAACTCACCAAATTCCACAGAGTCTGTTAAGTTGTTTTGCAGTTAAATTCAAATACACAGGGAAGCAAACATATAGCCCTTGTTGGAAGATATTCGCTTTCTCAACACCCGTTTGTTTAAGTCTGTTTACTTGAGTGTCGCAGGCCACCATATCGTCACGCATTCACCGACTCAAAAGCCCACACGAACGCGCTTTGTTATATTTCAGGACAATTGCAAAGCTGGCCTAGATAACCAATAGGGTCACACGGGTCGTGACCTTTTACCTCTCTTTTCTGGACGGTATTTACGTTCCAGTCACACAATAGCAGAGGATGTTCCCTCAGGGACTGTGCATGCTCATGAAAAAGGTCAGCCGAAGTTAGGGCCTATGGAGAGGTGCCACTTCAAATGTTAGTCGAGGCAATCTAGTGTACAGAACTAAACGAGCAATAACTGTTAACACCGTTTAAAAAAAAAAGAGCTGCTGTAAGCATTTATGAGTGGCAGGAATTCTTACTGCTGGCACTAGTAGCCTGTTTTAGTGCTGCCATTTATTCTGTCCATAAAGATGAGGTGTAATTAAATGGCCTCATGCTGAAGGTCAAACCCCATAGGATCATTTACTGTACCGTCCCTGCAACTTTGTACGCTCAAGAGCCCCAAGACTAATGAAACATCTCTGAGGG